>NC_089235.1:20425878-20778378 GCF_963924675.1 Phocoena phocoena
AGATACTTTTTATTGAGAGTTATTCTTTCTATAAAGATGATTTTAAAGCTCCAAATGGTATAATTATATAATGTCGTTAGATTTTATGACTCTCTTATAATTGATATTTATTGTTATCCAAAAAAATTGATTAAACACCATTTTCTGATGATATTTTATATTAAGAGAAACATGTTTTCAGTGATAACCTCAGGTTAAATTTTTTTCAGACTTAAATTCTTACACAGTTAGTTTCAGGAACATTCAGTTCAGCAAAATAATAATGCAGTAAAGCAAAATAATTTTGATTATCCATTGGTTCTTGCTGAAATGCAATTTTACATCTGCATTTATTACCTAATTACTGGGTAAATACATTAAAGCATTTTCAAGATTCTCCAATATCAATTCCTATATTATCACTTAATCATATCTGAAAATGTTCATTATGTAAAATCATATGCAAAATGGTGGATAAGCATACAATATACCCATTTTGAAAATTCTAAAACTAAAACATGGAAATTTTAAAACCTATTGGGCTGGCCGAAAAGTTTGTTTGGGTTTTTCCATAAGATGTTACATACGTAAAGGCAGAGCAAATGTTCTGGGTTTTTAATTTATTGTCAACCATTATATTCATCATTATAGCAATCCAATATCAAGCAGAATATAAAGATATATACACATTTTCTATTTTATTCTATTGGGTGTATACATAGCATAATCTCTTATCTAGATGCACTAAAACAGTCTTAAAGTAATATAAATCTAAACACAGAATAGTAATTTCTGTGATTCTTTCTGAAATCTTGATTTTATTTGACAAATTTCTTCTATGCATTATTTGAAACAATTAATAAAAATGGTTAAATCACATGAACTTTTTCTTTTGGTAAAACATTTATGCTGCTGCAAGTAATACATAAGGATTTTTCACATAATATAGTTTAAGTCAAGCATTACTTTTGAGGGCCTTCATTTCTAAAGTTAGTTGATCACCATATCACCTAGGCTTGAAAGTAGCTTTATATATTAAGGAAAATAATTATCATTTGAAAGACATTTTAGTTCTTCTGCATTTACTCTGTGCCATGTTTTTGTTGTTTTCTTCAAATGTGGAAAGCAGACAAGAACTTAATACAATCTAATTTTTAATTTCCTTTTTTTAATAAAAGGAAATGATAATTTCCTTTTCTTTCATGTGTTTTGATGGAAAAGCACATAAATAATATGTATAGACATATATGCATATGTACATATATATTGTACACACATATGGATGCAGACACACTGCACATGATCAGAGTTCAGTGGAACGTGTCCTAGGTTTAGCCACTGCAGTGTGTAAATAATCACCATTTGGTGAGTACATGACTATCACACATTATTTAATAGATGACACTGAAAGTTAGGTAGTGGCTGTTTACATAATGTTAACCATCTTTGGACCATTGTAAATTAAAGCTTAGAATTTCTATTGCATGGGATATTAAACTCTTAATATCTATTAGAATTTAATTTTTGTACACAACTAAATTTTTAATAACTGACTGCATTTTGGAATATTTATTTCCTTAGTAAGAGAAAATATTCTTTTTAAGAATTTTATCTTAAAGAGTTAACCCCAAGAAGAGATTTAAGACTATTTTTTAAACATGATTATCATGGCTTTGTGTACTAACTAAATTAATAGTCATTCCCTATTCACATTTCCTTGACTGTCTCAAACATTTTTTTCTTATAAATGGTTGGTTCAAATAAGTACTCATCATCCACTTGCAGCATTCAGCTAATTTTTTTTCCAGTTTTATTGAGAAATAATTGATATACAGCATTTATATGTTTAAGGTGTACTAGCTGATATATTTCTAAAGGAGCTTTTATTCTATAGGTCTTCTTTTTTTCTCTTTTTTAAATTTTTCCCTTTTTTTTTTTTCTTTGTAAGAACTGAGTCATTTGACTTGTGAAATGTTCAACTGTTTCTTTGTGGCATTGTTTAACTTGTTCTTTTATTTTCACTATTTGAATGGGTTAGATTAAGGTGCAATTACTTAAAGAAAGCACAATTTGTAAGTTGTGTTACATCCTTCATATTGCATCACAACATGAAGTATACAGTGTTAGTTCATCTCGTTTTGTGTCAGTGAGTTATTAATACAAAAATATTACCAAATATTTTTTTGTGAACAAGAAAGTCATGAAATCTCAGTGGTACACAATGAGAAACATTTATTCTCATGGATCTCTGAGTCAACTGTGCTCCAGCTAATCAGCCATAAGGAAAGTTGTTATATATAAAACTCTGATATCTGTGAAAACTCAGCTTCAAATCACTCTCATCTAACCAGGAATATCAGGCTTAATTCTCCTCAACAGAATTGAAAAGTCACAGGAGGATGTGGGGAAACCCACTAAATTTCTTAAAGCCTAGGTTTGGAACTGGTATAGTATTTCCACAAATATGCCATTGATCAGAGCAAGTCATATGACCAAGCCAAGTCAAACTTGACAATAAAAGTAGATACAAAGAGGGTTAAAGAATTGGGACCATTCAATCTACCAAACACATCCAGTAATGCTAAGATGGATCATTAGGTTTGTAGTGTTGGGCCTATTCATCTAATAAAAATTTGTCCTTAAGATTTTTATTCCATGGATTTAGCATCCATGAATGATTGTTATCTAGGTATATTTTTAAATTGTTTTTATTTTTCAGAGGTTGCAAAATGCTAAATTTCTATTTTATCATTCCTTCTGTGTTTAGCAACTAGAATTTTTTTTTTTTTAATTTCCCTCATTGTTAGGGATTGAATATTTATGCCTCAACAATATTCATATGTTGAATCCCTAACCACCAATGTGATGGTATTTGTATATGGGGTCTTTGGGAGGTAATTCGGGTTAGATGAAGCCATGAGGGTGGGACCCTCATGATATTAGTGCCCTTATCAGAAGAGAGCAGAGTTGATCTCTTTCTCCCCACTGAGGAAAGGCCATGTGAGGCCACAGCAAGGCTCCCGTCCGCAAGCTGGGAAGAGAGTTCTCACCAGAAACCAAATTATCCAGCTCTTTGATCATGGTTTTCCTAGCCTCTAGACTGTGATATATAAACTTCTGTTATTTTAGTCACACAGTCTATGATATTAGCAGACTACTATACTCATCAACAATTTCATTACCCTTTGCTTGCATGCAAGAAAAGCAAAATAAATGCTTGATAATTTCCTTGTACTTATCGATTTTCAGAATAATTAGCTGATATTCTAGTAACATACACAGTGAGCAATGTTATTTTTAAATCTAGTATTTTTAAGTTCTCATTTTTTACATATATTTGGTGTTTCAACTTATTGCATTCATTAAAAAAATACTGTTTCAGGTTAGGCTATATAAACTCACTAAACTACCCATTTCTTTGCCGTGAACCCATGAATATTTGATATTTTTTCTTCCTTTTCGAAAAGTAAAATATCTCAATTTCATCCTGTATATTTCCTACCTTATATCGGGAACTAGCCATTTGTCAAGGATTTCTGATTCCTTTCATTGGGAAATAGTGTTTAGAGACCACAGTCTGACTGTTAAAGCCAGGAAATACATTTTTAAGAAAAAAAAGAAAACACAAGTTGTTCTCAATTACAAAGTAAAGATTAGGAAGATTTTATTTCTTAGATTCATAAGCAAATAACCTTTTTACTTACATACTTAGATAATGCTACTACTATCCTTAATATGACATGAAATTATGCTTATCTTTTCAGTGATTTATTGAGACTTTCTTACTGGTGTGTGTGTGTGTGTGTGTGTGTGTGTGTGAGTGACTAATGGTAAAACTAACTAAAATTACTAATCTGGATTATAGTTGATGTCTATGGCCATGGTGATCCATGAAGTAATCAAATTCATTACATAAACATCATTAAATCATAGAAATTTTGAGTTGGAAATCACCTAAGAGAACATATAGTTTAATAATAAAATTAAAATATGCAGGGAAGATAAGTATGAGATATATAGGGAGCAGAATCAGAGAACATACGAATCAAAATTCAGTGTGGGGATGGGAGAAGAATTGACTACACAGGGTCATGAGGGAAGTTTTGAGAGTGATAAAAATGTTCTATGTGTTGATTGAGGTGATGGTTACATGGGTGTGTGCTTTTATGACCTCATCATGTACATTTTAAATGAGTTAATATTACAGTATGAAAATTATATCTCGATAAAGTTGATTTCAAAAACTCCTATGGAGAGTTCAGTCAAAATTTTTATACCAAACATTATCTGCTCAGACCTGGTAGATTCCGAGCAGGGATCTACAAGCAATTCTTCTGAGAAGCAGCTACCTCATTCTGCAGATGACATAAGTGGAAAAAGGGGAAATTGAGTGACCATCGGCATAAAGGAAGAAGCTAACCAGGACGAGGATGAGTCTCCTGATCCCAGTTCAGTGCTTTGCCTACAATGACAACAAATTGAGCTCACTGGTCTCTGTGTCTATAATTGGAGTCTTTTAATGTTTGAGCCTTTTAATAATACAATTGTTCAAAAACTATTGTGAAGAGCAAGAAGCCAATCTGGAACTGTTGTCAAAGTTAACTGTTTTTTAAATCTATTTTTAGGGGAATCCATGGCTAATATATTTTGTAAGCATATTTTTATTCCTAGATAGTTGTAGAGTAAGAAGTTCCAAGTATGAACTATTTTCATGCATTTGGAAACATTATGCTGGATTTGTCAGGAAGGGAAATACTTTCAAAAACTATTAAACTGTTTTGCCTAAAGTAAATGGATTTAGAGAAGATTGTTAAATGGAGAGGAGATGAGATGATAAATGAAATGCTTATGTGAGAATTGTGAATCAGTTTGAGATAAATACAAAATAGTAAATGTATAAGCAGAGCATCACTGTACTTGACATTTATACAAATATGACTTTAAAATAAGGATATTGAGAAGTTGAAGAAAAACACGAATTCCTTGACAACGGAAACAATAAAATAGTGGAATCATTTACATTTATTTAACTGCTATTCATATTTAACATTATTCTATTACTAACAAATTAAGTGAATTACGTCAACAGAGAAAAGGCTTGTTCAAATGTTAGTCCCTCTTGTTAAGTTCTTTACATGCTGAGGGTCAGGTGCCTTCAGTTCATCTTAACTGTCACTAGGTGGCACTCTGGCACCCGTGGGAGCATAAACCAACCACCTGCTTCCATTGGTTGGTGGAATTGGGAAATATCAACCACTCCCCCTAACAAATTGCACATTTTTTTTTTTTTTTCAAAATATAACCATGGAGGGCTTCCCTGGTGGCGCAGTGGTTAAAAATCTGCCTGCCAATTCAGGGGACACAGGCTCGAGCCCTGGTCCAGGAAGATCCCGTATGCCGTGGAGCAACTAAGCCCGTGAGCCACAACTACTGAAGCCCGCGTGCCTAGGGCCTGTGCTCTGCAACAAGAGAAGCAACTGCAATGAGAAGCCCGCTCACCGCAGCGAAGAGTAGCCCACACTCGCCGCAACTAGAGAAAGCCCGCAACAAAGACCCAATGCAGCCAAAAATAAATAAATAAATAAATTTATATTAAAAAATATATATCTATATATATAACCATGGAAATAGCTAATGACTTCAAGTTCTCTTGAATCCTCTCTTCAAAGTTCTTTACAATTTTTCCTCGTGGTACTTACTGAATATACTCTTAAACTGGGACTCAGCTTTGGTTAGGGATAAAGTCTGGCTACATTCTTAGGTATGAAGTAGTTGCCACTCTGTTAAAGTGTCTCAAACAGACCAAGG
Source organism: Phocoena phocoena (assembly GCF_963924675.1). Lineage (NCBI taxonomy): Eukaryota > Metazoa > Chordata > Mammalia > Artiodactyla > Phocoenidae > Phocoena > Phocoena phocoena. The sequence continues at coordinate 20,431,666 of NC_089235.1, forward strand.
CTTCTACCAAACTTGTTCTACAATAGTTAGTTCTTAATAATATCAACAACAAAAATATTATCCATGGAAAATTTCTAGGGACAATCCTAAGTATATGCATGCCCAAATCTAAAAGAAGCACTTATTTTCTAGCCCAATCTTTAAAATATATTCTGAAATTCTCTCAGTAAAATATCCCTGATAATATCTGTTAATACAACTATTTTTTCTTTATTTTATTACTTTGAGCATCAATCTTTCTGGATTTCATGATTCCAAACTCTGTTTAAAAAAAATCTTGTCTTAGTAGCCTATTGCATCAAGATATCAGCATTTTTCACCTAATTAAATAGCAATTTAAATTTTACCATTTATACTGATTAAAGGTTTATGTTAAAAGAATCTTATCTCTTTGGCACTTCTCTAAATCTGTTACAAATTAAATTATGTAACTCAAAATATGGGAACTTCTGTTGTCTCCAAAAACCCATGACATTTCTTTTCACCTTTCAGGGAAAGTAGGACAGGGATCAGTCTGGTAAGTGTAACTTGTGTTTTGTATAGTCTTTTATATATATCTGGAACTCACGTGTTAAATATGAAAAGGATAATTTAATTAACACACTATGATTAAAGTCAACAAAATCTACCAAAACTAAAGGTGTTTTATACTCTTTGAAAACCATTCTACTTGGTAATAAGGAATTCTACTATATTTCTCAAATGCAAAACATAGGCAATGACAGAAGATACCATTTGCCCCACAGTGCCTCTCATTAGTGGGTTATCAAAGCAAGCATTTTCACAAGAAAATTGTTTAAACTAAAGAAGGCTAACTGTTTAGTTCACATACACTGTTGGAATTCTATGCATAACTGCCTAAAGAGTATTCCAAGTAAACATTTCAACTGGAAAAAATTGACTTGACAACTTTGTTACTTAGTAAATTATTCAAATCAAGTTTCTGATTTGGTATGTAGGAATTACCTCAACAATATCTCATCTAAGGTTATGATTACATTGTCATTGAAAAGAAATGAGCAATTTGGTTTCATTCTTGACTCTTGGAATAGTAGGACAAAACTTTTGGGGGGATACATTTATATATCTCTATACATTGTCTGTAAATTTACCACATTAAAAAAATGGTTACCTCTAAAGTTGTGACTTTAAATATGCCATTCTCACTACCTTATTTTAGCAATAATCACTTCTTTAGTTTTCTTCCACATAAAGTATCTAGTGAATACAGAATTCTGCTTTGATTTTGCTTTTTGGCTTTGTTTTTTTACTTTTCAATAAAGAAGACTGAAAGTAACTCTCTATAGTATTATATAGCTAAAGCACATCTAAATGAAAGGATGGAAAAAGAATCACTAAGACTTTCCTGGGAAATTTCTTAAGAATGATAGACATGAAAGAACTAAAGGTAACAGATGTTTCATACAAGGCAATATAAAGCCCAGATGTTTGGCACATTCATGTAGTGGTAACTGGGCAAGTGAGAGTCATATTTTCCTTTTTCCAATAATCATTATGCTTTCCCTATTTAAAAAAATCTTTTTAAATAAGCAATGTTGGTGAGAGAAAGAAAAACATCAACACAACAACAAACTAATTTACTGTCTGTCATAGTTTTTGACAATTGTGTGGTGAATTCCAGAGAAAACAGATATTTATACGAAGGAATATATATTAAAAAAAAAGCATTACTGAAACTGAGATAACATAAAAGGAAAAAAATTTTTTCTGCAGTTATTATTTTAGACATGGTGGGAGTAGGCTAGCACAGTTAATGGTTCTGTAGAATGTGTTCATTTCTGTATACCCAGATTGGAGAAAACAAGTTTTGGAATCATCTAAAAATATTGTATGTTTCTCAGGAGTGGAATAATAAAAGCTTTAGTCAATGAATAAAAGGATGTATATAAATAAGTTCTCTTATAAGGCAAAAATTCTGGCTGGTTGCCTTATCATATGTTCAACTGATGTAAAAGAAACAGAGTTTGATAAACAGCTTTAAGTATTAAGAATATTTCACTTTAAATTCTCTAGAAAATTTGTACTTATACAATTTTCAAATTATCCACTGTTGAATTAGGATAAAAATACAACAGCATTTAAATTTCCCATCCTACTCTGTCCAGAAAGTCATTTTTTAAAAAAATAATTCTCAAGAGATTATTGAATATATTTCATATGTAACCCTTGATTTTAAAATAACTATTCTTCATGGTTAAAATGAAAGAAAAGAACCATTCAATATAATATTTTGTGCACAAAAAAAAATACACTTATTTAAATAGAACCAATATGAGGTTTTGAAATAGAATATTATTTTCTTTATGGGAAGAAAATAAAATTTTTACTTTCATAGACTATGTATCCCAGGATGATATCAAAGTATTTTCACATAGAAAAACTAGCTGCTATTACATATGAATTTTCAAAGCTTGCCAGAGCTTTGGAAGGAATGATGAAAATTACTATTGCACGACCTTCAGGGTTTCTTTGTTTCATAAAGGGCTAGGATAGCATTTTTGTCATTTTTCTTTCAGCTCTGGTCTTTCATCATAAATATCAAAGCATGCAATTATGCCTTCTCATATCCTACCATATTCTGTCTATTTTTCTATCCATGGTGATGGTGTTTTCTCTCTTTTTCACAAGACTTTTATTTTGTTTACTGAAACTCTGAAAAAACTCAATGTGTTGACTAAAATAAAATGAATGTTATACTGATAAAATATTATTAAAACAATAATAATATTTTTATCAAAGTCTACATCAGAAGCTGAGAGATTGCTCTACTATTGCTGAGTAGATTGCTGAATGTCATATGTACCGTATTCATATTAGAATGATTTGACCTACAGGTGGGATATTATTATTAATGTTTATTATGAGAAATAGGCTTGAATGCAGTCTTGAATTTTCCTATTTTCACTTTATTTCTCATATTGAATTTGCTTTCTAAATGAGTCTTACTTATCCCATCTTAATATATATTCCAGGTATTTTACCCTAAATTTTCCCAAGATTTATTTATTATACTTATCTTAAATTAGAAATATCCTAAATAGGTCAGTGTGATAAATTGGCAATAACTTTCTATTTACTTCTTAGAAACTATAAATTAAAATAACATACAAGATAGATTAAGGCAAGGGATACAATAATAATTCTGTATACAGTATGTCCTGTCTCCAAGCACTGATAAAATCCTGAAAAGTTATAAGCCAGGTGAGTATATACATTTGGATTTATTTCTATATTTGTTTCCATTAATATTAAAGAGTACATTTATAAAAAGATAAGTTGTCCCTTAGTATAATAGAAATCATACTTAAACATCTGATTATTCGCCTAAAGGATGAATAATTGATAATTGGGCACCGGAGCCAGACAGACCTGAGTTGAAATCCCTATTTCTTTTCTTATAAATGAACATCTTTTGCCAAGTTATTTAACCTAAAAATGGACACAGTAATGATAGTTATCACCTGATAAAGACATTGGAAGTTTTCAGTGAGAATATGCTTGTGAAAATTTGGGCCCATTGCCAGGCAAGTAATGAGTTAAATGCATTATTACTATTAGCTATTATTACTTTGTTGATTTTGTCACTTTGTTACAGTTTGTGCATGTGAGAAAATTCTGATATATAATCATGTGCAAGGGGTACATTTAATAAAGAAGGATGATTGTCCCTTCTTTGCTCAGTAAGAAAGCTGGCTTTGGAAAGCTGAACTGTGACGAGAGAACAGGCTGCTGCTTTGATCTAAGGTAGGGAGATCCTGCAAACAAGGATGAGAAAGACAAGTGCAGAAAGATCAAACAACACTTACCACAAAAATGAAATAGCTACAGATTAATAAAAGCAATGAGAAAGTGTGCTGAGCTTGGTAAAAACTGAACAACATTCAAACACATGAAATAAGGGAAACATCACAGTCATGTTGGAGTTTGAGAATAGCTAGAAGAAAAATGTCAGATTTTCTTACAGTGGCTATGAACAATCTGTTATTGCCAAGTTAGGGCATTTAAATGACATTTCATATTGCACAAGATGCCCAAAGATATGATTTGCATGAGAGGAAAACTGGGTTTAGAATCCGGGTTTGCATTCAAGTTCACCTTTCACTTTACCAACAAAGTCTGTTTCAACAAATCAGTAACCTCTCTGATCTTGTTTCATTGTAAAACTGATGATATCAAGGGATGTGTTGAGGAGAGAGTGAGCCATTGTCAAGAGGAAAGGAAGAGAGTGAGACAGGGTCAAGAAAAGGCATTACAAGGATAGCACACAAAGAGGGGCCCATGGCAGTAATTTGTAAGAGTAAAGAACCCAAGACACCCAACATGCCCATCATTGGAGGAATATTAAATTAGAGAGTTTCATATCCATACTATTAAATATTATGTGTCCATTGAAAACAGCTAGTCATAGCTGCAGTTTCCAAAGTGAAGTGTTTGTGTTGGAAGAACAGAGCAAGATGTAGGAGTGCATCTATAAAAAGACCCCAATTTTGTTTATTAAGAAAACGTTATGGAAGTATACATAGCAATATATTTATAACATCTAAATCTGGGGATTGGAAAAGGAAGAAAATGTGGGAGGTAGGAGAAAACTTTCACCTTTTTTTCCTAACATACTTCTATATTTTAAAATTTTTAATGAAAATAATAAAGCACTGTATAACTGCAAGTTATTTACATGGACTTTGACATTATCTATATATAGTTATATCTGTATTTGTATCGCAAGCTTTCAAAAAGCTGGCATGTAATTAAAATGTCAGAACTAAAAGAGCTGCTAAATATTACTAAATCAATTAACAACTAAATATTATAAATTACCAATTATATGGGCAAAGATTAATATGATTGGTAATGCTCAGTGCTGAAGAATATAAATATAAACCTAGATAGAGGTCAGTCTGCCAATATGTATCAAAAGTTAAAAAGGGCATACCATTTTCTTCAGTAATTCACTCATAGAACTTTATCCCGTGGAAGTGAATCATACAGTTCACTGTGTGTATAAGGATTTACTGCAAATTTTTTTCTAATTTGGAGAAAATCTGCATTTTCTGCTGCAGGGGATTTTGTATAAGTTATGTATATTCTGTACAACTGAATACTTTGTAGTAATTAAAAATAATATGCTAACTCTCTGTGCATTAATAAAGAAACATGCCCACAATAATTTTGGTGTGAAAAAATCTGGCTACAAATGAAATTTAAGGTATAATAACTTGCTGTTATGTTTGTGTTTTGGATGCAAATATTTACATGACCAAACTGTTAACAGTGATTATCTCTGGCATGTGAGATTCTGGGGATGGGGGCGAGTGGAGAGGGAGTGGTTAACTTTCTATTATTTGCAGGCTTTTTGAAATGAGGTGCATATTATTTTCTAATTTCAAAACAATAAAATAAATCAATTTTGGAGGAAAAAAAAATGAAGTACTATGTTTTCTTCATGGAAACATAGAACAATAGAGAAATTAATCATCTGAGATGAATGTGTCTGTTGTCCAACTAAAGAGTAGATGGCAGTGTGACAGTTGGAATGAGAGAAAACAGAGACCAAGATCCCAGAGAATGGGAAAGGCAGTCTCAAAACATTGGAATAAGATCAGGCTTTAGTGGTGCAAAGACTAAGCACACAGATATATGAGTTTAAATGTAATTCCCAAACCACTGTTCAGTCTTCAAGAGAAATGGCAGGTGGGTCATGATGCCACCAAACAAAAGAAAAACCTAGGTTCCAGATAAGTGGAGTTTCTTTCCACTAGAGGTAAGGAACATTATGGGGGAGGGGAGGAAATGACCACATAAAAGGTAATTGGTGAAGAACAGGGCATCTAGTTGTGAGCAACATAGAGTCTGACAACCTTGACTGTAGCCGAAGAGAGGAGATATTTCTCATTCTGAGGCAGGAAATCTAGAGTCTGAGGAAACAAGATAATAAAACAGAGAAGAACAAGAACACATTTACTTAAAAGAAAATTGAGTTTCCAAGAGCAATATGAGACTAACATTAATCTGATTCTGTAATTAGTTTGTTTTCAAGTTTACTTTTCAATACTTTTAACTAAACAAATATATGTGATTGACTTTCACTTCTGGGAAAGTGGCAGGTTAGAAATATTAAACATCCTCACACTAGAGGATGCTGAGAAATTACAAGTAAAACACAGAAAAGAAACATTTTTAAATGTATTTCTGAGTGCACAAGAAATAAAGCAAAATCCCTCAGTCCAGAAAGGTGCATAAAGGAAAAAAGCAAATAGCGTTAAGGATGTGAAAGCAACTTTGGTGCCGTGGATGTTTGCCACACTCAGGAATGTAAAGTCTTGATTTTCTAGGGCTGCATGAATAGGATGGAAGTCTCGGGGCTTGCACGTGATAGAGAGCTAGAACTACGACTTTGTTCATAAATCAGGATCCTCAGAGGGCCGTACTTCAGTTAGAGAAAATTCTATTTTCTGGCCAAGGAAGACAATAGGAAAATACAGTTCTTTTGACCTGAGCTCTGGATTGGAAAAAATACAAAGAAGAAGAATAAAAAGAATCCTGCACCTCCCTGCCTCCAAACCTTTCCACAAGGCCTCCCTGAGAATTTATAATCCCAGGTTTAACACTGCCTACATGGACTGGGAAACTTCAAACTTAACTTTCAATGGATTCTTGGTTTCCCTTAACCTAGAAAGAGGCACACATTCTCTGAAGGACTATCCCCTCAATCCCAACCTCACAGAATTCCCATAGATTTAAGTCAGTCAAATATGAGCTCAGACACATAATTTGAAAACACTAGGAAATACTCACCATGATCAAGGGTCAGCAAAACAAAAAAAGAGCAAAATTAGACTCTTAATAGAACTACAGATCCTAGAATTTTCACTTATAGAATTTAAGATGAGTATGTTTAAAATGTTTATAAAATGAAAAATAAAATAAAATTACAAATGAGTTATTATAGAAGACTTTTAAAAAAAGAAATAATTATAAAAAATCAAGTAGAATTTTTAATATTTATAAAAGTACATTGCTATATATTGTTCATTAAACACAATAGACAAGTTAAACAGTCTATCAGACACACCTAGAGAAAGAATTATGAACTGGAGAATAGGTGTGATGAAATTGCCAGAAGCATTTGAAGACACAGACAAAATATGAAAAATCTGAAAGATTATGAGACATGGATGACAGAATGGAAATGATAAACAGCTAATTGGAGTCCCAGAAGGTAAGAATAGGGAGAATACAGGAAAAAACATGTTCAAATAACACATTTCTAGATTTAATAAAAGGCATACAATCTCAGAATCATGAAGCACAAAAAAATCCTAATCATAATAAATAAAAATTGGGCTTCCCTGGTGGCGCAATGGTTAAGAATCTGCCTGCCAATGAAGGGGACACTAGTTCGAGCCCTGGTCTGTATAGATCCCACATGCCACGGAGCAACTAAGCTCATGCACCACAACTACTAAGCCTGTGATCTAGAGCCCACGAGCCACAACTACTGAGCCATGTGTGGCAACTACTGAAGGCCGCACACTTACAGCCCATGCTCCAAAACAAGAGAAGCCACTGCAACGAGAAGCCTGTGAACCACAACAAAGAGTAGCCCCCATTCACCACAACTAGAGAAAGCCTGCACACAGCAACGAAGACCCAACACAGCCAAAAATAAATAAACAAATTTTAAAAAACTTAAAAAAAAAAGAATAAAGGGCTTCCCTGGTGGCGCAGTGGTTGAGAGTCTGCTTGCAGATGCAGGGGACATGGGTTCGTGCCCTGGTCCGGGAAGATCCCACATGCTGCAGAGCGGCTGGGCCCGTGAGCCATGGCTGCTGAGCCTGAGCATCCGGAGCCTGTGCTCCGCAATGGGAGAAGCCACAACAGTGACAGGCCCGCGTACCACACACACACAAAAAAAGAATAAATAATAAATCAACAACTAGAAAATTCTAGTACAAATTGAAAAGCAACAAAGACAAAAAAAAAGAAAAGTGCATAAAAGTAATCCAGGCTTATAGTTTCAAAAGATAATAAGAAAAGAGTAGAGTATAAGATTTATTTATTTTATTTTTCTATTTATTTCATTTTTTTTTAACATCTTTATTGGAGTATAATTGCTTTACAATGTTGTGTTAGTTTCTGCTGTATAACAAAGTGAATCAGCTATACGTATACATATATCCTCATACCCCCTCTCTCTTGCATCTCCCCCCCCACCCTCCCTATCCCACCCCTCTAGGTGGTCACAAAGCACCAAGCTGATCTCCCTGTGCTATGCGGCTGCTTCCCACTACCTATCTATATTACATTTGGTAGTGTATATATATCAATAGTACTCTCTCACTTCGTTCCAGCTTACCCTTCCCCCTCCCTGTGTCCTCAAGTCCATTTTCTACGTCTGCATCTTTATTCCTGTCCTGTCACTAGGTTCGTCAGAACCATTTTTGTTTTTTAGATTCCATATATATGTGTCAGCATAAAGTATTTTTCTTTTTCTGACTTACTTCACTTTGCATGACAGGCTCAAGGTCCGTCTACCTCATTACAAATCACTCAATTTCATTTCTTTTTATGGCTGAGTAATATTCCATTGTATGTATATGTGCCACATCTTCTTTATCAATTCATCTGTCAATGGATACTTAGGTTGCTTACATGTCCTGGCTATTGTAAATAGTGCTGGAATGAATATTGTGGTACATGTCTCTTTTTGAATTTGGTTTTCTCAGGGTATATACCCAATAGTGGGATTGCTGGGTCATATGGTAGTTCTATTTTTAGTTTTTTAAGGAACCTCCATACTGTTCTCCATAGTGACTGCATCAATTTACATTCCCACCAACAGTGCAAGAGGGTTCCCTTTTCTCCAAACCCTCTCCAGCATTTATTCTTTGTAGATTTTTTGATGATGACCATTCTGACTGGTATGAAGTGATATGTAATTGTAGTTTTGATTTGCATTTTTTTAATGATTAGTGAAGTTGACCATCTTTTATGGGTCAGATGACAATCTGTATATCTTCTTAGGAAAAATGTCTGTTTAGGTCTTCTGCCCATTTGTGGATTGGGTTGTTTATTTTTTTATATTGAGCTGCATGAGCTGCTTGGATACTTTGGAGATTAATCCTATGTCAGTTGCTTTGTTTGCAAATATTTTCTCCCATTCTGAGGGTTGTTTTTTCAGCTTGTATATGGTTTCCTTTGCTGTGCAAAAGTTTTAAGTTTCATTAGGTCCCATTTGTTTATTTTTGTTTTTATTTCCATTTCTCTAAGAGGTGGGTCAAAAAAGATCTTGCTGTGATTTATGTCATAGAGTGTTCTGCCTATGTTTTCCTTTAAAGGTTTAATAGTGGCTGGCCTTACATTTAGGTCTTTAATCCATTTTCAGTTTATTTTTGTGTACGGTGTAAGGGGGTGTTCTAACTTAAGTCTTTTACATGTAGCTGCCCAGTTTTCCCAGCTCCACTTATTGCAGAGGCTGTCTTTTCTGCATTGTATATTCTTGCTCCTTTATCAAATATAAGGTGACCATATGTGAGTGGGTTTATCTCTGGGCTTTCTATCCTGATCCACTGATCCATATTTATATTTCTGTGTCAGTACCATACTCACTTGATTAGTGTAGCTCTGTAGTATAATCTGAAATCAGGGAGCCTGATTTCTTCAGCTCCCTTTTTCTTTCTCAAGCTTACTTTGGCTATTTGGAGTCTTTTGTGTTTCCATAAAAATAGTAAAATTTTTTGTTCTAATTCTGCGAAAAATGCCATTGATAGTTTGTTAGGGATCGCATTGAATCTGTAGATGGCTTTGGGTAGTACAGTCATTTTCACAATGTTGATTCTTCCAATCCAAGAACATGGTATATCTCTCCATCTGTATCATCTTTAATTTCTTTCATCAGTGTCTTATAGTTTTCTGAATACAGGTCTTTTGTCTCCTTAGGTAGGTTTATTCCTAAGTAGTTTTATTATTTTTGTTGCATTGCTAAATGGAAGTGTTTCTTTAATTTCTCTTTGAGATTTTTCATCATTGGTGTATAGGAATGCCAGAGATTTCTGTACATTAATTTTGTATCCTGCTACATTACCAAATTCATTGATTAGCTCTAGTAGTTTTCTGGTAGCATCTTTAGGATTCCCTATGTATACTATCTTGTCATCTGCAAACAGGGACAGTTTTACTTCTTTTCCAATTTGGATTCCTTTTATTTCTTTTTCATTTCTGATTGATCTGGCTAAAAATACTAAAAATATGTTGAATAATAGTGGTGAGAGTGGACAACCTTGTGTTGTTCCTGATCTTAGTGGGAATGGTTTCAATTTTTCACCATTGAGAACAAGGTTGGCTGTGGGTTTGTCATATATGGCCTTTATTATGCTGAGGTAAGTTCCCTCTATGCCTACTTTCTGGAGTGCTTTTATCATTACTGGGTGTTGAATTTGTCAAAACATTTCTCTGTATCTATTGAGATGATCGTATGATTTTTATTCTTTAATTTGATAATATGGTGTATCACATTGATTGATTTGAATATATTGAAGAATCTATGGATTCCTGGGATAAACCCCACTTGATCATGGTGTATGATCCTTTTAACGTGCTGCTGGATTCTGTTTGCTAGTATTGTGTTGAGGATTTTTGCATCTATATTCATCAGTGATATTAGCCTGTAGTTTTCTCTTTTTGTGACATCTTTTGCTGGTTTTGGTATCAGGGTGATGGTGGTCTCATAGAATGAGTTTGGGAGTGTTCCTCCCTCTGCTATATTTTGGAAGAGTTTGAGAAGGATAGGTTTTACCTCTTCTCTAAATGTTTGATAGAATTCACCTGTGAAGCCATCTGGTCCTGGGCTTTTGTTTGTTGGAAGATTTTTAATCACAGTTTCAATTTCAGTGCTTGTGATTTGTCTGTTTATATTTTCTATTTCTTCCTGGTTCAGTCTCGGAAGGTTATGCTTTTTTAAGAATTTGTCCATTTTTTCCAGGTTCTCCATTTTATTGACATATAGAAGCTTGTAGTAATCTCTTATGATCCCTTCTATTTCTGCAGTGGCAGTTGTTACCTTTCCTTTTTCATTTCTAATTCTATTGATTTGAGTCATCTTTTTTTTTCTTGATGAGTCTGGCTAATGGTTTAACAATTTTGTTTATCTTCTCAAAGAAAAGTTTTTAGTTTTATTTATCTTTGCTATTGTTTCCTTCATTTCTTTTTCATTTATTTCTGAACTGATCTTTATGTTTTCTTTCCCTCAGCTAATTTTGGGGTTTTCTTGTTCTTTCTCTAATTGCTTTCAGTGTAATGTTAGGTTGTTTATTTGAGATGTTTCTTGTTTCTTGAGGTAGGATTGTATTTCTATAAACTTCCCTCTTAGAACTGCTTTTGCTGCACCCCATAGGTTTTGGGTCAGCGTGTTTTCATTGTCATTTGTTTCTAGGTATTTTTTGATTTCTTCAGTGATCTCTTGGTTATTTAGTAGTATATTGTTTAGCCTCCATATTTTTTGTATTTTTTACAGTTGTTTCCTGTAATTGATATCTAGTCTCATAGCATTGTTGTCAGAAAAGATAATTGATACAATTTTGATTTTCTTAAATTTACCAAGGCTTGAGTTGTGACCCAAGATTTGATCTATCCTGGAGGATGTTCCATGAACCCTTGAGAAGAAAGTGTATTCTGGTATTTTTGGATGAAATGTCCTATAAATACCAATTAAGTCCATCTTGTTTAATGTGTCATTTAAAGTTTGTGTTCCTTATTTATTTTCATTTTGGATGATCTGTCTATTGGTGAAAGTGGGTTATTAAAGTCCCCTACTTGACTGTGTTACTGTCGATTTCCCCTTTTATGGCTGTTAGCATTTGCCTTATGTATTGAGGTGTTCCTATGTTGGGTGCATAATTATTTACCTTGTTACATCTTCTTCTGGGATTGATCCCTTGATCATTATGTAGTGTCCCTCTTTGTCTCTTGTAATAGTCTTTATTTTAAAGTCTATTTTGTCTGATATGAGAATTGTTACTACAGCTTTCTTTTGAATTCCATTTCCACGAAAAAACTTTTTCTATCCCCTTACTTTCCATCTGTTGTGTCCCTAGGTCTTAAGTGGGTGTCTTGTAGCCAGTATATATATTGGTCTTATTTTTGTATCCATTCAGCCAGTCTATGTCTTTTGGTTGGAGCATTTACTCCATTTACATTTAAGGTAATTATTGATATGTATGTTCCTATTACCATTTTCTTAATTGTTTTGGGTTTGTTTTTGTAGCTCTTTTCCTTCTCTTTTGTTTCCTGCCTAGAGAAGTTCCTTTAGCATTTGTTGTAAACTGGTTTGGTGGTGCTGAATTCTCTTAGCTTTTGCTTGTCTGTAAAGGTTTTAATTTCTCTGTTGAATCTGAATGAGATCCTTGCTGAATAGAGTAATCTTGATTGTAGGTATTTCCCTTTCATCACTTTAAATATGTCCTGCCACTCCCTTTTGACTTGCAGAGTTTCTGTTGAAAGATCAGCTGTTAACCTTATGGGGATTCCCTTGCATGTTATTTGTTACTTTTCCCTTGCTGCTAATTTTTGATCATTTGATTAATATGTGTCTTTTTTTTTTTTTTTTTTTTTTTTGTGGTATGCGGGCCTCTCACTGTTGTGGCCTCTCCCGTTGCGGAGCACAGGTTCCGGACGCGCAGCCTCAGCGGCCATGGCTCACGGGCCCAGCCGCGGGGCACGTGGGATTTTCCCAGGCCGGGGCACGAACCCATGTCCCCTGCATCGGCAGGCAGACTCTCAACCACTGCACCACCAGGGAAACCCCTAATATGTGTCTTGACCTGTTTCTCCTTGTGTTTATTCTGTATGGGACTCTCTGCACTTCCTGGACTTGATTGACTATTTCCTTTCCCATATTAGGGAAGTTTTCAACTATAATCTCTTCAAATATTTTCTCAGTCCATTTTTTTTTTCTCTTCTTCTTTGGGACCCCTATAATTCTAATATTGCTGTGTTTAATGTTGTCCGAGAGGTCTCTGAGATTGTCCTCAATTATTTTCATTCTTTTTTTCTTTATTCTGCTCTGCAGTAGTTATTTCCAATGTTTTATCTTCCAGATCCCTTATCTGTTCTTCTACCTCAGTTATTCTGCTATTGATTCCTTCTAGAGAATTTTTAATTTCATTTATTGTGTTGTTCATCACTGTTTGTTTGCTCTTTAGTTCTTCTAGGTCCTTGTTAAACATTTTTCTATTTTCTTCATTCTGTTTCCAAGATTTTGGATCATCTTTACTGTCATTACTCTGAATTCTTTTTCAGGTAGACTGCTTATTTCCTCTTTATTTGTTTGGTCTGTTGGGTTTTTACTTTGCTCCTTCATCTGCTGTGTATTTCTCTGTCTTCTCATTTTGCTTATCTTACTGTGTTTGGGGTCTCCTTTTTGCAGGTTGCAGGTTCCAGGTTCGTAGTTACTGTTATTTTTGGTGTCTGCCCCCAGTAGGTAAGGTTTGTTCAGTGAGTTTGTAGGCTTCCTGGTGGAGGGGACTGGTGCCTGTGTTCTGATGAATGAGGTTGGATCCTCTCTTTCTGGTGGGTAGGTCTTTCTCTGGTGGTGTGTTTTGGGGTGTCTGTGAATTTAGTATGATTTTAGGCTGCCTCTCTGCTCATGGGTGGGATTATGTTCCTGTCTTGCTAGTTGTTTGGCATGAGGTGTCCACCACAGGAGCTTGCTTGTCATTGAGTGGAGTTGGGTCTTAGTGTTGTGATTGAGATCTCTGGGAGAGCGCTCATCTGTTGATATTATTTGGGGCTAGGTGGTCTCTGGTGGTCCAATGTCCCTGAACTCAGCTCTCCCACTTCAGAGGCCCAGGCCTGACAGCTGGCCAGAGCACCTAGACCCTGTTAGCCACAGAGCTCAGAAGAAAATGGAGAAAAAAAGGAAATAATATAAATAAATAAATAAAATAAAAGTTATTAAAATTAAAAAAAAGTTATAAAAAAAATGAGAGCAACCAAACCATTAAACAAATCCACCAATGATAACAAGTGCTAACAACTATACTAAGATACACATAAAAATTAGACACTTGTCAGTCTCATACAGCAAACCTCAAGTCTACAGTTGCTCCCTATGTCCACTGCCTCAGTTTTGGGAATATTCATTGTCTATTCAGGTATTCCACAGATGTAGGGTACATCAAGTTGATTGTGGGGATTTAATCCCCTGGCCCTGAGGCTGTGTGGAGATATTTCCCTTTCACTTCTTTCTTCATGCAGCTCCTGTGGTTCAGCTTTGGATTTGGCCCCGCCTCTGCGTTAGCTCGCCCTCTGGTGTCTGTTCTTCACCCAGACAGCAGGGGATTAAAGGAGCGGCTGATTAAGGTCCTCTGGCTCACTCAGGGCAAGGGGATGGAGGGGTATGGAATGCGGGGCAAGCCTGCAGCAGCAGAGGCCAGCGTGATGTTGCACTAGCCTGAGGTGTGCCTTGTGTACTTGCAGTGAAGCTTTCCCTGGATCTCAAGACACTTGTAGTGGCAAGCTGCATAGAGAGATGTGGATAGTGACCTGTGCTTGCACACAGGTTTCTTGGTGGCTGCAGCAGCAGCCTTAGCATTTCATGCCCACCTCTGATGTCTAGGCTGATAGCTGCAGCTCACGCCCATCTCTGAAGCTCATTTAGGCAGTATTCTGAATCACCTCTCCTCATGCACCATGAAACAATGATCTCTTGACTCTTAGGGGCTAGGAGATGAATAGATACAAAATCTTGACTCTTAGGCAGTTCCAGACTTTTTCTCGGACTCCCTCCCAGCTAGCTGTGGCACACTAGCACCTTTCAGGCTGTGTTCATGCAGCCAACCCCAGTTCTTTCTCTGGGATCTGAACTCCGAAGCCCAAGCCTCAGCTCCCAGCTCCCACCCGCCCCAGAGGGTGAGCAGACAAGTCTCTCAGGCTGGTGACTGCTGGTCAACATTGATCCACTGTGCAGAAATCTCTCCACTTTGCCCTCTGCACCCCTGTTGCTATGCTCTCCTCTGTGGCTCTGAAGCTTCCCCCCACCCATCCCCCTTTTCCACCAGTAAAGAGGCTTCCAGGTGTGTGGGAACTTTTCCTCCTTCACAGCTCCCTCCCACTGGTGCAGGTCCCGTCCCTATTCTTTTGTCTCTGTTTTTTTCTTTTTTCTTTTGCCCTATCCAGGTACGTGGGGAGTCTGTTGCCTTTGGAAAGTCTGTGGTCTTCTGCCAGCATTCAGTAGGTGTTCTGTAGAAATTGTTCCACATGTAGATCTATTTTTGAGGTATTTGTGGGGAGGAAGGTGATCTCCAGGTCTTACTCCTCCGCCATCTTGAAGGTCTTCTGCTATAAGATCTTTTAAAATGGTGGTTACCCTGGCTGGAATTTAGTGTCTTTGTGTGCTTCCCATCCCCCTCTCTCAGAAAAACTTGCTCTCAGGAAGGACCTGATAAATTCATTCAGTCTCAAGGGAGAGAGAGATGACCACTTTTAGTAATTTAGAACTTATTCCTCACAATATTTTTATGCAGATACAGAAGAAGAGATGAATAGATATAAAAGCAAGTACTTAATTATTGCATATAGCTAAAATTATATAATTTTCAATGCAGAAATTTTTTCCTGATTGCTGGATTTTTTTCACACAATTGCTTTAAAACTAATGTATTTTACTGTTAGTAGAAAACATATTTGCATCTATATTTTATCAATAATTAAATTGTATTTATAAACCCCAGCATGTACCACATAATCCAATTTTATACCCCTTATTCCTTCATATTCTTTCTCAAGAATAAAGTTAAGATGGAACCCATAGTTGGACACAGGGACAACCCAATATACTGGGGTCAATAGACCCTATTTTCAAGTAATCCTCATGACAATTTTGTGAAGCAGATGCTATTTTTTCACCCCACATCACATATAAGATGATTGAGGCTTAATTAAACATTTTGCCCAAGATACACTACTAGTAAGTAAAAGATTCACACCCAGGGTTTCTTGTTCCAAAAGCCATGTAATCAACACTTCTACTCTACTATGTCAGTTTCCTTAGTTAACCCATAAGGATTTTTGTTTTCTATTTTTAACTCAGTATTTTCTTCTATAATCCATATATATTATACCATATAATTTTATTTAATTCACATGTTTTCTGATAGCTAATGAGAGAAAACTTTATTCTCAAAAATGTATCTTAAGTTAGACTATCAATTATATCTATAAATAAAATCTGATGATTTATCACTACTAGTTAACAAGCAACAATAGCAACTAAATTTGCCAATAGTTGCTTCTTTCATGTGTCGTAAACCAAACTCTGCACACCAGTAAAACAAAGCAGAAAGATGAATTTATTGCAAGAGTTTCGATCTGCAAGCTGGGAAACCCATGGTTTCAGGAGCAATGAGTTGTTAGTTGCTGACACACTAAGGGATGTTTATATGATAAATGTGGAAGTTACTTGGCTTTTTCAGCTGATTGGTTGCCTAGTGTTTTGTTTTTTTTTTTTCCTTATTTGATCAGGGTAGCTGAGTCAGGGGAACAAGGAAGTCCAGAGTTGGTGTAGACAGACTTGGCAGTTTGGAGATTGGTGTCCTCTGCTGACTTCTGAGAAAATCTGTAAGTTCCTACAACTGAGGCAAGGTTAAGTTTCATTTCCTGTGATGTTCTTATTTTGGATGAATCCATTTTGTACCTGTCATAAATGACTCCATTTTAGTTTGGTTCTACATCTGAATCAGATCATCTATTGTGGGGAGATGTCTCTAAATATGTTCCATTAAGAAGCTTCAGAGTGTACTCCTACCCTTGAAGAGTATGCAAAACAGTTCAAACCTCAGTTCTGTGATTCAAAATTCACTACACGCTTTTTTTCTCACAATATATGTTAGAAAAATTGAAAAGATAGAATCCAGGTGCATATCTCTAAAAACAGTACACTATCTTTAAAAACAGATATATCAGTGATTAATATTTTTAACTTCTGGCAGTCAAAGCTATTCACACATGAAAATTGAATTTCATGTGGTGGTTCTATTTATGACATTCCTAATTATTACCAAATTTATTCTGACACAGAAATGCAATGTTTTCATGAATATGAACAGAGTTGTGATGAGAATGTCAGGAAACATATATTTTCCTCACAAATAAAAGTTTTTGTAACCTCTGATAAAACAAAGCAAAGAATACTAGAAAAAGAGATAATGTCATTAACTCTTCTTTAAAAGCGAGGTTCTTAGATTTCAGCAGCACTTCATTTGTTTGGCATAAAAACTACTTCAAATAATGCTTATTTATCTATGGAAGCTCTAGTCTATTGAAATAAGACATCATCAGATAATCCATTTAAAATGCTCCATGGCATATAGAAAATGTGATAGTTCATTGTCTCGTGGATAAAAGACAAAATTAAATTAAACTTTCTGGGTAAATTTTTTTTTTTTTCCAGTATGTGGGCCTCTCACTGTTTTGGCCTCTCCCATTGCGGAGCACAGGCTCCGGACGTGCAGGCTCAATGGCCATGGCTCACGGGCTTAGCCGCTGCGCGGCATGTGGGATCTTCCCGGGCCGGGGCACGAACCCGTGTCCCCTGTATTGTCAGGCAGACTCTCAACCACTGCGCCACCAGGGAAACCCTCTGGGTAAATTTTTAACTGACAATTTGCTTTAAACATAGAATAGTAAACATAATAGTAACGGTATTGTTATGATTGTTGATGAATTGACACTTGTATCACTATAATAATTTCTCCTTATCACTTTTAGTACTTTATATTGTCTATTTTGATATTAAAATGGCCACACCAGCTTTCTAATATTAACTTTTTGTGTGCTACATATTTTTCCAACCTTTTAACTTATTTGTGTCCCTATATTTAAAGTGTGTAGATAATGCATAGAAAGATGTAGGGAAGAATGAAGAGTGGGATTTGAAATGACCATAAGGAAATTTTGGGGGATGGTGCTATGCTTCATGGAATATATCAGAATTCACTGAATCTTACACTCTATTTATTTCTTAATTTGTTATTCCTCTCAGTTCTTTTTCTTTTTTTAAAATCTGTCTATAATTCTTTTCAGCTTTATTGAGGTATAACAAATTAAACTGTAATATTAATGTACTTTAATAAATAATAATTAAATTGTACATATAAAGTATACAATGTGATGATTTGATATATGTATACATTGTGAAAAAAATTCAAATTCAACTTAACACATTCATCCCCTCAGATATCTACCTTTTGGGGGGAAGTGGGCAGAACACTTCAATGTTACTCTAAGCAAATTTCAATTATACAATACCATATTATCAACTACAGTTACCATGTTTTACACTAGATCTTCAGATCTTATTCATCTTATAGCCAAAAGTTTGTACCTTTTTACCAGCTTCTCTCTATTTTCCTGACTCCTCTTCCCTCTTCCTGACCCTGGCAAACACCATTTTATTCTCTACTTCTATGAGTTTGACTTTTTTTTCAGATTCCATACATAAGTGATGGCATGCAGTATTTCTATTTCTCTGTCTGACTTATTTCACTTAGCATATTGCCCCAGGTTAATCCATGTTGTTCCAAATAGCAGGATTTCCTTCTTTTCTAAGGCTTAATAATATTTCATTGTGTGTATGTGTATATATATATATGTGTGTGTGTGTGTGTGTGTGTGTGTGTGTGAATGTGTGTATATATAGAGAGAGAGAGACACACACACAGACACTTGTATCCATTCATCCATCAACAAGCACGTTGTTTCTGTATATTGACATTTGTGAATAATGTTGCAAAGAACTGGAGGGTGTAGATATCTCTTCAACATAGTGATTTTTTTTCCTTCAGATATGTACTCAGAAGTGGGATTCCTGAATCATATGGTAGTCCTATCTTTAAATTTTTGAGGAACCACCAGACTATTTCCCATGTGGCTAGACCAGTTTACATTTCCACCAACAGTGTACACGTGTTTCCTTTTCTCTACATCTTTACCAGCATTTGTTATCTCTTGCCTTTTTGATAGTAGCCATCCTAACAGTTGTGAGGTGAAAGCTCATCATGGTTTTGATTTGCATTTCCCTGATGATTAGTGATGTTGACCACCTTTTAATGTACCAACTGTCCATTTGCATGTCTTCTTTGGAAAATTGCATATTCAGTTCCTTTACCCGCATTTTAATTGGGTCATTGTTTTTGTTTGTTTGTTTATGTTATTGAATTGTATTATTTCCTTGTGTATTTGGGTATTAACCTCTTATGTGGACTGAAAATATTTTCTCCCATTCCATAGATAACCTTTTATTTTGTTAATAGGTTCCTTTGCTATGCAGAAGCTCTTTAGTTTGATGTAGTCCCACTTGTTTATGTTTGCTTCTGTAGACTTTGCTTTTGGAGCCAAACCCTCCAAAATCACTGCCAAGTTCAATGTCAAGGCAAATCTTCCCTATGATTTCTCCTAGGAATTTTACAGTTTCAGATTTTATATTCAAATGTTTTTCCATGTTGAGTTAATTTTTGTGTTCGATGTAAGATTGGGGTCTAATTATATTCTTTTGCATGTGGTTGTCCACTTTTCCAACACCATTTATTAAGACACTATCCTCTCCCTGTTGGATATTCTTAGCTCCTTTGCCAAAATTAATTGACCATATATGCATAGGTTTAATTCTGGGCTATTTTGTTCTATTCATCTATGTGTCTGTTTATATAACAACACCATACTGTTTTAATTACTATTAATATAAATTTGTAATATAGCATAGAAATCAGGAATTATGATACCTCCAGTTTTGTTCTTCTTTCTCAAGATTGCTTTGGCTATTTGGGATCCTTTGAGGTTTCATACAAATTTTAGGATTGTTTGTTATATTTCTGTGAAAAAGTGCCATTGATATTTTGATAGGAGTTGCATTGAATCTGTACATAATTTTGAGTAGTATGGAAATCTTAACAATATTATTTCTTCCAATCCATGAACATAGAATATCTCTCCATTTATTTATGTCTTTTTCAACTTCATTCATCAGTGTCTTATAATTTTCAATGGGCAGTTCTTTTACCTCCTTGAATAAATTTATTCCTAAGTATTTTATTATTTTTTAAGCTTTTGTAAATGGGATTATTTTCTTAACTTCTCTTTCTGATTGTAGTTAATGTATAGAAATACAACTGATTTTTATACATTGATTTTGTATACTGGAAATTTACTGAATTCCTTTATTAGTTCTAAGAGTTTTTGGTGGAGTCTTTAGGGTTTTCTATATATGTTATCATGTCATCTGCAAACAGAGACAATTTTACTTCTTCCCATCCAATTCTGTTGTCTTTTTTTCTTTTTCTTGCCTAATTGATCCCTCTAGGATTTTCAGTACTGCAGTGAATAAAATTGGCAAGAATGCACATCCTTGTCTTATTCCTGAACTTAGTACAAGGCTAGCTACAGGTTTGTCATACATAACTTTGATTATGTTGAGGTACCTTCCTTCTATATACAATTTATTTATAGTTGTTTATCATGAAAGTATGTTGAATTTCATCACTTTTTTTCTTGCATCTGTTGAGCTGATTATATGATTTTATCCTTCATTTTATTAATGTGGTGTATCCTATTTATTTTTTTGCATATGGTGAAACATCCTTGCATCCCTGAAATAAATCCATCATGATCCTTTTAATATACTGTTGAATTTGGTTTGCTAATATTTTGCTGAGTATTCAAATCTTATACTTTAAGTAGTTCAGTTTATTGTACATCAATTATACTTCAATAAAGCCACTTGAGAGAATAAAGGATCTATTTTCTTACTAGCTTCAGTTTTTTCTCAATTTAAAACAGTCACAATTATATTGCTTACTTCACAATTTTGCAAATATGGTTAGAGGAAAGAATGCATGAAAAGTGTCTAGCGCATGTTGAGTTGTTAGTAAATACTTGCTTTATTTTTAAGTATTTTGAAGATTTTACTACATTGATTTTTCTGCTTATTTATACACCATTAATTACTCCAACATTTAAAAATGTATTATAGTTTTATAAATTCTAAATATTTTTCTTAGGTCTTCTCTCCTACTGTTGATTTCAAAAATGTACTTTTTATTTTTGCCTGCTGAGTTTTTCTTCACCGTCACAAAAAGAATAACTTTGATATTTCTGTTGATGAATATTTTCATTGAAATTGTGTTAAATTTGAAATTATTTTGAAGAAGTGTTGTCCTTATAAACTCTTTTTTGGTATTAGAATTGTAATTATTTTAAGCTGGAAAAAGAGTTTAACTTTAATTAAATTATAGGACAATTATTTGCTGAGATGATGCCAAACAGCTGGTTTAATTTAATTTTTAACATTTAAATCTGTTACTCAAAATTACCACATGTGTTGGGACTTAATATACTGATTAAATACGTGTAATAGAATCACCTGTTTAGAATTTCAAGTTGCTTCTGTTATTGTTCACCATTTTACAGATCCTGCGAGTTTAGCCTGCTTTAGAAGCATTCTATGAGTAGATGACAAGCATCCTTGCATTTAGTTATCAGAAAATCATTTTTTCCCCAGATTCTTAGTGAAGTCAAACAATAAACCAAGGATAAATCATGGGAAATTTCTCTTCAAAAACTTAACATATTCGGCTGATCTTGGTAGCATAGTCCATAACTAGGAATCAACATATCAAAAAGAGTTCTTAATAAAGGCTAGCCAGTATTTCACTACAAAATTACAGTATAACTAAGATTTTAAATGTGCTCCTGTAACAAAACGATTAGAATATGTGGACTCAGCTTGTTATGGAACCTGCTGTGGTTCTGACTGAAGTCAAGAGGCTGATAGATGAGCTTTGCCTATTCAGGTCTTAAGGGCCTTGAAGTCACTTAGATGGATGACTGCTTAACGAGAACAACATAACATTTTTGTACAGGACAAGAAATCTAGCTTGGTGTCAATAGACTGTGATGCTTGCCTAAACTCAATATTCAGGTCATGACTATTTAATTTATCTGTCAATGGCTTTCTCCTGATTTGCATTACACCTATTTGGCATTTCTATGCAGAGTACAGTATCGCAGTTTTGTATTCAAGGTGATGTAGAAGGAATGTTCTGAGCATTTAAGAAACACTATTTTTCTTCTAATCCTATTTTTATTTCACTGAGATATTTATATTTTAATTGATGTGGCTAGAAATTAGATATGGTGACATATGAAATGAAAACCATAAATATTCCAATAACTTGGCAGTCTTGAGATGGTTTAAATTAAGATATGGGATTCAAATGTTAAGCCAGCACATCAAACAAAAGAGGATAGAAAGAGAGATTATTGCAAAAAGGTCTAATATAATATAGAAGAATAAATTTCAAATTTTTATTTAATAGATAGAGTCCCATTTGTAATTAAATAGAATGTAAGGCCATATTCCTATAAACTTTTTGGAATAATGTGCTCCTTCTAAGTTATAGAAGTATGTTAAATCATGCATTTATTATATCAAATAATGTTTGGCAATAGCCTAGATATATAAGGCATGCTTGGTTTTAATAATTTATGTTTAAGATAAATTATTGTTAACTTGCTTTCTACTGATACCATAGATATGTTTTATATCTTCTAGAAAATTTAGAACTAACCTACAAAATGATGGTTAGGATAATAAATTCTGATAGGTGCAATCTATTAGTCTGCTTAGGCTACCAAAACAAAATACCATAGACTGGGTGGCTTAGACAGTAGAAATTTATTTCTCACAGTTCTGGAGGCTGAGAAGTTCAAGATCAAGTTGTGGCAAGTTAGGTTTTATTCTGAGGTCTCTTCCCTTGGCTCATAAACTTCCACCACCTCTTCATTTGCTGAAATTACCTCTTCTTTGTGCATATGCAAGGAGAGAGAGATCTCTCTGCTGTCTCCTCTTATAAGAACACCAATCCCATCAGACTGGGGCCCCACTCTCCTGACCTCATTTAGCTCTTCCAAAAGCCCCATCTCCAAGTAGCATCATATTGCGGATTAGAGTTTCAACATATTAATTTGGAAGGACACAAACATTTAGTCTATAACATTTAAGAAGAGATTTATTGACTAAACCATTCCAAATATACAAGTCTGTAGTAAGCAATATACCATTTGTATCAAGCATTTGTTATAGAAGGTTTCTGTAAGTAGAATAAAGATGAACTTGATATGGTTCTTGCCCTGTGGGAGTTGACAGTCTAGTGGATAAGGCAAATGTATGGATTCAATTTTCATCTGAGTTGAACTAAATTTTACAATAGGAATACAAACTAAATGTTTTCACTGCACAGAAGAGAGAAAGACCAGGTTTTCCTGAGACAGTCAGGAAAAGTTTGCTAGTAGTAATGTCACCTCTGCTTGCTCCTAAAGTTTGAGTGGAAAGGGTGTAGTACCCTTACCTAAGAGGATAGACCTATGTGAGTGATTAAAATTAAATCCAGTTTATGAAAGTGATTAAAATTAAATCCAGTTTATGAAAGCAAAAAACATTGCATATTAATTCTATTTTCAGTATGCCTCACTAGTTTGCTGTTCTACAAACCAATAAACATACACACTAATGGCTAGTTATGGGTACAACTACATGGGTAGATTGTGATAGATTTTTAAAAAGCATTTTATTATTAGTTATGCTTTTATTCTGTGCTCAATACATATTTGAAAAGATTCTTTTTCATTTTTCTTGCTGAAACATTAATATATTGATAAATTAAACAAGATTGTATGTAATTTATGTAATATATAGCTATGTGTCTACCCTACACAAATTGCACATGAATGGCCTTGACAAATACTATTAAGACATTAATCTGAGACCATGAGCCTATTGCTCTAAAATGGTAGATCCCTAAATATGAAACTCTAAAATTAGTGCTATGGCTTGAGAAAGTAATCTGTTCTTAAACTCCCACTTACCCACTCAGCTTATATATCTGTTAAAGATGAAAATTTAAGGAAAAAGAGTTACGCCTCTTGACTAACCAGTCCTGTGCATTTTAACTTTCCCCTCTTTGCAAAATAAATTCATCATCATTGCAAAACTATTTTTTAGAAAATAAAGCCAAGCAAAAAGAAGAAAATTTAAATTCCACTAATTCTACTCAGAATTGTCACTAAGTATTCTTCCAGTCATTTTCTGTGAATACATATAATGTTTAACACATATAGTTTTGTTACCAGACCTTAATATATATTAACACCTTTTCCTGTCAAGATTCTTCTGCCTAGCCATTCAATTTCATTGTGTCCATGTACCTTAATTTATTTCATTAATTGTATAAGAGTTGGACATTTATTTCTATTTTTCTCTATTATAAACAATACTGTAATGAACATTTCTATAATTAAATCTTTCACAGATTATTGTTTAATTTTTCAAAATGGATTTCTGTACATAATATTGCTGGACATTTCATTTGCACATTCACTAAGCACATTTTAGAAACTTTAATATAGTTCACAACTAGCCTTTTAAGAGATTGTGTTCATGTATGCTATAAACAAAGCATATGAGTGCCTATTTCTCTGAACCTTCACTGGGTTACAGCATATGTACTTCAGGTGATGTCTATTTGTTGAAAAAGCTAGATGCCAGTCTTAAAGCAAATCTGATGAGTCAAATATTTGTTAAACTCAATTTAGTTTTCTTTCCTCTCCCTGAACCTGTCTCTCCTTTTCCAGCACCAAATCATACAGTTAGTTTATAAAAGTCAAGAAACACATCCTATTTATTATTTATTTACTGTATGAAAACAGGTGTAATAGATATGATTATGAAGAAATATTGGCAAAATTGCAAGTTTCAAACATGAATTCTTATAAACCATGGCAAATAACTTGCCATTTTATCATTAAATACCACTTCTTTCTTAATAAAAAGTGTCACCCTTCTACTATAATCTTAAGTCTGGAAGAGCAAATTATCACCATGGCTGGAAACTAATGTCTGTGATTCACTTTCAGTATACCACCTTTGATGACAAACACAGCATTTGGTGGTGTTATCATTAAACCCTATTCTGAGTCTTTCTTGCCTTCCATACCATCAGTTGAAATTACTATGTTGGTAGAAATTAATAGAAGAATCATGATGAGGTAAGTTGAAAAATGTCCAGCTGCCTCCTATATAACAGTCAGAGCTTAACCATCTACTAATTTAATCAGCCTTTAAAATTATTTTAAAAACATCTGGGAAAACGGTTAGCATCCTATAGAAAGTATGGCAGTATCTGCAACATTTGAATCTTTGTGATGATTCTTCCAGGATTGGTTTAATATGATTTGAGGTGGTCAATTAAATAAGCCCTTCTATTGTTCTGGCTGAATAATGATTTGATTTTCCAAGCCTACTAATCCATTATTTTAATTAGCATTAAATTCATAAAAAAAAAGAGAAAACCTAAATAGTCTTTAAAGGATCTTAAAAACCCTGAAATAAATACCACAAATGCAATTATCAGAAGGAAAGACAATAATAACTCTCATTTGGGTAATAAAGTAGAACTGCTTTCACAGAAAATTAGAGCAATAAACCCACACTTTAGACATATTTAGAAGTGTTTGAATGCCACTTAAATTACTGCTGCCTTTAGGAAGATGCTTGGGAATATAGTTGACAAGGAAGACATTTATTGACTTATTCAGTCCATTCTACAGAGTTCACATAGAAGCAGCAATCTAGGGTGAATTAGAAAACACCAAAAGCTTCTTGTAGACAAAAGAAAAACAAAAACAAAATAAAAACACTAAATGTCCATCTGAAGTTTGAGAAAGGCATTCCAAGGAAATTTCTTAATCCAAAGAAGTTATTCCAATGTTGGAGGAATATAAAGCACCACAGCAGAGTGGTGGAATGGTATATTTATATATTAAACTATATGTTACTGTAACTATTTATTATCCAGGGGAAAGCATCAGAATACGGAGAATTTGTGGAAAGAGCAAATGCAACAATGAAGCATTAATAAGTAAATAATAACAACATTAATACTTTCAAATGTGTTGCCAACCTTTATTATTTCTATTTTCACATCACCTACTGACTTTTGACTCACAACAACCACTTATTTAATTTTTTTTTTTTACTTTATTCTGACTTTTGTATTATAAATGACACTATAATAAACATTATTTTAGCTAGACCTCTATG
Source organism: Phocoena phocoena (assembly GCF_963924675.1). Lineage (NCBI taxonomy): Eukaryota > Metazoa > Chordata > Mammalia > Artiodactyla > Phocoenidae > Phocoena > Phocoena phocoena. Next base: position 20,457,836 of record NC_089235.1, read on the forward strand.
CACATTTTAAATATTTATTTTATTTAAGATAAATCTCTTAGAATGGTTGGGATGACATTACTGCAACAATTAAGGCATAGAATAGACAGGTGAGCTTATAAGAAGAAAGAAACCTCAGTTTTGCTTTGAGTATGTCATAGGGTTTCCTCATGAGTCAAGAGATTGCCATAGAAAGGGTCTTTACTGTTAGAGCCATCAGACTGGTGCATAGTCATGTGGAAAAACCTGCTGGTCAGTTTCCCCACCAAACAGATGCTGAGCTGAAGGCCCACTTGCAGGAGGTTTATTAGTTAGTGCTCGCAACAACACCACCTAGTGAGGACCAGAGGATTGGCTGGGGAGAAAAGGTGAACTTCCATGCAATTGCACAGAGGCTTGGTTTATCACACAGGGAGTCCTGAAGTTGCTACCGCCCTTCAGAGTTGTCCTGGATTGAGGTAAGGTAGCTGAGCCTTCGTAGAGCTTCATTGACCAGTTATGGGAGTGAAACATAACTTGGGCAAGGTCACTCCTTTCAGCTGAGGGCAACAGCCAGAACTCCACACAGCTGGAGGAATGGACACCTCAGTCCTTAAGGGGAGGTCTAGGTGGTGTCTCAGCAAACTGCATAAACACCAGCCCTCAACCATCTTTCAGCCAATACACCATCGAAGTCTCATGTTTAGTGTTCAAGCATGATTTTTATGTGGGATACATTTTCCATTCAATATTTCTAAATGACAAATGCTTATTATATTCCTTCCTTCCAATGATCTTCTTTCCTCTCATTGACCATCTTCTGCCTTCTGAGTTCTGTGTTGTTGAGAATTCCAATATCTGAAGAGCCTATTTCTAAATTCAGAGTTCTTCAATGTAAAAATGTTAAATAAAGCAGCTCTCAGGCATTATTATTACACAAGTGTTTCATTCTTAAACATCACTTTACTCCTATATCACATCTCCTAGGCACCTCCAAAAAGGGAAAAATGAGATTTATTGTACATTTTGGTGTTAGCTATTATTATTTTATTTTAATTTTTCCAAGAATCTCACTGCTAAAGTTTTTTTTTTTGTTTTTTAACTCACTGGAATAGATGTATGCCCACAGCCTTGAGTTTCTGAAATGGCATTGATTAAAATTATGCATTATTTGAAAGTTTAACCCTTTCAAATATGCTTAGTGTTTAAAACAAAACAAACAACATTTGTGAATACAGTGATATTTTTTAGATAGCCTTAAGAAAGGAAAATAAAATTCAGTAACACTTCAAAGGGAAAACAAAAGAATAGTAAGAAGTAGCTAAATATAAATACAAATTCGTATTAGTATTCTGCTACATTTAAATAATTATCTCACAAATCTCTTCAAACATTTATTTAAAAGGTTTCTAAATTATGAAGTCATTAGTATATAATGCAGTTTCTCTAAATACCAGCATTCTTTCTAAAGTCATGTCATATTATGGCACACTAATTTGTAAAACAGGAGAAAAAATATCATATTACATTCATGACTTTGAACCTTACACATAAATATTAATGAAAAGTCTCTTTGTTTCCTTCCATTCAGAGAAAACCAATATTTACTTTAAAGCTACTTACTTAGAAAACAGGACACCATCATGTCACCCTCATCAACCAAAGTGTTTATTAAGCATGCATCTAATGCTTTTCTTTGGGGATCGTCTGTTACAGGACTCAAATTCCTTCACCATGGCAGTGCATGATGCAGGGAAAATAGCAAAGCACAACCTACAGTGTCCACGATAGATACTGTGTTTAGGTACTCGCATCCTTTGCACAATGGGACAATTTACATTTCAGGACCTGGACCAGGCCGTTCATCATCATTATTATGCTAATTACCAGTGATTGTGATATTTACATATCTTAAATTAGTCTTTGTAAAAGCGTTAGCTAGGGAACTACTATTCTCTAGAATAAAATAGCTAGAAGGGCATTGACCAGTATCTGATGAAGTCATCCTCACTCTATGCCCACTGATTCACTTTTTTAAAAAATTGAGACATAATTGACATATAACATTATATCCGTTTCAGGTATACAACATAATGATTCCATACTTGTACATCCTGCGAAAAGATCTTCACAATAAGTCTAACCATCATCACACATTAGTTACAACTTTCTTTGTCTCGTGATGAGAACTTTTAAGATCTATATACTCTCTAAGTAACTTTCAAATATACAATACGATATTATTAACAATAGTCACCATGATGTACATTATATCTCCAGGACTTATTTTATCACTGTTTTTTTAACTTTATAGAGACCTCTTATCCACTGACCATATCAACTTCTCATTATCTTTTAACTCCCTCCAGGTAACACTATCCTTATCTAACACAGATTTCACAGTCTATCATTATCTTCACTTTTTTTCCCAAATAGTATCAATTTCCTTGCCTTTTACTCCCATTATTTTCAATAGAGAAAACTCCAACCTGAGATGATTCCTACTGGGCATCTTTTTGCCAGCATCGCAGACTTGTTAGTGAAAAATCACACAATCAGATCTTTAGGTGCTCTCTCATATAAATATCACATTCCATTAATGGGCACTTAATGCTGTTTTTCCTATTTCTTAATTTCCCCAAAGCTTAATATTCTGAAGCGCCTTTCTCTTCTTTTCTTAAACCATCTACCCGTTCTTCACTCTCACTTAATGATGCATTCTTCCCTGACATTACATTGAGAAAATAGTAATCATCAAACGTGGTTTCCCTCATCTTCTCACCACCAAATTTAGAAATCTACTTGCATCTCCAAACATTGTTCTCTTTCTCTTTTCCTGTTACAAAGGAGGTGCTATCCATCTTTATTGTGCCAAATGCCAGTTTCTTATTCTGTGCTCTGGGCCCTCCTTACCCATCCTAACTGAAAATTTTACTACTATTCTATTCAAGGATTTCTTTTCCTGACAGCATTTCCTCTCCTGATTATCAATCTCTCACTCCCTCTTGTTCATTTCCATTTTTCTCATAAGCATATACCATGCCATAATGAATCATGTTCATTTAAAAAAACAGCAAGAAAACTGTCTTTTTACCACCAGTATCCTTTCTTTTTTTAAAATTTTATTGTATTATCGTTGATTTACAAAGTTGTGTTAGTTTCAGGTGTACCACTAAGTGATTGTTATACATATCTTCATTCTTTTTCAGATTATTTTCTCATATAGGTTATCACAGAATACGGAGTAGAGTTCCCTGTGTTATACAGTAGGTCCTTGTGGGTTATCTGTCTTATATATAGTAGTGTATGTTTGTTAATTCCAGTTCCTGATTTATCCCTCCCCTCCAAGTCTCACCTTTGATAACCATAAGTTTGTTTTTGATACCTTTAAGTCTGTTTCTCTTTTGTAAATAAGTTCATTCAAGAACCATTTCATTTTTTGACTCTCTCTCTAGGTAAAACTTCTGAACTGTGTTGTCTTAATCCCTGACACCATTTTGTCACGTCTATTGACTTTTTGACTCAACACAGTCTGGCTTCCTTCTCTACCACATCAGAAAACTGTTGTCTTCAAAATACTAATCACTTCTGTGTTGCCAAATTGAAAGAGACCTTTTCTATCTTAAATTTACTAAATCTCCTGTCAAAAATTACATGTGGACTATTCTTATTTTCCTGACTCTCCACTCTTTGCTTCTATGACAACACATTTTCCAGTTTTACCTCTCTCTTATTTCTCTGTATCTTTCCGTAGTTTCTATTTCTCTGTCATCCCATAAATAATCATATTCTTATGGCCATGAGCCTGCATCTTCTTTTTTTTAAATACTCTCTTTCTTGATTACTTCATCTAATTCCATAGTTTTAAATGCCACTATATGGTGACTGTTCATAAATTTTTATTTCTATGCAAGATCTTCCTTCTGAGCTCTAGATTAATATATTGAACCTATTATTAAACATTTCCAATTATATATCTCACGAATATCTCAAATGTAGCCTGTTCAAAATGAAACACTTGATCTACAACACTGTTCTACAATCAGTACACATAGAGATCTTTCATTTTAGAAAATGACAAACATTAAAATCTTTCAAGTTGTTGAAGTCAGAAGCCTAGCAGTCACACTTGCTCATAATTCACATAACCAATTAACCAAAATGTCTTCAATTCTGCCTTCTACATAAGCCTTAAATCCGTTCACTTCTTTCCATCTAGTCTGCCTCTTTCCAAGTATAGTCCACATCATGACTTCTCCTTCTTCACAAGAATGATCTTTTTGCCATATAAATTGGATTATGATACTCCCCAGTATAAAATCTTTCAACAATTTCCCAATGTACTTATAAGTATAACCTGATTTTTTTTGTTGTTTTCCATAAATATAGACTCCAATTTTGAGGGAATCTCAGTTTTACCACATCCCACAAATAGCCTTCATGATCCACCTCCATCTTGATTTTTACCATTCTCTCTGGGCTCACTCTGCTCCAGCCACATCAACTTTCATTCATTTCCTCAATCCTCTTTCTCACCTTATGGTCTTTTCAAACTGTACGAAGAACATTTCCAACCCCTCAGCCTGATCTTTTCATTACTTGTTCCATCTTACACATCGTCTCAGTTTAAATGTCACCTCCCTATGTACCCTACCTAAAATAGATTTCCTCAGTTTATTATCTACCTCAAAAATGTGTTTTATTAAAAATTTATCAGATGTTTAATTTATTCTGTTTACTTGCTTTTGTTTTGTTCCATTTTTTATCATTCCTCCTTCTAGAGAAATAACTAGCCTGTTAAGTATTATGAGTGCAGCAACCATGTCAATTTTTTTTCACCACAGTAACCCCAGTCCCATAGTTTCTTACCTTATACATACTAGGCACTTAATCTTAGTTAAAGAAATGGCTATTATCTGACTATTATATAAAATATTATACACTATATGTTTCAGTCTGTTCTGGTTGCTGTAACAAAATACCATAGATTAAGCAGGTTATAAACAACAGAAATTTATTTCTGACAGTTTTGTAGGCTGAGAAGTCTATGATCAAGGCAGTTGCAGATTTACTGTTTGCTGAGAGCCTGCTTCCTGGTTCATAGATGGCCATCTTCTCACTGTGTGCTCGCATGGCAGAAGTGGGCTTGCAGATCTCTGGGGCCTCTTTTATAAGGGCACTAATCTCACTCATGAATGCTCTGCCCTTATGACCTAATCACCCTCCCAAAGCTCCGCATCTAAATACTATCATATTAAGAATTAGGTTTCAACATATGCGTTTTGGAGGGACAAAGTCAGTGTATAGTACTATATATATATTATATATCATTAGCGTTTTCCATAGGGTAGAATATTTCCACAGTTGGTATGTGATATGTTAAGTGGCACATTTGAATAACCATATTTTCTCCTTATTTTAATAAGTAAATATAAAACTTTGTATAATTATATTTTATGTAATTATTGTTTACATAGTAAATTATATATATTATATATACATATAATACAACAAATAAATATTTAGAAAAAATACTTAGAAAAAAATAGAGAACACTTCTAAAACCCATGATTTTCCAGATAATAGTCACCAGATATCATTGTTCCTCAATTTGAAGAAAAATATTAGGTAAGTTATAATGTAGGTGAAAATTAGCCAGGCACAAATTTTGAGAGTAGCATGTACATTTTTGAAATATGGGAACACAGCCTCAAATAAGCTGCAAACTTGATTCTGTAGTAAATCCACTTGGCTGAGAAGAAAGTGGGTAATTAAAGACCCAGTGCATAAGTTACGAATCTGCTTTGGTAGATTATATTATTATGCATGAGTATTCACTGACTATCCCATTCAGGTCAGGCTTGGCCATGTGACTTACTTAGAAAACAAAAAGTAAGCAGAAGTTATGGGTTTAAAAGAAGCTGTAAAGGCCAGAACATCACAACCGTGTTCTCTATTTATCCTCTGCCAAAACAACCAGCAATATTCTAGATGGAAGCTGCTCTATCAGCTGAAGTCCCAAAGAGAAGTTAGATTGAAAGAGCTTGTGAAATTTTGCTCTACTTCCTAGCTAACCAATTAGGCTGCCACAATGTTGGCACACTGGTGAAAAACACAAGTTTACTGGATCAGAGACAAATTTATTACTCAGAGTAACAACAATAGCAAGACTATCATCATTTGCTCAAGTTCTTTCTGAGCCTCAGTTTTCACAGGGTGACACAAAGAAGACAGGGATGCCTACATATGCAGTAGGGTATTTGACAGGAGAGGAACCAGGAGCTTAGGGAACTCAAATCTTTTTAATGGCCTGACATTTGCCCTAGAGAAAGACATTATCTTTATTGTACTGGACAGAAAACAAACCTGCTTGCCCTTTTCTCTGGAGAGATACATATCTCTATCTTCATGGTTGTTAGTTATATATATATATATATATATATATATATATATATATAAGCATCTTTATTGGAGTATAATTGCTTTACATCGTTGTGTTAGTTTCTGCTGTATAACGAAGTGAATCAGCTATACATATACATATATCCCCATATCCTCTCTCTCTTGCGTCTCCCTCCCACCCTCCTTATCCTACCCCTCTAGGTGGTCACAAAGCACTGAGCTGATCTCCCTGTGTTATGCAACTGCTTCCCACTAGCTATCTATTTTACATTTGGTAGTGTATATATGTCAATGCTACTCTCTTGTTTCATCCCAGTTTACCCTTCCCTCTCCCTGTGTCCTCAAGTCCATTCTCTACATCTGTGTCTTTATTCCTGTCCTGCCCCAGGTTCATCAGAACCATTTTTTTTTTTTTTTAGATTCCATATATATGTGTTAGCATATGGTATTTTTCTCTTTCTGACTTACTTCAGTCTGTATGACAGACTCTAGGTCCATCAACCTCTCTACAAATAACTCTTGAATAGATAGTTCAGAACAAAAGCAGTCAGGCCTGTTTCAAGACATGCAAAAATGAAGAGACCTGTGGAGAACTGTCACTCAACCTAGTCAAGTAACAATGGATATGTAGTATGAGTGAAAATTAAATCCTTATTACTGTTAGCCCCTGAGATTTGGGGGTCATTTGTTACCATAGCATAATCTAGACTATTCTGAATAGTATACCTAGATCTGTTGATTTTATAGGGATGTATATGTGAAATTTTGGAATTCCGTAAACCTCCAGAAATTATAGAAAAATAATCGTGTATGACTATATCCAAGCACTTTATTTCTTTAGTTAGAAAGTATGTAGCATTTATGAGATCTTGAAGAGTTATGATCACCCAAAAATTCTAAAATTAGCCAAAAATGTATTTGATAATTCCCAAGAATAGACATTTTGACTTTTCATTTATGTCTAATCAGAGATTGCATTTTTTAAAAAATGCAAAATGAAGTATGACTATGTATGCCATGAAACTGGAAAGTTTAATTGGAAATTGGTAAATAAAAGTATTTTCAGATTAATTCATATCAATATAAGAATATTCTCAGGGCTTCCCTGGTGGCGCAGTGGTTGAGAATCTGCCTGCTAATGCAGGGGACACGGGCTCGAGCCCTGTTCTGGAAGGATCCCACATGCCGCGGGGCAACTAGGCCCGTGAGCCACAACTACAGAGCCTGCGCATCTGGAGCCTGTGCTCCGCAACAAGAGAGGCCGCGATAGTGAGAGGCCCGTGCACTGCAACAAAGAGTGGCCCCCGCTTGTCACAACTAGAGAAAGCCCTCGCACAGAAACGAAGACCCAACACAGCCAAAATTTAATTAATTAATTATTAAAAAAAGAATATTCTCTTTATATCCAACAATCCATGAAAAGTTTGTGTTATGTTTGGAATATGAATGTTTTTTCAGCCTCTCACATAATGTTCATTTGGGTCGTATCTTTTCTTTTCTAATATATTTGAGATCCCATACTATAAAATAAAATGACTGAAATGGGAAAATGTAAGAGAAGCATTCTTTATATGCATACAAGACAACCAATTCTCCTAAAATTTCTTGGAATTGTAATTAGATTTCTCAATGCAATGGTGCTGAATAGAAGGACTTCTCTTTAAGTCTGGAAGTATTTTAATCAACTTAAAATATCGTATAATAGCACCCAGAAGTAAATATATAGAGATGACATACATTTTTACTTACTGACCTTTTATTTAGAATATAGTTGAGTGTATATGAGTGAGTTTGCATGTGTGAGTGAAACAGAGGCACAGAGAGATTGAGAATAAGAGAATGAATTCAACTCATGACCAGAAAAGGGAAAATTGTGTATTAGCATATTAGTGCCTCAGGCTATGGTGGCAGCCAACTAATCTGAAAGCAGAGATTGAGTTTAGAGGGCCCAGAATTAGGAATGCGGGAGGGAGCAGGGTGAATCTCCAGTTAGAGGGAAAAGTCAAGTTAAAATCAATTAGGAAATGTGGTGATTGAAATTCCATAGAGACATGCATTAAGTGAAGGCACAGGGCCCCATGCAAGATTGCCATCAGGGTAAGGAGGGCTAGAGTTAGGGTTAGGTCAGGGAGACAGTTTGGAACTTGGGCAGTCAGTGTCTGTGTAAGGGGACATGGGAGTAGTTTTCTGAAATAGCACTGGGCTCCCTAGCTCTTAACCCTTCTTCTGGGGAAGTTTGGTGCTGGTTTTGAAACACCAAACAGAGGGAAAATAGTGTAGATCAGGGGATCTGAAGATGGTGTCCTGGAATTTGGAAAACGTTTCACATCTTTATTTTTATGAATTCTAACTGAAATTCTAACTAAAATGAATATAGGCAACAAACAACAAAAGTATTAATATTAATGATATCTGTGTCTTTGTCGCCAATAGAAATCAGATCTTTTTATATCACATTATGGTTGTTACATCTATCTTGAAATATCTTTTTTTTTTTTTTTTTTAAGCAGTACACGGGCCTCTCACTGCTGTGGCCGCTCCCGCCGCGGAGCACAGGCTCCGGACACGCAGGCCCAGCAGCCTTGGCTCAGGGGCCCAGCCGCTCCGTGGCACGTGGGATCTTCCCAGACCAGGGCACGAACCGGTGTGCCCTGCATCAGCAGGCGGACTCCCAACCACTGCACCACCAGGGAAACCCCTGAAATATCTTTTACATTCATGATTACTTTGAAATCATGGCAGCTACTAAACTCACTACCAGATATTATTTAATGTTACTAATGAAATACATATATTATTTTATTCAAAACTGATTTCTTAAATTACAATAACTATTTTTACAAAACTGGCTTTCTCTGTAATGTTTTATTTTATGAATTTAAAAAGTTTATTCTGAGAGGATGTCCGTGACTTCATGAGACTATCAAAGGGATAGGTGACAAAAATTTTAAGAGCTAGGCTTCCCTGGTGGCGCAGTGGTTGAGAGTCCGCCTGCCGATGCAGGGGACACGGGTTCGTGCCCCGGCCCGGGAGGATTCCACATGCCACGGAGAAGCTGGGCCCATGAGCCATGGCCACTGAGCCTGCGCATCTGGAAACGGGGGAGAGGCCACAACAGTGAGAGGCCTGAAAAAAAAAAATTAAGAACCACTGATAAGAATGTATAAAGTTTCAGACTATTCAAATATACTTACAATTTTAGAAACTGGATTGTTCTTACCTTCTGAATTCATAAAAGAAAGCTTCTAAATTTTCATTAAAAGTTTAAAATTGACAAGTGCGTTCTGATAAATATTTAAAATTCTGAATTCATTTTTGTCAAAAGAACATGCTTTTCTTGTATATGCAAAATATATTAGTAATGAATATTTTCAAAATCATCAACAACCTAAATAGTTTTCATAATTATATCAATATGCTATGTGAAAAGAATCCCAGATTAGGAATTTAATATTCAGCTGTCCCAATTCTACCTCTAATAAACTCATTTCCTGGGCCTCAGTTTCTTCACCTGAGTTGACTGGGAGGTGATTTCCAAGGAGTCTTCCAATTTTGTGATTAGTAATTTTTAGTATTTACTAAGGAAGTTATTTCTGATTTAAATTTAACAGCATAATGGGTTAAAAAAAAGGATTAAAAAATTTCAACTTGACATAAAATAACCATAAAATAACTAGTTTGATTCAAATATGCAAAAAAATATATGTATACATCTTTTTTGGTTAGCATAAATTTATAGTTGCATAGGCTGATCTTTAAAAAAAAAAAGGAAACTGATACGACTGACAATCAAGCGGCTTTCTGACTTTCATAATTTTCTTTTTGTTGTGGAAACTTGGGAGGTAATCATAATTTTGTAGGAGGAGTTGTAATCAATACATTTTTTTTTTTTTTTTTTTGCGTTGCGCAGGCCTCTCACTGTTGTGGCCTCTCCGTTGCGGGGTGTGGGCTCTGGACACGCAGGCTCGGCGGCCATGGCTCACAGGCCCGGCCACTCCGGACCAGGTTGCTTTAGTGCCATATCTTGTTAATTTATAGAGACTAGCAGCTTTACAAGAAGCTGCCCTTGCCCTGAAAAGATAGACAATCCCTTTCAGACAGACCACTTCTGAGCCTAATGCTTCATGGAATAAGTATTATGGTTCACGTACGTCAATTAGACATTTCTTAGAGTTGCAAGATCAATTTGACATTCTAATTAAATAACACCTTTTAAAAAAAATCAAAAACACAAAGCTTCATGAGCTGAAACTGATCAGAGAATAGCACTAAACTTTACCTATTACCTGAGCTCTAAGAAATACATGTTGATGAAAACTGTGACTCAAGCAATAAGTCAGGTCTCTGTCATGCCTAATTCTCCATGTTGTTAAATTAAAAATTGCTCCTCAGAAATGCCATGATACAGAGTATTTGCAGACTGACCTGGATGGGTGATCTAAAAGTCAGCAAGGAAAGGATGGTAAAAGAATTTTGAGCAAGCATTTGAAACATTTTCCTTCTAAAATTGACAAGATTCATTGTTGTCTGAATGAAAGACCTCAAATCTGTTAGCAAAGCAAGATGGAGTGAAATGCAGTTAATGCATCTAAAATTGTAAAACTGTTTTAAAAAGTGCCTTTCTTATTACATCCAAATACAATTTTCAAGATAGAGGCATTGTAACATGACTCTAACATGTGCAGTGCTGCTGTGGTGTACAATAAAGTAGCAAAATTAATCCCTTCCCCTGACGACATCTAGAAATGAAAACCCATTATAGTATAATATTTGTACTTAGGTCATGATGTTTTGTGCTGAATTTGAATGCCATGAAATGATTATGTATAGTGGTTGATGGGGACATATGTGCAGATAATTGCATAAATAATCCTCTTTACATGGGTGCAAGGTGACTTTTTAGATCAGGGAGAAAGTAGTTGCAACCTAATAAAACTCAGAATAATTTTCGTTACTGCTAAGGCATGGATGGATCTTTCTCTCCCAAAGATCGATTAGAGATATTTTACTTTTCACAGGGATCCAATGAGAGAATTTGACTAGAAGCCCTTCATCTTCAAGGCCATTGGCTACTACATTATATGACAAAGCCTGTCCTCAAGATATAAGCCTCCAAGAACATCTTTAACAGGGTCAAGGATCTTTCAGTGTTGCTTTGCTCTGAAAAGGAAGGCAACCTACAAGATTATGAAAATGAGCTTTCAGAAATTCGTGTTTAAAACCTGGGTATGTTTTTCACATATAAGAGATTTCCCCCTGAAACTAAATGTTGAACTACTCTTATTTACCTACTCAAGCTACTTTCATTTTCCCTAAGCCATGATAATTTTTTCTTAGCCTGTGAAATGAATGTCCCTTATATTCTTCAAACAACTTATAAAAAAAAAAGGATTCTACCCTGTCACTTCACTTCCTTAATTGTTCCCTCTTTTTGCGTCATTGCAAATTAGCTTTTACACCTTCTGTTGACCAAAATATCTACTTTAAACATAGCCAATTATTTCCTAGTACAATAACTGGACTATAAAAATTGCACAATAATAATTAATCATTGTACTATAAAAATTGTACAATAATTTTCTTAGTACAATAGTCTTTCCCAAGCCTTAGTCTATTTGGTAACTTTTTAGCATTTTCCGTGTACAACTCCTGCTTTCTTAAAATTCTCACATTCTCTATTTTTCATAGGCATTCGATAGTTATTTGCTGAATGAGCAAATGAATGCTTATACTCTCCTGATTTACCTTCTCCATTTTTAAGTGCTTCTTCTCTGTCTTATAATGCACAGCCATGGCTTTAACTTCTGCCTTTATAGATGATGCTCAGTTATCTAGCTCTTTCTTCTCCAGGCCTTGTCACTGAATACCAGATCCTTAATTCCAAATGCCTTTTAAAAAATTCTCTGTACAATTTCATCACCAATAGATTAAGTTCAATATGACTCCTGACCATCAGAACACCAAATAGCTTCTACATTCTCTGTTTTTGTTAATGACATTACTATCTCCTTGGTCATTAAAGTTTCACATCTCAGTTTTATTCTGAACTTCTCACTTTCTGTTCAAACATGCAGTTTTGAAGATTCTGCCTCTATATTTTCTCTTCTCTTTACTGGCATTGCCAACACTATAGTTCAAGTCAACAATAAAATTCTCTCTGAGCCTTCTTCTAATCATATACTTAGTTACTTCCCTGAACCCCTGGTGCAAAACACTTTGTATAGCAGACTACAATTGCTCAATAGAAAGTATAGGGAATTAACTAATTTTTCTACATAGCCTCAGCATTTTCCAAACCATCAATAATGAATTTTTCTTCCTAAAAACAAACAGCTCTGATAATGTCATTCTTCAGCTAAGAACAAACCAAACATTGCAATGGTTCTGCATTACTTAATGAATAAAAATCCCAATTATTGGTGTAGTACTCCACAATCTTTCCCAATACTAACCTTATTTTCTGTACTCTAATTCCACTTATCTTACTCTCCACTCCTGAATTACTGCTATTGTTTAATATTTCAGTCCCCACCAAGACTGAAATTCTCATTTAAATTTTCCCAATCTCTTTTCCAGAGATTAGACCTTTGGTTCTGACTCTAAGGCAGTGAGTCTGAATTTGTGCAGTTCCCAAGGAAAATGTGCTACTAGCTTGGACTCCCTAATTAATAATTGGCAATCCTGCTACCTCACTCTGTAAATTTATTTCTACTTGCATCACCATGACCAGAAAATACTATAAAATTCAAACACCAAGGTGTACTTGCCCACCAAATTGAACTTTGCTTTCAGCACAAGGAATAATTTCGCTTCCCCCAAGAGGGTGAATTCAATACCAGGTCTCATCTTCACACTGTTTGCCCACCCTAATATAACTGACTATGTCTGCATATATCTTTCTTCTGCTAAAATATCCTAGAACATGTTTCATTTGGTTATTATAACAGATATAACAAGCCTCCATGAACCCATGGCATTATAAATTTATTAAGGGCAAAGAGTATGATTTGGTCTCTGTTGTATCATTCACTATAATTTGTATATTATCTCATACAAAGAAGATACTCAAATATTTATCAAATGAGTATTATACTTGTTTCATCATCTCTTTTTACCTCTGCCCCACCATAACTTGGTTGAAGCTGTCTTTCTGCCTGTTGACTTAGAGTGGAATTTGGTACAGTTATTCTGATCATGATGGGTCCATGACTGAAAATTTATCCTAAAGTAACTTTGGTATTAAGAAATGAAGAATCAGAGCTCTTGAAGGTCACAAAGGAGATTGCGAATTATTGGTGAACTGTAACATTTTGATGAATTTGAGAAAAAAATTTGCCTTTACTAAGACATTCGAAAGTTGCTTAAGACTACATTTTAGAGACATTTTTATGCTTATGTAAAATTATTCTCTGTCTGGGCTTCCCTGGTGGTGCAGTGGTTGGGAATCTGCCTGCTAATGCAGGGGACACGGGTTCGAGCCCTGGTCCGGGAGGATCCCACATGCTGCGGAGCGGCTGAGTCCGTGTGCCACGGCTGCTGAGCCTGCGCTCTGGAGCCTGCAAGCCACAACTACTGAACCCATGCACCACAACTACTGAAGCCTGTGTGCCTAGAGCCTGTGCTCCCAACAAAAGAGGCCACGACAATGAGGAGCCCATGCACCGCAACGAAGAGTAGCCCCTGCTCACAGCTAGAGAAAGCCCGTGCACAGCAAGGAAGACCCAACGCAGACAAAAATAAAAACAAATAAATAAATAAATAAATTTATTTAAAAAAAAATTATTCTCTGTCTGTAGAATTAATACATTTTCGATTTCTCTTACTTGAATACAAAGAAAATCACGGAATTTAAAAGACAGAATAAAATTTACTTCGTAAAAATCCAGTTCAAACCTTTCATTTTGCCAAAGAGAAAACTAACACAAAAATAGGCAGTGACTTCTAAGGCCAAATAGAGCCAAAATTTGAATAGCAATAAGGAGAAACTAGTGGGATGCACGGGCCAGAAAAGAGAAAGCACTTTGAGAGGAGTCTTCGAAATAGATATTAATTTCTCCCTGATTTTCATTCTCTCCTTCTTCCTAGTAGCTGCATGTGCTCACCCAATTAAAAACTGTATTTTGAAGGGTCCTTATAATAGGAGTGGCTATGTGATTAAAATGCTGTACTTCCCTTTCTCTTTTCACACCTTCCCACCAGTTGGAATACAGACCTGATTTAAGCTGAAAATGTTAGAGCAACAAGACAGGAGGAAACAAGGAGCCAGTCTGAGCTTGTTCACTGCCCACTTACCCTCGACTGCCTCCTATCTGGACTATTCTATGAGGAATAATCTTCTGAGTGCTGGAACCACTATATTCTGGACCTCTTTGTTATTGCAGCTTAGTCTACACCCTAATACAGTCTTCAGGCCAACTGTGTGGATACACGGAACATTGACTTTTAGTGGTCAATAGGACCTTAAAGAATTTCTGTTCCAACCACTTATCTGTTGTTGATAGATGTACACTTATGCAGAGTACCTTACAATTCAAAGAAAACATCTCATAAACTGATAATCTTAAAGTTGAGCTGTTATGTTTTTCTCCACTGAAACATCATGTTAAAAATTTATGCCAATGAGAGCAGCAAACTAAAATGCCAGAGAAATTTATGCTTTAGCACTACTTGCTATTCCTCTGAAGTGTGTATAACTTTACTTCCAGAATTTACTTATTAATTCTGTTCTCAGAACTATTCATTCATTGAAACACTGGTTGACAAATAGTTAATGAATCATCACTACATAGCAGGAACTGTGCTTAGTCAATGAGATAGACAGTGTTCCTGTCCTCACATTTGATAAAAAATACAGTCATTAAAAATAATGAAATTAGCAAGTCTAGGCATCATTATTAAAAGGGAGCACAGAGTGGCATTGGAGTATGGAACAGGAGGACCTAATGTAGTCTGGTGTTGAGAATGCTAAACACTTCATCTAGAATTTTTTAGCACAGAATCTGTTGTGTCCATAAAGTTCTCTTATTTTTCCCTTTGCCTCAGCAAGTCAGTTAAAATTTTTGAAAGCATGAGGAGGAATGTAAAAACAAGACATCATTTTTCATGGTATGGCATAAAGAACCATAGCTATGGTAAAAAGCAGCAATAGGATCTCATGCACCTCTTCATGTAGGGCAGGATGAGAGGCATGGGGAATAACTGAAGTCAAAACCAGAAGTGAGGGAGAGCAACACACAGGAGATGTTTTAGTCTGGTTACCCACAGAATAATGTCTGGCTTCCAACCAGCTCTTTCTAGGTTAAATAAACACAATTATGCAATGCTTTGAGTGTGCGATTGTCACAGCTTTGAGTTTTAGGGTTATTTAAAAAATGAAATTGTGTGTGTGGGTGTGTATGAATGAATCTTATGTAAGATGTAGCCATTATAGTAAACTGACTAATTTTATACATTAAAACTTGATTTCAATAATTTAAAATAACTTATAATAATGACTGTTATATTCTAGACATGAAAATTCAGTAAAGACACTATATTAAAATGTGACTAAAAACCTATATTGCCTAAATATTCGTTTGAACTTTTGAACTCTACCAGTTATTCCTAAATCAATAATAAAAATAATAACAATAATAATACAAGATTGGGGAGAGAAAGGAGAAGCCAATAGTCCTTCCTGCTCATCCCTTTAAATCCATTACTATCTCTGAATTGTAAGATGATCTGTAAAGATGAAAAAACAATAAAAAGAAATGGTAAAGCAGAACCCAACATAAGCTTGTATAGTATCCAGTGGGAGGAAAAAGCTTTATAATTGGTAAATACTATAATGAAATATGTTAATTCATATCACAAGGATTTAGGAGTCAAGGCCCATCTGTGTGAAACAAATACCACCAATAAAGATGTTTCCCCACCTGGATTATCAAAGCATCAAACAGTGATTTTTACCACATTTCAGAAACAAGCCATATGTTGAAAAGTCTCTCACTCATCAAGGGCATAAACATGTTACAAGGACATATTTTCGGAAAGATTAGGGAGGATATTTTCATGCAACTCTTCATTGGTTTCTAGTATTTTATTTTCCAGCCTTTTCACTGATCTTTTGTGGGGTAGCTCTATCTTCTAGCTCACCATAGTTTCAGAGGTACTGTTGAAACTCTCTAGGACAACATTGTTAGTTCACATTTTCTGATTAAAAGAGGATGCTAATGGGATTGACAGTCCTTCTCAGGTCAGTCTCTCCCCTCCTTTATTTTCCTTTAAAACATTTCTGGAAACCTAAGAAAGCTACAACTATTTCTTCCTGGGCACTTTGCAACACAACTAAAATATATTTTGAAGCAGAGCATTGTGCATGCAAAGATGGTTATTAATTATGCAAAAAACTTCTTGTTTGGGTGCATATTTTGTGCAGAAAATGGTATAGTAGCTGGACCACGTTCTTTACTGATGGAAAACATGTACCTGCTTACAGCTACATTGGGCCTTACAAAGGCCCAATTTACTAAAAATTAGCGATCCATCAGATTGATGGGTATAAAGCAATCTGCACTGTTGGCGCCTTGAAATTTCTTGCATCAGTCACCAGATCATGATTTACTAATAGGGTTTCAGGGCTTGCAAAATAGCACAACTCTAACCACATATTAATATTTAATCTGGCATTTTAAGTGCACCTAACAAAAGACCCCAGAGCTGCTGACAGAACCTTAAATTGTGAATTTCTTTAAAAGGAATTGAGCAGGTCCACAGTGATCTTATGAGAAAAAGGAAAATAAATGGGTTCCAACATTTCTTATGTAGACGTCACCAGCCAGGGCTCTCATTTTTTTTTAAAGTATTTATCATGCATTTTTAGATATTTTATTAGAGAATCACAAGGCTGTTTCTGGCAGATGGCTGCAAAATCCACAATTAGATGACAGCAGATGCATTTTGGTTAATAAATTTTATAGTAGACAATTTGCTCCTAAAATAATCCATTGGCACTTCCAAAATATTGCTAAATGAGAGAAGATCTAGCCTATAAATCACTAGAATCACCGTATTACATGCTTTTAAGCAACTATATCTGTTCTGCAATAGTAAGTTGAAGAAGGCACTCAGTGGGCAAGTGGGTTTGCTTTGCAGCCCTATTTTCAAGGCTGAAGATGCCCATTAATGCCAAGTTTCAGAGGTATCCAGAGCCACTTCAAACAAGAGTGCGCAAAAGCTGAGGGAATGACTACCTGCTGATGATATTGAACACATATAATTGCTGTATCTAATATCTGTGATGAGTACACAAAATAGGTGTTGAATTACTTCCATTTGTGACAAAAAAATATACCATAATTTACAAAAGATGTTCCTATAATAACAGGATGCCACCTGTAATAACAGAATGTTTATTAGTGTACAAATGAGGGTTATAAATAGTTCTTTATCTGTGGAACAAAACACAAAAGACAACTTATTAGCAAAAGATAAATTGCATAACAAAATCTCAATGACATGCTAGGTTTGTCATGAAAAAAACAAAAAGCTTTTTATTTTCACAGACCAATGCCTTTATAATCCATTTAAAATAATATACTTGCCACTAGGTGGCTATTTCTGATCAGATCATTTTACCATTTTAATTACATTTTTAATATCCTGGCTGCATAAACAAAGATAAATTACAAAGCCTGCACAATCTGGCTGCTAGCTCAGGCATAGTCAGTAATAATATCAGCTTTTGTTTGTGAGTCGTCTAATTAGATTCTGAAATCTAGGCTTTGTCAATCAATAATTTTAATTTTAGAATCGCCTTTTGATCTTGTATTTCATGTTTGTTTGGGAAAATGATCAGTAGGACAAAGCTGATAATTTATGCAGAAACAATCTCTCAGCAGAACTATACGGACATTCCTCCCCATCAACAGAAGCCTGCAGACTAAGCTTGGCACAGGTCTAATTAGCATGCAGATATGTGTCACCTCATTGGCAATTCAAATTGCTTTTTTATAATGTACCTCAAATTATGCTACTCAAACATTGTATTTGATTTCCAAAGCCCCCTGGGCACCCCAGAATGTCTCCCTTCATCCTGGGTATGAAGCATTTATTGAACAATCTGCTGAGACTGGCTGCCTTTTCGAAAACACCCAAACATGGTATCCCTGGGACCAGATTTTCTTCTTGTCAGAGAGCAACTTGTTCTTCTGAGGAATTCCTTGTGCCCCATTTGTAGGTTTAGAGATGATAGGTTTCCTCAGGAGTTGCCTCTTCCACATGGTTGATCTATAAGGGCTTCACTCCTAAGCCACTCATTTTTAAAGTGGTGGGAGGCTGTCTGGTGAGCACACATTAATATGCGACACATAACCACATATCTGAATGCCAGTCTTCCATTCTTCATTAAACAAAAATGGCTGGATTGCAAGGATTGTTTTTCCTCTTTCCCACATGCAGACATACACACACACACACACACACACATTTGTTTCCTCGGGCACACATATGTGCAGGTAATCTTCTCCTGCACCTACACACCCCACCAAAGACACCCAGAGCATATCATGTCAGGATTGAGTTGTGTGTGAAAGTTGTCTGCTACACACATGACAAATAAGGAGATTCCAGCATACATACACTGGGGCTTTCTTTTTCCCTTTTTTTTTTTTTTTTTTTTTTTTGCCATGCAGCAACAAGTGGCAGAATCAATGGTGTACAGTTATTCAGCAATGTAATTCATTTCACTGGCTTTGGCTCCTAGCCAGATCCGCCATCTGTCTCTAGCTCTCCCTCTCCCCCTCTCTCTCCCTCTCCCTCTCTTTCCCTTGAATTTGTCCTACATTTCGTAATATTACGTGCCTGCCATCCTTATCCTATGCCAGAGGTACACCACCAGTCTCACCCCCATTCCTGCGTGGAGTTCTCTGAGTTCGGTGGCACTTGGGATATTCCACTTCAGTGCCATGGGAAGAAAAGGGTAAGGAAAAAGCAAAAGGATTAATGCAAAATATATATATACATATATATAATGTTCTGATATCCAATTGCTCCTGCTTCAGCCTTTTATCCAAAGCCTTGAGATGGATCTGCCTCATCCAGGAACTTTTTCTGCTTCGTTAGAGTATCTTCGTTTTCTTTATCAGACGCCGGCACCCCACGCCAGTGCACGGCTCCATGGAATGCTTGCTGTTGGACACTTGCAGGGCTCTGCCACCAAACAACCTCCTGCATTGGAAATCGGGGGACTACTCCAGGATCTTATGCGTGCTTGCTGTTTGAAGCTGCAGAAAAGTGAATAATCAATTAAGTATTGATTTCTTGTAAGATTTGGTAAATTTCAAAGCAAGACAAAGAGGATGGCTTAAGGAAACACTGCAGGGACTTGGCGTAAATTAGACAACTCACGGAGACGCAGAATAAAATAACACCTCAACTGAAGATTTCCTTGGAAGAATTAGCACTAGCTATTGGAAGACAATGGTGGATTTAATCAAAACAGCAGGCATGCAAGAATTTTACCCGTGAACCAGAAAAAGGAGCTAATTATAACCACCTTTTTAATGGAGCTAATTTGACTGAATGGATGCAAATGTGCTTTATTTATGGATGAAGAAGCAAGCTTTACTGCAATGATCTTGGGATCATCGTATCTGCTAAGCTTTGCAGCTCCTGTTACCTTCAGTACATTTTTATTTCCAGAGAAGGTATTTATATGTAAACAACAGCTAACCATGCAAAAGATTCATCGGAACAATATACTATGGTGTATGAGATATAATCATAATTTTGCAGCCTCTCAGGGTTTCCCCTAACTTGGGGTTTTGCAAGCTTTGCGTGCATTGGGTTATGGTAAACAATAAATGAATGATGTTAAACTGTTGTGATTTTTCAATGTGTAGTTTATTAATTTATCTTTATTAACATGTTGATTCAGAATTATTTGGCAATTAATCCATAATGAAAGGAAGGGAATTGTTGGGTGGGGTTTTTAAAATGCATTTACAGTCTTCTTAGAGATCGGAATGTGTAGGTCCCACCAGCCCATGAGCTCTATAATTATTTAAAAATGGTAAAAATTTTTGACAATTTGAAGAATTGGTTTTATAATGGGAACAACATGTTATAATAGGTAAAAAAAAAACAGAATTGTTATGTTTTCTCTCTAGTTAGAATGTTCTTGAGTGGTTAACTCCTCTGTTGCTGATGAGAAGTAAATATCTTATAAGTTGCAAGAAGGAGAGATTGTAAAGACAATGCTTTGTTCTAATGCCTCCTCACATTTCAGGCTGAAGTGCATTTTAAACATTTCCTTCTATTTCTATTATTTTCTTTCTCTTCTTTAGTTTTCTTCTTTTCATCATATTTTGCTGTCTTGCAATCTACATTCCCTGAGCAGCCATAGGAACCAAGTTACATTAAGCTTCAACACAAAGACCTTGTAAGAATAATGAATCCTCATTTGCATCGACATTTGTATTCAGATTTGCCAGGCTATAAACTTGGCAGATCAAGCGGAATATTAAGTAGAGGCTTCCATGGTAAATTGTGGCTCTTGAAATTGCTAAGTGCCCCCCTCCTTTTTTCCTCTCTATCTGTGGTGGCAGATGAAGTCTCATGACTACTAGCTTCTTCAGAAGTGCATTGGCCCCTTCATCTTTCTGTATGTGATGTCAGTTTCAAGCAGAAGAGGGAAAAACCAGTAGTAGGTATTCTGGCTGAAGGTACAATATGACGTGTCACTGGAGAATTAACTCTAGAGCTCAGAGACCATGAGAGAGGCGCCTTTAAGCAATTAAAGGGTGTGGGAAAATTAATTATCATGTGTGGGCTAAGGTTTGATTTTCCTGGTATATTCAAAATATATTAATCTCGTAAAGGTTCACACTCATTTTTTAACATTTTTAAAGGTTATAGGAGGACCAGTGTAGCTCTTTACTCATGAAATAATTCAATTATGCCATTGAGTCATTGCCACTCATCTACTCATACCCATTCTTAAAATACTTGAAATGCCTTATTTTAATGTCACTATGGATTGACTAACTCAATCCTTAGCTTTGCTTGATTCTGAAATGGTAAAATAGGAATAGTCATAGTTACTTCTGTATAAGTTCAGAAATATGACCTATAATACAGTATTATATCTATATCTATTATATAGTAATATATCTATTGAATACAATACAGTAAACAATGGAGTGAAAAATGTAGACTTTACTTTCCATGTTTGGTCCAGCCTATGTGATGATGCCAAACAAGTGAGTAATTGGAAACATTTGTGCATGACTTAATTTTTCATGCATTATTCCAGTTTCAGAATCTTGTAAACAGAGCCTGAATCTATGACCTATTAACAAACTCTCACTTCACTAGTAGGCAACAATAAAATGTGTTAGGAGATCAGCCTTGCAACAAACTTACAATGGACATCTGAACAAGGCTTTCCTTTTTTAAATCTTTATTTTATTTAAATAGTGTAAATGATGAAATGTAGACTGTTTCTACTATAAAAACACTTCTTTATGGTATATCATAAGGAATTGTGAAATCCTAGTAACTAAGATAAGTAACTGACTTAAATAACTCTTACTTTAGGTTGAGGTAAGGTTTAATTGTGTGGGGGAAATGAGAGCTGTTTCTTGGAAGATGCTGGATTTTTTTTTTTTGAAAAAATATACCAGTAAATATTTAGACTGAAGGATAACATTTCATCAGTTTTCATAAACTTGTAAAAATATTTATAAGAATCCTGCCAATATATATAATATATCACAATGTAGTCTGTTCTAAAGCAGGTATTAGATATCTTAATCGTATCTGGGTTTTAAAAACTAAAAAATAAAATGCAAATCATGACATGCTTGCATTCCACAAACTCATCATTTTTAAGGGAAATGAACCATTAGATAATTTGATACTAATCGTAACTATACTGAGAAACAAGGGCGTTACCACTAACTGGCAAAATTTAACTTTTATATTTACTCTTTAATGTGAAAAAATGAAAGCATGGTGACTATCATTAAGTTGCCTCGATCTAGAGCAATCATCGATAAACAACATTTAAATAGAGTTCCCCTCCTGAGGGAACTTAGTCATATAGCACCTTCTGATGAAGTATAACCATCAACTTTATAACAAAATGCAAGCAAAGGCTAGAGACTGATATATTACTTGGAAATAATGTTGTTTATAATGTCAAGCAAAGACATCGATGCACCTTTTTTTTTTTTAACATACTTGCTATTTAACATGAATCTGAGATTCAATTTAATAGGCTTCAAAATGGTGATTTACCAATGTGGACTGGGGGAGGAGGATATGTACTGATCCCTTTTTCATTGAAAATATAAAAATACATTTGATTGTGTTCAAAAATACATTTTGGCTGTATATTCAAATAGGATTTAAAAAGGAAGAGATTTATACTTATACCTTTCTTCAGGACTGCCTATCAATTTGAAACTGTCTTATTTAATAAATGCTAATGATTTGGTTGATTACGTTTGTGCATGTACTTACCATGCAGTTTTGGGAATCAACCACTGATGAATCTTATCAAGAAGAGAAATTATAGCATTAGCTGATTTGCTTTCTAAACAGCAGGAGTGAGAATTCTATCCAAAATGATATTAGTGACATTGCTTTAACATCCACACAGAAAAGTGTGTACTATTTCTTGCCTTCCTTCTCAGTGTTGCTTAGACAAGGCTCTCATTTATTAACTATGGTCTCTTCCTCTGGGTAGGAATACAAGTGGATGTATATTCTAAACCAGGAAATCAAAACTAAAACAAGAACAAATAAAACACATTTAAATTTAAGTATTTTATCCAAGTTTGATAAAGGAACAAGTGGAGTTGTGAATGCTTTTATTCCCTACAATAAGAAAATAGCAAAATGACATGTGCAAGGGTAATTACACTATGTCCTGTTACTGTTTATATTAGAAGAATTTTTTATATTACTACCTGGTAAAAATGCACATGACTATGAGGTTTGCCCCACCATAACTTCTATAGCCACTGTTACACTGATGCGCAAGTTTGTTAGCCACTGGCACAAAGCCCAAAGCACAGGACTGAGCCTCCCAGGCAGGCGAGTCGTTGTCCTGTATAGATTAGAGTAGCACAGGCCTGTGTGAGTTATCCTGAGAAACTGGGCTTCGCTGGGTTTAAAATCAACCTGTTTCATTGGTCTGTTTTAGTAGGATGGCTGAGAGCTTTGCCATATTTATGAGGCAGGCAGAATTGTGAGACTTAAACCACATCATAGAGTGCATCTGTGCTTATGACTTGACCTGTAAAGTCAGTTCAAGATTTTCACTTCTACTCAAGAGGGGAACAAGCAACAGAATGCTGTTGATTGTATTTTCTTCATACTCCTCTAGACAAATATTGAAGGGCAAATTTCTAGAACTATAAATATAAACATGGAGATGATATAGATATGTCTCCCTATATTTGAAAGAAAAGATTAGATATGTATATAAATATATGTATGTATAGATATTACAGATCTATGTATGATATATATCACTTTCCTCTCTAATTTCAAAGTGTATCCATCATTGTTGCTTAGAGAAATATTAGCAGTTCATAACCACAAACTTTTTAAATTAAGAATAGAAAATGTGTGTATACATATATGCCCTATGTATTTGCGTACATATACACAGCAAAAATATGTTTTGATACTCAGAATGGATGATAGATCTATATAGACATCATGAAATTAAGAGCTAAGGGAAAAAAACAAACCAAATGCTTAAGATCAGTGAAAAATTATTCTTACCTATGGTATCACTTGATGGTCTCTATACTTAATTTAAAACCTGGGTTTAATTTTATATTTAAATACATAGTTTGTTCCTTTTATAGATAATTCACAATAGAGGCTATTCCAAGAATGAATTGAAAGGTTTACTAATATTGCAGTAATTTTGAGATTATTGGGGGATTTTATTTTAATGAAGAAATAATACATGATATTTTGGGACGATTAAAATGACATAAGTGAATTAGATTAATGTGCATTTAATTCTCTGCTTTAAGAGTTCCTTTTAATACTATAGTTACTCATCAATAAATTGGAGTGAGAATTTATCTACTTTATGTTACCAAATGTTAATGTAAAAAATTTACATAATAATTCAAATAGTCTTTTTTATACCACTGTTTCTGACTTTACTAAAAATTGTTAAGCATCACAGCACTCATCTTGTTGACCGTAAGGAAACAGCTAGAGATTCCTATTTTTATTATCTTTTTCAAATTGGACCAAAGGCATTCTTTCCCAGCTACCTCAGGTGTACAGTCAAATATCCCTCCCTGTATACTCCCCACAAAAACTCACCTAAGTTTAATTCAATAAAATAATCATGGATTTGCTTCACTCTTACCTGTTGGATATTCTGACATTAGTAGGCAAGCCTCAATTTCAGAATTCAACTTGAGCTTTACTGCCTCTCAAAAAACAAATTTCCTAATTTTCTTATTTTGATTAACCTCCATGATATTAGCCTAAGTTGGTCAGCAATGATTTCAGAGGTGCATGCCCTAAATTTTAAAATATCATGCAGCTAACTTCATGGTTCCTTCTGGGGATGCTAGTGACTCTTCCCTTGTCTGTACAGTTAATCATTTCTCAGCTGACTCAGTTGTACATCTTTGACCAAGACTGTGCTCTTCATTCCTTAGTCCTCTCCCCAAATGAATTTACCTTTTTCCTCCTTCACTAAACTATTGACTGTTTTGAACATTATTTCACATTGTCCTTTATTCTTCTGTTCTTCGTACTGCCATTGATGCTTGAAAGTGCCATTTTTACTTTTAAAATCCTACCTCTTTCATGAAGCATTTACTGATCAAGGGGATGTAAGGTAGCACTATTTCCTCGATTTTCAAACAGCAAAATTTTCAGCAATCATGAGCTAATGTTCAAGATGTATTTATTCATTTGCATCTACCCACATCATTACAGTGACTCTGAGATTTTCATCTATATCTGATTGCAGAACACCGTTTGTGTGAATGTCTATGTTCATTCAGTTATTCATCCAACCAATACAGACTCATTGAGGCCCTATTTTGTGTCATGCACTTTTGTGGAAGCTATATGACTATAAAGATGAACTAGACAGATAAGGTATACAAATTCTTAAAGCAGCAAGCAATGGGAAAATCTGCCCAGGAAGATACACAAAAGCTTGCAGTTAGGCATTTTGTGCATTCATATATATATATGAATGGTCTTTGGGGATTTGAATTACAATTTGAAATATTTCCTAAATGGAAATATAAACTTCCCATTCCCATTTGATTTGGTAATCCTATGGTGGTACAAACATCCTTAGCAATGACAGCTTAGAATAGATGTTCTCAAAACTTTTTTATCTCAGAACCACTATAAGAAATTACCAAGGTGACAACAGCTTCTATTTATGTATGCTATAGTTATTGGTATTTAACATATTCTCAAGTAAAGCAGAAACTATGTTTCTAAATTGTTTATTAATTCTTTAAAAATAACAACTACAAACTCATTAAAAATGTTCACATATATAATATGCTCCACTAAGATAATCATATATTCCAAATTAAAAAAGCGAGGAAAAGGGCATTGCATTACAATTTTGTGAATCTCTTTAATGTGTGGCTTAATAAAGATACTGAATTCTCATATCTTCTTTTATGTACAGCCTTGCAATATATAATTAGGGTTGAGGATACGAGGAAAATCCACCTTCTCACAAATATGTAATTGGAAAAGAGAAGAACGTTTTAGTAGCTTTTTCATCTAATTGTGGATATTTTTCTTTGATATACACCAAATATTGACAGGTGGTAGTTTCATAAAAGTTAGTTGCAATGTCAAATCTGAAACTATGTCAATGAACTTATTCTTTTTTATGTTAAAATCCAGTATTTATCTTGCATTCTTAATAGATCTTTGACCCATGCATGGTTTTATAACACTAAGAACTGGTCTGTTAGAAAATATTGGTTAACTGAGTTATGCAAATCTTTCAAATGTTGGTACATTTCATTATACAGTATCAAAAAATAATCACATTCATTAATATTACCATCATGGTCTCATCAGAAATTTCATTACGTATTGGGAATCTGTCAAGCTCATGATGGCAGGTATAAATTTTCCAAAATTCTAATTTTCCTTGAAAGTTAAATTTTATCAACAACATATACTGTCAATTGCTTCCCTTCGTGTTACAGACACACTTTGTTAATTTTCAAGTAGATATCTGTATATACCTAAGTCTGAATAATCATAGTTTGTAGGCCATGAAAAATGGGTCTACTGTATATAGCTCAAGCTCAAACTCAATCATGTAAGTGCTTTACCTTGAGATAACCATTATAATTTGTACTTCAGTATGCAGCAATAGTTCTATACTGTACTTCCCATCTTGTCATAGAAATTATGAAAAAGACATGTAACTAATAGAGGAAATTTAAGGAAAATTGCTTCATCAAGGATCAAGGACTTTTTTTTTTTTTTTTTAGTTCAAGTGTATAGCCCTGAAGATTATGATAACTTTCAATACAGTTTGGTTCTACTTGACTTATTCTAAGAAAGCAAAACTGTTAAGGCTCCAGTATTGCATGCAAATTTCAGCCCAAATGAATAAAGAAAATAATAAAGGTATTAACATAAAAATAGTGTTGACTTCAAGGGCTCCTTGAAAGTATCTCAGGGTTTCCCAGATGTCTGGGAGCACTCTTTGAGAACCACTAACTTCAAAGAACCTAAAGCATAGCCATAGATGTTCATTAATCATTATCTGATATTCAGTATCATCTAAGGGTTGACTAGGATTCATTACCACCTACAATAACACCTAACATTTCCAAATTGTTTTGCAAATAATTTTGTATATATTATCTTGTTTAATCATTTCAATAAGCCAATAAACTATTATTATATTCTAAGAGAAAATTACAGCTGCAGTTAATGATTTTTCCAAGGTCATGAGACCTATAAATGACAGAATCCAGATTGATATCCAGATTTTATGAAGTCCAGAGATCTCATTTTACCATAGCTCTTCAATATAACTCTTTTACAGCCTCTTCTAAGTTAAGGAATAGTGACTAAGTCCTGTACCATAAGCTTGATAGAAGTCTCTATTTAAGCACCATGAGAACAGTATATGTATAAATCTTATTCCCATTCCAAATCTTTTATGGGATGGAAGTCCAATTTACATCTATTTCATCACAATCCAAAATTGCACTATAGTTATGTGAGGTCCCTTAACATACCTAGTTAGTTTTCTTTAACTGCTATAATGATTGATTGCTGATTTGATCATTATATTGGCCCCATTTCAGTGAATCACTGACCAGTTATTTCAAGCTTCAAAATGAGTATATTAGCAATACTCCTGTGATCGACTACATACTGGTTGCAACTGTGTTGACCAAAAGAACTTATCTAAGCCTTAGGAGGCACACAAATACAGGGAACAGTAGTTTACAAGATAATTCCTAAAATTTATGATGGGCTTTTGCATAAGACTTTAATCAGACCAACAGAAGCCCTGGTTCCTAGCCCTGATGCTAACGAATTATTTATGTAAGTTAAGAAAATATTTAGCATCACCTCGTCTTGGTTCCTTGTCCATTTAATGAGAGGGAAGTACTCTATGATCTCTTGTTTTGCTTACAACTGTAATATTGTATGATTTTGATACAGAAATAAAAGTATTTCCCTTTTTGGCAGTCATGATTTTCTTAATGTATATGTTCTCTTTCCATGCCAGTGTGTCTTCACACTCTATATTGAAATCTTCAAAATCTAATTCATTGCTCAAATTTACAGATGAAAGTTTTATAGAAGCTATTTATTTTATCAGCCATTTAAACCCCTTAAGTAAGGTATTTAATAAAATCTACTGAAACACTTTGTGTTTTCTTCCATGAAACACAAATGAGATTGTTTTAATAACTTTATATTATGATAATTTGGAGGTGGGGTTTATGGAGATTGATTTCCTCCCCAGATGATTAATTGTAATCCGACCTGATATATTAATAAGAAACCCTTAAAAGCTATGTTGAGAGAGGGAGAGAAGAAAAGGAAACTTATGTTTGTTTGCAATTATTGAAATTATAGAAGCAGAGGTCTTCCAGAGACAGAAATATAATTACAATTATCTAGCCTGTAAAGAAATTGTTTTTATTTCTGCAGTGAAGGGACAGCAAATTATTGGTATCGGGAACCCTTTTTATAAAGAATCCTCCTTTGCATAGCTATAATTTTTTAAACTTCCTTTACAACAAAATTTATCCCCTTCTATCTGATATTGAAATAAGAGACATCCTATTATCACTGAGAGTGTGTTTTAAATCAACAATGCTCTGGAACTTGGGCTTCACTGTTTGCAATCCACCTGAGTGCATGCAGATGACTGTGCTTCTAAATCTCTATGGAAGACGAATCCAGTGTCTCCAGGTTGCTGAAGGCCGTGTGAACAGTACATACAAACATGATCAGGTCACTGCTGTGCTCCCAACACTGCTTAATTGCCCTCTGGATAATGAGAAAGGACAATACAAAAAGGTGCTGGCCCATAGGAGGTGATCAATGCACACTGGTTTCCCGGGAGCATTTCACGTTTATCCCTAAAACTAAATTGCAGACATTTGCATTTATGGAGTAATGTGGAAACATGATTGTGAAAATAATTGAATAAGGATAGCAAATGTCAGTTTTATGCTATGATTTCAATTATATACATAAAACAAAATTAACAGTGAGCAGAGGTCATTGAATGGCCATCATTAGGTGACTGTTCAAATAAATTAAGGTGTTTCAATATAATAGAATACAGTGTGGCAATTAAAAATAATAATACAAAGCTATAATGTGTTCATGAGGAGTGATTTCCAAGATACGTCAAATGCAAAAAGCAAGGTGCAGAAGAATGTGTATAATATGGTCTCAGGTGTGTAAAGAAGTGTACATACATTTAAATATACAAATGACAGAAAAATCACCAACTGATGAAAACAGTTAAAAAGTTAACAAGAAGGAAACAATTTTCACTGAATATACTTTTACATAATTTGCTTTTTTTAACACATAGGTACACTAGACTAGTTTTAAGATAAACAGTAGTTAATTCCTAATGTAAAATAAAGAAGATTTATAGATTTATAAGACAAATCCTTGATATGTTCTCCACCCAAAAAAAAAAAACACAAGTTGACAAAGGATCAGTTTATCATTAGTTGCTTAGCATCCTGTAAAACCAAAGAAAAGGTATTTTAAAATATTTCAATCCATGAATGCATTAATTCAGAACAGAACCAAAACATATTGTTGATAGGACAGCCAGATAAAATATAATATTTTTTATTTGCTAAATCTGGCAACCCTAATTGTTGAAAAGAGAAAAGTTGTTCTGCATTCTTAGGATACTATGTATATTCAATGCCAAACATTAAGATGTTTCTAGGTAGACAATTTTTTTTTTTTGAATTTTATTTTATTTTGTTTTTATACAGCAGGTTCTTATTAGTTATGTATTTTATACATATTGGTGTATCTATGTCAATCCCAATCTCCCAATTCATCACACCACCACCACCACCACCACACCCCCATTTCCCTCCCTGGCATCCATATGTTTGTTCTCTACATCTGTCTCTATTTCTGCCTTGCAAATGAATTAATCTGAACCAGTTTTCTAGATTCTACATATATGTATTAATATATGATATTTTTTTTTTCTTTCTGACTTACTTCACTCTGTATGACAGTCTCTAAGTCCATCCACATCTCTACAAATGACCCAATTTCATTCCTTTTTATGGCTGAGTAATATTCCATTGTATATATGTACCACATCTTCTTTATCCATTCATCTGTGGATGGGCATTTAGCTTACTTCCATGACCTAGCTATTGTAACAGCTAGGGTGCATATGCAATTGGGGTGCATATGTCTTTTTGAATTATGGTTTTCTCTGGGTATATGTCCAGTAGTAGGATTGCTGCATCATAAGGTTTTTAGTTTTTTAAGCAGCCTCCATACTATCCTCCATAGTGGCTGTATCAGTTTACATTCCCACCAACCATGCAAGAGGGTTCTCTCTTCTCCACAACCTCTCTAGCATTTGTTGTCTAGGTAGACACTTTTCTATTATTGTTTAGGTAAAATATATTGCTCTTTTAATTGAATTTTTAAATAATATTTTTGAAAATATATGAGAAAATAATAAATGGTTCTCCCAAGTTTATGATATTAAAGTTCATACAACATGTAATCTGGTTCTAATCTAACTTTTCAAATATGTATTTCAATACTTCCTTATGATACCATTTTACTGAAAGCAAATTAATCCTATCTCTTGTTCAGTGACCATTCTTCCTGAATACTCACTCCAACTCTGACTCTTAAATCTCCCTGCCTGTGTTTACGCTTCCATGGATCTGAAATGTCCTCACAAGTTCTATTCTAACTGCTTCAGTTGAAAGGCTCTTTTCATTCTCTGATCTCATTAGCACAGTCCTTGTTTTACAATGTCTTCTATTATAGTAATGTGTGTGCAAATCAATGTCCCTAATAGATAAATAGAAGCACCATGAAAGTAGGACACAAACACTTCATCCACATCTTTAATCTTTAATCACTACACATGTCCCAGGATGGACTCTGGCCTAGTGTCCTACACAGAGAATTTATCCAACAAAGTCCAATAAATGTGTGGGCAAATGGCAATAAATAGTTCAGTCCCTCTGAAGATTAAACTCCAGTCCATTTGGAATCTCAGAAAAAAAAAAAAAAAAAAAAACTACCCCCATTCAGCATATCATAATCTCTAGGTGAAAATAGTTCTTAAAAAGATCCTTAGCCATATTCTTGCCAAGATAAAATTATAAGTTAAATTCCATGCCCTTTACTTAAGATTTCCATTTTATTTTCTTATCTCTTAATCATTCTGGCATTGCTCATCTGAGTCCTCAATTTCTTCTATTGTTCTTTAGGCTGAAGAATGCAGAGCGGGGCATTGTATTCTAGTGAATTAGAGCCATGATGAATGATTTCCTTCTTCACGTTAAATTCCTTTTGAGTGTTCTTAGTATAATTTTTTTTTTTTACAAAATAGTATATTAATTATTCATTAGGCCTATACGCAGTCATTTCCTGTATTATACTTGAACAATTTATTTCTCTTTTAAGTGGTCTTTATTAAATGGTCCTTGCAGATTAATTTAGACTTTTTTTTTTTAAAGCAAGACCATTTTGATTGCTATTCCTAAACTACAAGAGGCTATTTCTCTATTACTTTGATGCTATTGTAAAACACCCTGGGTGTGCAATTTGTCCTGTCTTTCAGTCAGTGATGTTTAAAACAATGATTCTCACATCTCAGACTGGTGTTATTTCTTGACAGTTTCTACTGCTCCGTGGTGGAACAGAATAATAAATACATTGTTAGGAGTTTTGTATAAAACCATTTTTGTTCTCTTTTTGTGTCTTAAAATACTTATCTCATATACTTGGTAGTAGATGGTAGTAATTATTTTTCTACTGTCACTAAAATGCTGGATACCTTATTCCAGTTCCCTATTTTTTTCTTTTTTATGCTTCCGTAGAATACCCAATTTGAGAACCACTAAGTTAATAATAGCTGTAGAGGTAGTAATAATGAATAAGAATAGCTAATGCTTGAAGTTAGTTATTGTATGTAAAGGATTATTCTAAGAACTTCAGATATATTAATTCACTTAATACAACAACTTTCTGTTGAACTTACTATCATTGCTCAAACACTAGAGATGAGGAAATTAAAACAGAGAGAGGTTTAAAAACAAACTACACAATAAAAAGGAGTTATGATATTTAACATTAGTACTCTTAGAATATGAAGTAAATTATCTGAAAGATAATATTATATAAATATTAATTAAAGATATAAAAGAATTCAAACACCTAGTGAAAGATCAGCACACTATGGGCAAGAGTGGAATTTCTAGAAAAAGATCACTGAAATTAGAAACTCAATGTATTTAAATCATTTAAATAAATGATTTAAATACCAGATTAAATACAGCTAAAGAGTAAATCAGTATTGGACGATTTGTCTGAGAAACTTACCTAGTTCAAGTCATGAAAAATATGAATAAGTTGGAGGTGTGTGAAAGACAGAATAAGTAGGTACAGTATCTATTTAATAGATGGTTAAAAGAAGTGAATAAAGAAAATGGTATCAAGGAAATAAAGAATAAAAATTCACAGAATTGAAGAAACATACACATACTCAGATATAAAAGCATACAAATCATGTGTTGGGTAAATCAAAGTAAATCCACACTCATGTATCTAGTGAAACTGAAAATTAACAAAGACAAAAATATTAAAATTAGTGAGAATTAAAAGGCAGATTTAATAAGGAAACAACAATCATACAGACAGCAGATTCTCAGCTGCAATAACAGAGGCAATAACAGAAATAACAATGTCAAACTGCCAAGAACAAATAGTGATCAGATAAGAAATTTATACCCAGATAAACTACCATTCAAAAGTAAAAACATTTTTCTCACAAAGGGGTAAAATTTTCTACACTGTTCATCACTGAAAAATTATTGAAGTACACGCTTCATTAATTCAAAGGAAATAAATGAACACAGAAGGCAGTAAGATACATGAAACAATGCTGAGGGGAAAAAAGAAAAAGCTAAATAAACACCAAAAATCAGTAAAAACAATAAATTTTTAAAAGTTAAAAATAGTTGAAACTATATAACAATGACATGAAGGATGGGAATGAGAATAATGGGATTTAAATGTACAGTCCTCACGGTGTTCACTCTGATTTGTGTGCTGTTGTATCCTCGGTGCCAGGGAAGTAGCATGTACTCAATATTCGTTGAATGACTCACAGAATGAAAATTCCATAGCTGAAGATGATCAGAGATCTGACCTCCAACTGCGTTCCTCAGACTCTGAGGATACCACACAATTTGCTCTGGGACCATCCATAGTGTGCCAGCAGGATTAGTGTTTGAAGTTAGGCAGGTATGTTGCAGTAAGTGTGGTAGCCCTTGAGATCTGCCTTTGAGAGAACATGTTACACCAGCAGAGAACACTGATGACCTCCAGCTGCCACCCATCCATCAACTATGGCTTTAATACTGAGGTTATGCTATGCTAGCCCTGCTTGTAACCATTACTGAGCACAGGAGATGGAGGTCCTAGAGCAGGCCAGGTAGGCCCAAGGCAGGACTACTCAAACCCACCACCTTTGCTTTGGGACCTCCCATCGACCTGGTCATGATTTTCTGAGCCTCCCTGTGGACTCAGTCTCACTCTAACCAATCCTTCTTTTGCTCTCTATTCTAAGGTATCACACATGCATTGAGGTCAGAGAGGTCTCTTTGCCTTTTCCTGCTCCCTCTCCCTTTATTCTTACAGAAATTTCCACCAATCTCTTTCATGTCTAATTCTGTCTTAATGTCTGTCTGAATCTTGAAGGAACCAGACTGACATATCAAGGCAAGAAGGTAGACACTGAGTTAGGCCTACTAGATCAACAGCTTTGTCCTTCATTGAACAGCAGTCATGAATAACTGGATCCACTCAGGGAGCAAACTTTCTTGAGTAGAAAACCTGTGGTATAGCTCTTACACATGATTAACTGCCTAAGCTCAGGAGAGCTGATACATCCTTTCAGGCAACAGAATCTATGTGGCTGGCCTAAGACTTGCTTATTTATGTACTTACTCACTCAATCTGTCCTCTAAGTTGAGGAGGTGCTTCAGTCTTAAAATCTTTAAAGCTTATTATCCTCCTAGTTTTCTTGGGGGTCCCTGGCCATAAGCTATACCATCTGAACGCTCTCAGGTACTGCCATCCTCTCACCCATTAAGATTCTGGAGACTGGTCAAATCTTCTGGCCCATTTCAAATCTTGTCAGCCCCTGGTGAAACCATCATATTTGTGAGTCATCCGTACTACACACTGGCATCTAAATTTCATGCCCTTATGTCCACTGTGATGCAGTCACTCAGTGTTCTAGTTATATCTGGACCCTACACTCTCCCTGATCATTTCAATCCAAATTTTTCAAATAGACTCAATCTCTTATGCCTCCAACTTGCTAACATCATTATGTCACAGCACCTGTTTTTGACTATTTGGTAGCTGCAGTCATGTACCCTTCTATATTCTTCCTATGTCTTAGTACTCTGTTATCTTTACTTCCTACTATATCCAGTCTGCATTCTATGACGAGTCTTTTCAATCATTTTCATGTTTTGTATTTTTTATGTCCTTGAAACCTACTATAAGTAATAAGTGGGTTAACAGCAAAATAACAGAATATTAGAAATTAAATAGCTGAAAATATGGGATTTTTTTGTTTTGACTTTGTTTCCCTCATCACAATGAGATCCAGCATTTTGAGTGCTTAGTTGGATGTAAGAATCACTCATTCTTTATGAAAAACCTATTTTTTTCTGTTGCTCAGTATGCAAAACAATATTATTTTATTGTGTGTCAGTTGCATGTATCTTTATTGAAAGCTACTGTAGACTATACTAAGTCAAAATTCAGAGTCTAGTGAAAAGCTCCATGAACAAGAAATCATTTAAGACATTTCTAAGTTGTAATTTGCTTAAATATTTTTTCATTAGTTTTCTTTCTACCATGTCCATAAGATGCCAAGTTTAGTTTTGAATTCTTAACTCAATCTTTAGTAAAGACTGAATTAGTTAAAATAAATTACCAGAAAGCTCAGACTTTTTTTTTTTTTTTGGAATCATCTTTCTTTCATGCACTTTGTTAAAGGTACCAAAAGTTATTTTGACATTTTTGTAGTTATGTTTCTCTCTGGTGTATTACTGGAGCCACAAGAATTGATACAACATGAGTAAAGAACTTAATGCGAGTGTAAGATCTATTACTTAGATGACAAAGATGAAAACATTGTCCAAAATAATTCCATCTTAATTTATATACATTTTATTAGTTCAGAAAACAGGGAAAAACCACTGAAACTTTGTGGCTGCTAAAGCTGTTCATGTTAATTAACTTCTTTGAGGCTATTTCATCACATTATAAAAGCACATCATTGTTAGGGTTATTGATGAAAATTCTAGTTTCCTAAAGTCAAGATCATCTAACAATGGAGTATTTTTAGAAGCATAAATTATCCAGAATTCAGAGACTCTTAAAACTAGCTCTTTCTGCTCTGTCTTTTCTGACACTAACTCTTAAAAAGTAGAGTATCTACTGCCCCATCTCTTTATGTTTACTGTCTGTGATAAAGCAGCTAGCCTGGGAATTAGAAGAACAATTTATTTTATATGAATGTCAGAACTTTAAAAATTTTTTGCTACAAATTATAAAGTAAGTCTTATAACCTCCATATAAGTAATTTTGTATCCCTAATATATGCGTGGAAGCTTTAAAATTTTTTTAAAGATTCCATAGATGGCAGGGAGAACCAGTCATGTTCTTATAAATAAGTAACAATTGTCATGTCTGTCCTGGTAATAAAGATAATGACAGATTTTTCTGTACCTCTTCCTTTAATAGAACATTATGGTCTTATTAAATGAAATAAAGCTAAGGCTCATAACCAAAGTTAAAAATCTCCAGATATAGAAGATTACACAACAAACACTTAAAAGACTGCCTTCTTCCAAGTTGTACAGCCAAGAAACATGTGGATCCCAGATTTTTATTTATAAATTACTTCAGATTAGTCTTTGACTCCTATACCTAAAACCCCCCATTTTTAAAGAAGACAAATTATACATTCAGTTACATTATTTCAGCCAGATGACAGACACATAAAATAATGTACTAAAAGTAGACGTTACTTGAAAGCTATCACTTGAAATTCAGTTTTATTATGTGCACGACAAATCAAAGAAAAAAAAACCCAAAACAACCCCACGCAGCCTAGTGGACTGCGAATGTTTTAAGGCTAAGGGAACACACAAAGGCTTTTTCCCACTTCTGCTACATTTTTATATCTCAAATTCACTGAGTGAATCCCAGAGAATCACCAGTCCAAAGTACACAAAATCCAAACACACTCACCACATTAACCCTGTCCCTGACTCCAGACGTATTATTGTAAATCACAAAATAAAAAAAAATAAAATGAAAAGTCCCTCTATTGCAATAGCCTTACAGAGTTTGTAAGAACATCTCAGAAACTAGTTACTAGATTAAAGAAAAGAAAGTGGTTAGATTATGTGGTATGTGGTTAATCTAAATTAAAAATTTCATAGCTTTTATGGGAAATCCTCAGAAGCAGAAATTCTAAAAGGAAGAGTGAAAAAAAAGTCATCATGGGCACATGCATTTCTAGAATAAATTATGACTTCAATTTATATGAAAATCTAAACTTATTTGACCCAAGTTAATAATATGTTTTGTAGAGGTTTATTTTTTTTTGGAATGTTATAAGGAGACATTTGTGGGAAAACTCTTAAGCTTTCTATTTTGTAGATAGTATAGTATATTACTTTAATTATCTTTTGGTTCACTCTTTGCCATCTGAAAAATAGGATAAATTATGCATTCATCCCATCTTGCTCATGATTAGTTGACCAAATATATGTGTATGTGTAGATATTCACGTACATGTATATACACATGTGTGTAAATAGCCAGTTTATCATGCTTGCTATGAATTACCTTATACTTATTTCATAAAAATTATTCTCTCATACCATATAAAATCCCAACTGGAAAGTCAGACAGAGGTTGCAGTGACCAGGTAATCTCAAAAGGATCCCATCTTGGAACAGTGAGTAACTTTTGTACCAAGAATAGCACTTGGTCTCCTGGGAATTATCAATTCTTCCTAATCTTCACTTTATCATTTGTTTACTTTCTTTACACTAAATGTGAGCTTAGATTGACAGATGAGTAAACTGACATGTTTAGTGATAAATACATACTTTGGGTTGTTGGCTAGATACATGGCCTGCTGGTTAGAATCAAAGAAGGACACAGGTACTAGATGATTTACCAGGCTAAAGGCTGGTAAATAGTACAAGTAGGTGTTGTGTAAATACTTGCTCTGTGTCATGTCTGTTCTAAATGATCTACAGATATCAACTAATTTAATGCTCAACCATGAGGCAGGTATTATTACCTTCATTTGCAGATGAAGAAATTGAAGGACAGAAAAATTAAGTAACTTGAGCAAAGACACACAACTTAGATTTTGGTGGACCAAATCAGTGGGTGGACCTTGGATTTGAACTTAGGCAGGCTAACTCTGGAGTCCACACTCATAACTACATGAGGCCACCTTTCAAACTCAGACATTCATGAAGGCCTTCAACATGAAGGTTTTCAGAGAAAGTTGTTGGTGGATTGGTTGCTTAAAAATATTACAGCAAATTCTACCTTTGACATCCCTCCCCATCCCATATCCAAATCCTAGACACCATTTTAACTAGAAACATGAATCCATAATAAGGAATAAGAAAACAGTTTCCTGTTTTAATTAGAAGGTATGGAACCAGAAGTAGAAGAGAATTAAAGAGAATAGTTATTTCCAGGAATTAATATAAAACAAATTTATACATAGCATTTTTATTTATAATTTTCAACTCTTCTTAACAATGCTAAGTCAACAAGCCATTTCTTATAAAACTAGCAACTAAATAAAAGGAAGATGCAGCACCTTAACTAAGCCAGGCTGGGTGTGGTAGACCAGGCAAGTGCCTAAGTGCATAATCATACCTGTGTGAGTCAGTAGAGAG
Organism: Phocoena phocoena; assembly: GCF_963924675.1. Classification (NCBI taxonomy): domain Eukaryota; kingdom Metazoa; phylum Chordata; class Mammalia; order Artiodactyla; family Phocoenidae; genus Phocoena; species Phocoena phocoena. The sequence goes on from NC_089235.1 coordinate 20,495,944, forward strand.
TATGGCCATCTAGAGAGGTCATGTTTTAGCTCACAAGCACAGCTACCACTCAACTCCAAAAAGATTTTGCCACCTGGAAATCTAGGCCCAGTGTTGACTTTTTTTTTTTTTAAAGAAAGGTATAAATCCAGATTCATATGTTAAATCTTATGATTTTAAAATTTTGTTTCAAACCCATCAAGTACTATAAACATAAAATATCTATCAAACTAAAAACATTTTCATCTATGAGATTCATATCTATCTATCTACCTATGTATTTACATGTATATTTTAATGGATTTGTTGACTAATAAGTCTTATTCCCTATTTGGACATTGAAAATCATTACAAGAAATTACAAGTATAGTCAAATGGTTAAAGAAGCATAGAAACCCCAGTATATACTTTCAAACAGGTAAAACCCATTGCATTAGTTTCCTATTGCTGCTGTAACAAATTGCCACAAATTTAGTGGTTTAAAACATCATTTCTTACAGTTTTGGAGGTCAAAAGTCCAAAATCATTCTCACTGGGCTAAGATCAAAGTGTTGGTATGGCTGAATTCCTTTCAGAAGTTCCTTGGAAGAATCCATTTCCTTGCCTTTTCCAGCTTTTAGAGGCCACTGGGTGTTTATAGGCTTGTGGCTTCTTCCTCTGTCTCCAAATCCATCAGCATAGCACTTTCAAATTAGATATATAATTAACAGATTATATATATAATTGTACATTTATGTATAGAGTCACTCAGCTATTCATCATGGACAGATTCAAAGAAATAAAAAAATAATAGAATAGATCTAACTCAGCCTTTAAGAACTTTCCATCTGCAACACACTGAATGTTCCTATTCCCGCCAGAGTTCATATGTGAAAATTCATTCCCCAATATGATGGTATCTGGAGATGGGGCCTTTGGGAGGTGATTAAGTCATGATGGTGGAGCCCTAAGAGTCCCTAGAGAGCTCGCTCATCCCTTCCAGCATTTGAGGACACAGTGAGAAGATGCCATCTGTGAACCAGGAAGCAGGCTCTCACCAGATACAGAATCTGCTGGTGCCTTGATCTTGAACTTCCCAGTCTACAGAATTGTAAGAAATAAATGTTTGTTTTTTTATGAACCACCTAGTCTATGATGTTTTGTTATAGCAGCCCAAATGTACTAATGGAGAAGTGGTATAAATTGGATGTTCTAGAGTTGAAACAATCAATAAGTATTAGGCAGAATTAGTCTATCATGTTTATTGGCCCCACCTAGTCATTTCATCAAGGATGACACTCAAATTGGAGTCTGCAGTGGGTGCTCTGGTGCATGAACTAGATATCTCTTCCCTGAGGACCAAAGTACTCGTCTCCCCAGATGCTGGAAACGTTACCTATCCATGACTTAATACGTAATTACTCCTCAGGAATTGTCCTTGACCAAGTGAGCTGCCTTAGTTATGCCACCTGAACTAGGGGGAAGATTTGTGGAGGGAGGAGAAATCCATAACTGATGGCTGGATGATGCAGGGGACAAAGTGCTGACTCCTTTTCCCCATTTGGGACATTTCTGAAAGGCCATCTCAACTCAACATAGAGATCTTTGTGAGATCTAATATGGCTTCTATGTCAAATGTATTACAGTTTTTCTCCTTCTGCCCAATTCTGCTTCCTTAAGTCCCTCACAGAAGTTATGCTTCAAAGCACTTACCAAAAAACATACTGCGTGCATTTCTCAAGGAATCTGAACTACGACAGAGGTGTTCCTTTATAGAGGAATAAACAAATAAATAAATAAAATACTGAGTAGTGCTGTCCTTTCACACACATTCCATGAAGGATTCGAAGCTTTTTGGAAGGGTTGGATAAACAGTCATATTAAAGGCATTGATTTTGGGGTTTGGAAACTCTTAAAGAGACCCAGACCAGAATTCTTTAATCATTGACACCACCTCTGTCCCAACACACATACATACACCCCTGTATAGCAGTCAGAAGTCAAGCCAGTTAAAAAATCCCAAAGAATAAATTAGGACAAAGTTATGATTTTCTTTCCAACTTGGCCTTCAACTTGGTTTGCAACAATTAGTATTGAGCAGGTGATGATTAAGAAGAAACTGAGCTGGAACAAATATTTAAATGTCTGGAAATCACTATTCAAATCCATTCCAAATCCATTTTAAGAAATGAGAAGTTGAAAATTATAGTTGTATATAGACCCAAATTTAACTCAGTGGATGGGAATGTTACAAATTATTATGCAATATAGTTATATTGCTGTTATTCACTTTTCAATATTGTCTTCTTTCCTCCACTCTTTAATTACTTTACAACCTGGTTCATTTACATGGCAAAAGCTTGTTGGTGGGCTGGTGAGATGAATTTTAACTTTGACCATCTTTCAAAAACTATGCAGATTCTTCAGGAATCTACAAATTCCTGGATTTTTTCTATCTTCCTCTCTCCGTCTCTTCTATGATTTCATACATATGTGTAGTATAAGTACATAATAGTACAAAAGTGAAGGTAATGTATTTAACTACAAGTACACTTAATAATGAAGAGTAGCCTTAGGAGATGCTAAGATGACCTTATTATAGGAGTCTAAATAAACTTTTGAAAATTGCTCACCATGCAATTGGATTGCTGCCCAATTGATCCAGTTGAACAATTAAGATAAACTTAAGCAATCAGTCCTGTATTTCAGTGATTTAACAATGAAATAAGATCAGATATACTACATTGTAAATGATTGCTCGAATTCTAGTATGTTTATTAATAAGGAGTAAAAAGGAAGAAAGAAAAAAAAAAACCCTGACCATATCATAGTTGAAATTTACTAGAAAAAAATTAATGACAAAATAGCAACATTTGTACTGTTATAGTTGTACTGATATAACTACAAACATTTTCTAAGTATTTACTATCTGCCAGATACTTTTATAGGCAATGATAGACAAAAGTCTCGTAAAATACTATTCTTCGCTTAGAAGGAGTAATACCATAAATATTTACAATATAGTGTATGTGTGTTGCAACATAAATATATGGGGAGGGAGAGTGCAAGGGGTTCACAGAGGAGAGACTAACGCTGCCTAGGAGAGCTGAGAAGTGGAAAATTGAAATAAAATGAGTAAGATTTTGCCAGATGAGGTAGGAGGGTAGGAATTTCAGCTTATAATGTGTTTAGAAGGGCAGAGTTTTGGAAATGTGTCTGGGTTATAGAAAGTAGGAAATATATTTTGGCATAAATTTATGAAAGGTTTGACATGCCTGGCTAAGAAACTTTGAGTTTTATCTTGCAGACAACAAGGTGACCCATAACAGATTAAATGAGTTAAGGATATTGGGTGACTTCTGAGCTAGGAGAGAAAGTCAAAAAATGAGAAATATGTAGACAAAAGCTTACAGGGGCTACACAGCGAGGACTCTGTATAATAAAAAAGATTTATTGATTACTTTTTATAATAAAAAAGAATCAATCAATTCCAGAAGCATGTAATTACTACATAAGATTATGGAATACATATACATACCTACGTATATAATATCCATCCATCTCAGGTACCATGTGTAAAATATAGATCAGATGTGTAATATTAATGCCTGATATTTATATAGACCCTTATAGTTTACAGTCTATGTTCCTTTAATTGTTAGAGTTTCTTTGAAGGAAGGCATTATCTCCAGGTAGGTAGAGAAGTCTGAGAACTCACTCAGAGCCACCCAACAACTAAATGACAGAGCTGGATTCTGAACTCAGATCTCAGACTTAAATTTCAGTGTTCTTTCTATCAATGCAACAATATATACATAGAGAGATACATTAGGGAAAACTTAAAATGTGCATAAATTCAGATTTAGCTTATGTAAGCAAATGCTGAACAGCCTGAGCATCAAAATGTGAATAAAGGAAGAACCGAAAAAAGACGTGGGTACATTAATAAACAGAGCAAACAATTCAGAATTCTGTATATTGGTTGCTAGAATTCATCCTCTTTGGGGGAGTAAGACTGATGCTTCTACCTCTTTACATCTCTCCCATGTCTACGTTCTCACACCAAGCCTCTATAGTCCAAACTGACCAAACATTACTTTATAAGCACTGCCTCACAAACAGAACTTGAAACTTCTAAACACACACACACACACACACACACACACACAGAAAGAGAGAACTAAAATAAGTCCCAACTTAACTTGACCAACACTTTCATTTTTATAATAAGAAAAATAAAATCCAAGGAGGCTAATGACTTGATAAATATGGCACCTTAATTGGTGGTAGAGCTGAGTGTAAACCCACCCATGCTAACCTTCCACCCATGGAGGTTTCCACAGCCTGTGGCCAAGAATCATAGTGGATATTCTGCCAAAAAGGAAACTGGAAGGAGGAGGGATTCACAGGAGTGCCCATCTGGGACTGGGGAGGGAGAAGGAAAGGATCTACGGTAGTGCTTCCCAGACTTTTAGATTTAATGGGGCAGTAAAATTTCGAATAAATATATAAGTTCCACCTTTGAGTTGCCAACAATTTAATTTTACCAAGAGAAGACACTTAAAAACAAACAAAGGGAAAACATATATAAACGACTTTCACCACCATTTCACATAAGAACAGATACTGCCCTACCAAAGTTTAAGACATTATTTGAAATGAAATGAAGTCAGCTCTATGAAAACTTCACCTTCTTGTGGCTTTTCTTCATTTAGCTGGGGACGACCACATCCTTCATCATGGACCAGCTACAGGCCAATGGCCAATATTCTAGAACTACCAGTATGTAGGAACAGGCCACAAATTGAGGTCAGAGAACTGGGCATTAGTCTATCACTCAAGGATTGTGTGACATGGACCAAGTCGTTCCACACCTCTGGCTCTCACACTCACTCATTTAGGAAATAAGACCTTCTGACCAGCTCTGTATTTTGAGCATTCTAAGAGCAGTGAACTCTCTGAAACAGACCAACTCATCTGATGCTCCTGAGAAACTGGGTCCTTCAGAAAGCCCCTTTCCCATGTCTCGTCCTCTCAAGCCTCAGTATAAAATGCTGGCAAGTGAGGAATGGCCTAAAGTTGCTCTACCTGACACTGAACATTTCACAGAAGTCCTCAGTAGCATTTTTTTAAAAAAATTGAAGTGTAGTTGATGTGCAATATTCTATAAGTGTACAATATAGTGATTCACAATTTTTAAAGTTTATACTCCATTTATAGTTATTATAAAATATCGGCTATATTCCCTGTGTTGTACAATATATCCTTGTAGCTTACTTTATACATAATAATTTGTGCCTCTTAATTTCCTACTCTTATATTGCCCCCCCCACTGGTAACCACTAGTTTGTTCTCTGTATCTATGAGTCTGCTTCTTTTTTGCTATATTCACTAATTTTTGTATTTTTTAGATTCCACATATAAGTGATATCATACAGTATTTGTCTTTCTCTGTCTGACTTATTTCACTTAGCGTAATGCCCTCCAAGTCCATCCAGGCTGCTGTGTGGCAAAATTTCATTCTTTTATATGACTGAGTAATATTCCATTGCATATATGCATATATACCACATCTTCTCCATCTATTCATCTGTTGATGGACATAGGTTGCTTCCATATCTTGGCTATTGTAACTAATGCTCATAGTAGCTTTTAAATTGTCTTTCATGAGAGAAAATGTCAGACTGCATGGGACTATGTGTTTTAACATTATCAGTCACCTTATTTTCGTGGTAACTATTATTCCCAGTGCCACTATTGCTACTATCTTTGTATAAAAAAAAAAAAAAAAAAAAGGCAACAGAGGAGGAAGGGGGAAGGGAGTGTGGCAGGCACTGAGGTGTGGAGAGAAGGATGAGTCGGAAGGTATGAACCTTATTTAAAAGGAAGCCACATCAGGCACTGCTCTTTATAAAAAGTCCCGATCTCAGAGTCACTGCTGGTACATTCAAAGCCTCGTGTGTCCATCAATGAAAAAGGAAAAGAAAAAACGTAAGCAGGAGAATAGAGCAGAACTTGACAATGTATCATCAGAAGCATGCTATTTTATCCTTATTGTCCTGGGGTCTGCAGAAGGGATTATGAAAACCTGCACATTCAGCTAAACTTTAATGAAGCCTTGTAGAGTTACGCTAGACTCTTTGGATCAAATACAGTTTAAAAGTTGAGAGAAGAAACCACAGGAAACCTAGAAACAACAAGGTAGAAGCAGATTTAACTAAGAATTTCCTTCGCTCTGTTTTAGTCACACCCATAATATAATTATAACCTAGCATTTGCATTTAATTACACAGTGTTGAGAAACACTGGATTTTATAGCAAAGCTGAACCAAATACAGAGCTTTATTGCCAATAGGTTTTGTACTTCTGAGGAATGAATTTCAGAGCAGGCAAATACAAAATCTTGGCTAAATAAGACAGAATGAAGACGTTTATGGTCTTGCCAAACATAGACATATTTGCACCGAAAAATGGTACAAATAACCAAATGTTACAAATTTGCTTAGGCAAATAGTAAGCTCTCAATAAATGTTAGGTGTTTTTATCATCATCATATTTGCAAAAAATGATTCAGTATTTTTTCTTTTTTTGCTTCCAGGCCCATAAAGTAAAATCTACAGAAGGGTTAGTGTAAGGCCCTCGAGCTACTTTCTTTTACCGAAAACCCACAGCAATCAGTGGAGCCATATACATCTCCTCTGGTATTATTCCACTTCCTTTTTTTTTTTTGTCCTAAACTCCAGAAGTGTTAAAAAGAGGGCAAGGTCCTTCCTTGGGGTAGATTTTGTGGTACCAACCACAGGAATTTTGCATGACTTTGGTGTATAAGGAATTGCTATCATGAAAAGTCCTGATTTTTCAAAAATAAATGATGCATAAAAGGCACATAAAAGTTCAGTTAATAAGTCCCAATGCGTTCAAGAACACATCTTAGCTCAGCCAGTGGAACTAGTTTTTTATTCAGTGGAGACCTCTTAAATGCATTGCCTCAGTGCCCAGTAAATCTATTCTTTTAGCAGGTTTATTCCTTTATCTGGTAGTCAATTAAGTGGTCTTTCATGAAATGTAACAATGACATACATTGTGGAGGGAGGTATATTCTTATAACTTGTCTGATTATCTTTTGGCTTTAGCATGTATTATTTATGAGTATTATTCCTTGAGCAGGTTTATGCCTTCATCAAGTAATCATGAACACATTTTAAGTATAAATATGAGTCTATAGCAACGGGAAACCACCATGGTTTTAACAAGGTTCATTCTTGCACAAATATCTCATTCAATTTGGAGAGAATTGTATTTTGAGAATAAAATTTATTTAGTTATTTTCCCTCCTCACTTTCCAAATTGTAATACCTATACCACAAAGGAAAGCAATCAACACTGTTGCATGCATTGGACTAAATATTTCTAGCTATAGAAATGCCTTTAGCTTGTTTCATACAACTAAGATGAACTGAGAGAAAAGCTTTTAAAATGCAGCAGCATCGATGATAATTCCTCAACCTGCGAGGGGCTTCACAGAATAAAGGTCAGAAAATCTATTGATACACTTGTGGGAGACAGAATATAATCAGCCTTTTAACGTTCTGGATATTCGAGGTTTTGTTGCTTGTTTTTGTTAAACGTTCAGTCTGACAGGTGAATCACATTTTTCCTACTGCAAAATTTTTAAAAAATAAAAGTTATTATTCTATCTTCAGAGGTCAAATCTTTAACTAAATTTTGTCCAATTTCTTTTGCACACAAACAAAACAAATGAAATATTAGATAGATTAAAATCTGTATTTTTCCCTCTAATCGGGTTATTTAGGTATTATTTTAAGCAATCACCTTTTGTTTAATTGAATATTTTTGTCACTATTAATTTGGAAATAATTAAAGTAGCAATGTGGTTGGATAATATTACAACACAATTCTGCTATCATCTTTATATGTAGGCACCAAACCCAATCTACAGATGAATTAGTTGTTCTTAAATGAAGGAATATTACGAGTCAGTAATGGTATGACATTCTTTTTTACGACTATAGCTTGGGTTATAATGTGACAAGAAAAAAAATGTAATGTTTCCAAAATGACAGTTTTTTAGATTTGTGTTGCCTGAGGTAGTTCAGCTGAACAATAAACTACAATTTGATTGATGGAAAATTGACATGGTTCATCTTATCTGCCAGTCTAGCCTACCATGGGCTTTGATTTTGCATGTATGATGATGTATCACAGTTTTACAGATAATGTTGTTTGTATTAGACAGGAGATTTGTTTTCCTCCCACATAAGAAAGGAGAACTTTATTACATAGGGATGATCAGACTATGTCATGGATTAGCATGGAATCAAATTTGTTGGAGTATAAATTTGCAAGTTCAACTGTGGAAAACTCAATGATATACATAAAGCCTTAGAACACAGTTATTTGTTGGGGGTAATCTGGCCATCTACTAGCTGGAGAATTATTCAGGCTGAGGTAGATTGACATCTGCACCTGCAAAAACCAATAAAACAATAGCTATTTCACCTTTATTTTAAACAAATCCTGCCTTGATCGAGAAATCTTACAAACATCAATTATATTAAGACTCCTAAACTCTAGAGAGAAAAATACATTTGAAAAAAAGTAATAAAGAGTAATAAACAAAGCTAAACACTTTAAACATATGCAAATCCAAATAACAAACTGGTAATCAAAGAACATGAGGCTATTTATAATTAACTGTTGAATATCGATGATTTCTCAGATTTAACCATGGCAAATTGAAATTAAGATTCCTGAGTTAATTTCAGAGTATAATTTTAAACAGGATGGTCCCACCTCATCTTCTGTTATTAGCAGACAGTCAAAACAATGTTCGAATATTATGTACATAACTCAAAAATAATAAGAAAAGTGTCCAACTATTTTTGTCTTTAAGTTAATTCAGAAAATTAAATGTATAAAGATGTTTCAAAGTTACTAAAAATTTTACTAAAATCATCCAGGAAAGCTAAGCAATGCATTTCGGAACATTCCAGTTATGAGTACATCTCCAAGCAGAGAAGATAAATATTTTTAAAAGAAAATTACAGAATTGGAATGGGAAATTTCATACATAATTTTCTATTCAGGAATAAATAGTGATCACTGAAAAGAAAACCATAAAAAAATTGGGGGTTTGATATCATTTCTGGCCTATATAATTTATTCAAAGTAAAATAACAATGGAAGCATTTTTCACCCATCAATTAAGAAAACATTTAAAATGTTTGTTAACTTTTAAGCAGTCAGTACTAGCCACTTCATTGTGATAAGCGTGCTCATATAAGAGGAATGGAAGTGTAAACTATTACTCCCTTTCTGGAAAGTAATTTGAAAATATAAGTATCATTTCTTGAGTGCTTACAATCTTCTAGGATCTGTGATATCCATGTATTTGCTCAAGTATAAAGTTTATCAGTTTCTATCAAGAGCCATAAAAATGGTCATAGCTTCTGACTTATTAATTTTACTTGTAAGAATATATCTTAAGAAAATAAAGATAATACGAGATATGTATATAATCATTGCAACACCACTTAACATGAGAAAATTGAAGATAACCATAGTGTTCAGAAACTATTTAATCATGCCATATCCCCATCACATATTATGTTTATGTAGAAATTGAAGATTATTTTATGTAGAATGTTTTACAGTATGGAAATTGTTTATCATATGTTAGGTTAGAAAAGTAGGAAACAAAATTATATTCATTATATATATTAAAAGAAAACTATGCAAAATTAGAACAACAAAAGAGTCTAAGGAAGTAGTTGGTAGAAATATACAGTTTTCCTTTTCTTTTTTAAACTTTTTTATATTCCCAAATATTTTCCAATCAGTATGCCCTACTTCCATAACTTGACAAGAAAAGTCACGATCTCCATTAATTTGATTTTATTCCTATCTGCTTACATAGGCATATAAGGTCCCTCACAAGACAGTGGAAATAGTATAAGCTTTGGGGTCAGGTAGACTTTGCTTGGAATGCTAGCTCCACTACTTAACTATCTGTGTGGCCCTGGGCATGTTATCTAACCTCTCTAAGCCTCAATTTCCTCATATGTAAAATTAATCAATAAAAAAACTTAGTAAAAGGGATAGTTAGGGAGTTTGGGATTGACATGTACACACTGCTATATTTAAAATGGATAACCAACAAGGACCTACTGATAGCACAGAGGACTCTGTTCAATATTATGCTACAACCTAAATGGGAAAATAATTTGAAAAAGAATAGATACATGTATATGTATAACTGAATCACTTTTCTGTATACCTGAAACTAACACAACATTGTTAATCACCTATACTCCAATATAAAATAAAATGTTAAAATAAAATAAAAACAACAACAATAACATGTAAAAGATTCAAAGAGGAGAGATTGATCAACATTAACCTTAATGAGGAAGAGGGTCCTAGGAAAGGTTTCAACAAGAAGATAATGTTTAAGCAGTCTTGGAGGATGAGCTGCCTGTATAGCTATGACACCAGAAAAAAGGTGTCCCAAGCAGAGGGTGCATAGTGAAAACTGATAGAAGCAAGGGATAGAATGACGCAGTCTGGAACTGGCTGCCAGTCTCTAAGTGCTGCAGAGTAACAGATGCAAAAGAGGTACACAAGTGAAAGAATATAATTCTCCATATCAGGACATGAAAGAAGTTTCCCCAAATTTACATATCACTGCATTCAGACATCAGTGTTCAATTATTTTAGTTCCTAAGTCAATTTGTTTGTGTTCTTCTGGAAAACTGCTTTGATTTTTACTTCTTCTGGGATTCATAAAACATAATCAAATCGTGGAAATTTAGAGAGAGAAGAGACATCACACTCTTACCAAGACCACATCAACAGGTGAGAGTAATGAGATCTAGAGATTTAGAATTTGCCACAATGCGTAATACTACAAGTGAGGGAGAAACAGAGAGAGAGAGGCAAAAAGACAGAGACAGGCAGAGATGTTCTAATGGACACATGAAACAGAAGGTCCAGGACTCTACCTATCTCAACTTCCATCCCCAGGGACAAGTTGTGGTATATAGCAGTGGAACTCAGAGCTCTAGAGACTGACATGACATACTCACTGTCACAGAGACTCCATTATAAGAACTTACCATCACTGTGGCCCAAGGAATAGCTGTCACCTTACAAGCAGACATAGTTCATTAATCTGATTTTCACTCTTTTCAGTACCTCTTCCCTTACTTCTCCACTTGTCCACTCTTTCCCAACCTGTATACCTCTAGTCCACTTTAATATACATAATCATTTAGGAATAAGAGATGTGTTCAATCTCCCTTTTTCAATACCTTCTAACTGCATCTATTAGAATTCAGCCAAAAGCATGGGCCCTTCACCTCTCAGCTAGCCCAGAAGTAAACAGCATAAAATTTTGTCACAGCTATGAAAATTCCTAACACCAACAATTTATTGACCAAGAGTTAAACACTAAAGTTTCAAATTAAGTTTCAAATTATCCTAAGATCGTTATCTGTGACAAATCTATTCTTAGATATAGTTAACAAACCTGCATCATTTCATTCTACTAACCAAACTTTAAAATAAAACCTATTGGCAATCTTCCAGAACACTCTGGGCTGACATGATGGTCTGAAAAAAAGATATTTCTCATAATTTCCTGCATTGCCTATATCCTAAGGATACAAAACTGGGTGTGTGAGTAGGTGAAGCCCTAGAGCAGGAGAGGTGGGAGGTGTAAGGCCTCCCTTCTTGGAATATCATTTTATTTAAAAACATATTTTAGAAAAATAACATAAAACAACGCAGCACTCTTCTACATGTATAACAATATTGGGGAGTAGAATTAGAAATTCACACCACTTTTTTAGAATATACAAGATAAAGATAGGCTTCATGGACTGTGCCTTTAGCCCTCTCCTCACCTTCTTATCAACCACTCCCCATTCCCACTAAGAATTCACACTTTGCCTCAGGACACACTTCAATAACAACAACAACAACAAAATTTGCAAAGAACATCCATATTAAAGGCATTTTGTACATAATGGCCAAATATATTCTGCACGTCCAGATATATCAGGTGATCCTGATCAAGACATTTACCTTTCTCACCCTTCAACTACCTCATTTCTCAAATGAGAAAATAGTATGACTCTCAAAACAAGTAAATCATTGAGCTGTTATTAAAGGAATGTGAGAAAAACAAAAAACAAAAAAACAATGTACTGCCTTGGCAGCCTACTCCTGTCCTACAAATAGAAATTGGAAGGAAGACTTAGCGAAAGAATATTTGCAGCCCAGTAAGCTGAGAATATTGAAACAAACTGAATGAAAGAGGAAAAGATCATGAATGACATCTAGCCAATTTCTCTATCAGGCTTTCTGTGTGTACTCACATCTCTCTACCAGAAGCCACTGTTAATTATATACACATGTAAAGATTTAATTTCTAAAAAGCATATACTTGTTCACTGGCATTGTATAAAAATCATGTATGCATACTTTTGTATACTTTAAAAGGCATTTAAAGTCTACTTACCATATGAGGAAATCAGTGAATGGTGTTAGTTTGATTTTGGCACAGGTATTTAGATAAAGAATCACACCAGTGGTTTTTATGTTTTAAGCACAGAGAGTAACTTAACATCTGGAAGTTTTACAGGGCAGGTATTGAAAGTTGCTGAGTTAGAAAAGAAGTCCCCTTATTATTCAGCACAAAATAAGGCTGACACAATAACATTTGGATAAGCCACTTTTTTGTTAATTTTAGAAAACTTACACTCCAAAGCAATTTAGCGTTTCTGTGTTTGTTGATATTACCTTTTAATGTGACAACCATGACACCATTTTCCAAAACAGATGGATTAATGTCATTTAAAAAAAAAATTACTTCACCTAGACAGGTGTTTCCTGTGTATGTTTGACATGAAATTAAACATAGCTCCAGATGTTCTGTTTGTAGCAAAGCCAGTTAATTTTATTAGAACATTTAATCACAGATCAACAGTGTAATAGAAGGGCAGTGAATATGAAGCAGAGATTTAACAGAAACTCCTAATGAATTGTGAATTAGCTTATAGAGGGGGATCTACTGAACTACAATGCTGCTTACGTGAATCCCATAAATATATTGATTTGAGCGTGGTATTTTTCCTGAATTCCAGTACTGTTCACATTTAGAAGTATCACTAGAACTGTAAAGTTGTGTGTGTATGTGTGTGTGTGTGTGTGTGTGTGTGTGTGTTTTGAGCTGGCAATGCAATACATTTTTTTAAAGTTCAACATTCGTGATGTTTTGTAAACACTGCTCCTCAGGCGTGAATGAGCTTGGGATCCACTCATATGGCCTCAAAGTGCCTTTGGGTGTCCCTGATATTAACAATAACTGCTCTGCCTGCAATGCACATACTCAAGAGACAGCAGCACAGAGTTCAGCTATGCCAGGTTTAAACATCATTATATGCCTAGTTATTTTTCCTCTAAGATTAGCTATAGATTTCCCATTAATTATAACATCAGGTTGATTCACCATTAATAAAATAAATCTCAGTGAACTGTCACTGATTTCTTGACTAAAATGAAAACAAATGAAGAAAAACCCGTTCCTGTCTTTGTTATGCTCTTATCAAATTTGTCTTTGCAGCAGCATGGTCATTCCAGAGCTGGAGCAAAATATTCATAATTTTCTACTTTGAAATATTAGTGTGCCCATATGCACTAATAAAAACTTAAAGCCCTGCTATGATTGATGTTTTTTGTTGGCCCGTCACCTCATTGTATAGAAGTTTGTTTTAATGAGTTTCTCTAATGAATATTTTATATTGCTACTTGGATGAATGGCATATGGTAAATGCAAGGTAAATTACAGCTCTTTAAATAAATATTTTTCATAAATTATTTATTTTGTGATGCCTGTATTGGTAAGATGTCATGTCAGATAAAGATTGGAAAGTATTTACTGTAATACTTATTTGTAACTTGAAGAAGTAAAAATTTTTAATTATTAACAAGCTTCCAATATACTCATGAAATTTATGGCAAAATTAGCATAAACTCTATCACATTACAAATTTATATGGACAGCTTCCATTCTAAAATGCAAAAACAAGATAAGCTCTTATGTTTACAAGAATTTTTATACAGTGCTATACAAATAAGAAAAAAATCTATCTACAAGGATAAAAAAAGGGGAACTTGGTAGGAACCAATTTAAAATGAGATTTAATCTTGAGAATTATTTAACCTCTGAATTATATTTTAAAAATTATTCTCTAATTATTTTAATTGAGTAACTGCACATTTTTCATGGTACTTCTTATTTTCTTTGGGGATATATTTGAGTGAATGGGTTTTCATCTAATCAATATTAATAGCTATTATTTATTGACTGCTTTTATAAACATTATCTCATTAAATTCTCATGATAATCATGAAAATATGGTAGTATTATCTCTAATTCTACATATAAGAAAATTGAGACTCACATGGCTAGGAAGTAACAAAGATTTGAACCCACAGTAGATTGGCTACAATGCCTATGGCTTTCTAGCTAAATTGACAGAGCCCCAAAATATGCCATCTTCTATCAAAAAGTTTTAGAATCGGGAAAATCAAATATCTTCTCTTCCTAAACTGTTTAATTATTATTAATAATAGTAATATCTAGCACTTAAAGAGTGATTACACCGTGCCTGGTACTAAGGGCTTTGCATATATAAGCTTATATAAACTCCCTTAAGATACTAAGAGATGGGTACTATCATGACCCCCACTGTACAGATGATAAAGCTGAGGCACAGATTGTTTAGGAACTTGCCCAAGGTCACACAGCTTGTAGTAGCAGAGCTAGCATTCAAACTCAGACATTGGGTCAAAGTCTGTGCTCTAAATAATGAAGGTTACCATGTCAAGCTAAAGCATGTTCAAGTGTCTCTTTCTTCCCTGAAGCTACAAGCACCCTAAATTTATGAGTGTGCCTTATTCATTTGTGTAATTCCAGAACCCTACAACATTGCTTGGAAAACAGTAGATGCTCAGTAAATATTTGTTGAACTGAAATGACTCACCAATATCTACTTTTTATTTTAAAATAAATTTATTTGTTTTATTTATTTATTTTTGGCTGCATTGGGCCTCCATCCCTGCGCGCGGGCTTTCTCTAGCTGCAGCGAGCGGGGGCTACTCTTCGTTGTGCTGCGCAGGCTTCTCATTGCAGTGACTTCTCTTGTTGCAGAGCTCGGGCTCTAGGTGAGCGGGCTTCAGTAGTTGTGGTGTGGGGGCTCAGTAATTGTGGCTCGCGGGCTCTAGAGCGCAGGCTCAGTAGTTGTGGCTCACGGGCTTAGTTGCTCTGCGGCTTGTGGGATCTTCCCGGACCAGGGCTCAAACCCGTGTCCCCTGAATTGGCAGGCAGATTCTTAACCACTGCACCACCAGGGAAGTCCTTCTACTATTGATACATACATTTGAAATTGAATGGTTTTCAATATTTTAATTCCAAAAAAGCAGAAAAATAAGCAAATGAAAATAGCTATGTGCTGAAATTCAACCACATAGTGTCTCACCCTTGCTTACCCCAAATTAATTAATAATAATAATAACTTGTGTGTATAGATGCAACAATTATTTGGGACAATAAAAAGAAAGAAAAGAAGACTTATATGTACCTGTATGTTGGCTACACTCATATCTCTAGATTTTTTTAATACATTTGACCATTTAGGCTAATTGTGTTCACACTGTCATTGCTCCATGAACATTTATTTAAGGGTCTATCTCAAATACTTCAAACACATTAAGTTCAATTATGTGTAGATCCTATACTAACAATTAAGTAAGATAAGTCACATTTTGCCCCTCAGAATATCACTAGCACTATGATAAGCATTTTAGAGTAATAGAATAGAAAATAATTTCCTTAAAGTGGCCAATAAGGTGAAGCATCTTTTTTTTTTTTTTTTTTGCGGTACGCGGGCCTCTCACTGCTGTGGCCTCTCCCGTTGCGGAGCACAGGCTCCGGACGCACAGGCGCAGCGGCCATGGCTCATGGGCGCAGCCGCTCCGCGGCATGTGGGCTCTTCCCGGACCAGGGCACGAACCCGCGTCCCCTACATCAGCAGGCGGACTCTCAACCACTGCGCCGCCAGGGAGCCCCGAAGCATCATTATTAATTAAATTAGGTTGATCCACAGGAAATAATTCATAGACAATCATTTTTCACCCAGAAAAATGGCAATTTCCTGTGGTTCAATCTAACTGGTTAACTTGAGAGTTGACTTTCATACCATACCATACCATACCATGCTTTCCAATTTTAACCTACAGCAAAGCATTCATGTTATGCTAAACTCTATAAGGTGCAATTGAATCTTTCTTTAGTAATTTCAAAAGGAATATGAAGATTTTATAATAGTTTCAGGGGTATTGTGACAACAAAGTCCTTTTTTACAGCTATTGTAAACACCACACAAGCTAACATTTCTAGTTAGTCTAACGTCTTGGTTTTAGAGAATGGACATTTACTATACTTATCTTTTATTATTAATACATCGATTAGTTCCTGTACAGTTAAAATTTTACCTTTCATTCTCTGCAGGTTAATTCAAAGATCCAAATGCAAGCATTAGCAATCAAAATTGTCATGTAGTTTGGTGACATGTTTTGAAACATATTGATTCCAAAATATCTAGATAAACAAAAAAAATTCATCCATATGTTGTTGTTGTTTTTCTTTCTTCTCTGACAGATAGCATGCTTGAGAATAAATAAAAACAAATGCCTTAAATCAGAAGAGTCCTTATGTTTATATCTCAATTCTGACTAACAATATGAATGTAAAATATTATTTTATTTATTTAGATTTGAAGTATAATTCAAGAAAAACCACAATATATTGTCACTGATTATGAAACGGTGGTGGTGGGGGGGGGGAAGAAACAAAGTAGAGTTTGCATTTTAGGACCTGCTTTTTCCCTCCTTATTCAATGGGAAGCATGTCAATTGTTTTGTTATAGACTCCAGCTACAGCCTGGTGGGCACGTCATGTTTGAAAAGCTACATTGAGATACTGCCTTTACTCCTCTGAAGACAACTTAGCAAAATATTTCAGCTTTCATTGCAGTATACTTCCAGAGGTCTCTGATTTTTATTTAATGTTATTTTAAATTTTGTTCTAGTAGCCAGATACCAGGGGAATAGATACAAGAATATAATTACTGGCAAAACAATTGATATTTGCAGATTAGGTGAACATTGCTTGAGAGGAAGGACAGTTTTCAAAAGACTCAAGGATGTTTTAAAGTGGTTACTTCTGATAACTGGCTTGAAAGTGTTGGCACCATCATACGTAAATAGACAAGAATGAATACCAAAAGTAGAACTGGGCAAACAAATGTAGCAAGAATTACATGCTTGCGAGAGCAGAAAGCAAAGCTACTGAGCAGAGCAGAGGTTAGGAGTAACCAGTGCCAAGATCTCTCACCCTCACATCCCGTTCTTCCTTCCTAGCACCACAGTCATCCCTTTCTTTCTGGCCACGTTTGAGATCTGAAGGGAAAATGCTGGTGGACTACAGAGAACACAGGCAGCTAGGCTGTGGTCAGAAGCTGTGTTCCGTGGAGGTGGTGAGTACTGGTATCTTCAGAGCTCAGCATTGTCTCTGCCGATGCCCATCATCAGATTCCAAGTCTGTGTAGGGTTGGCTGCAGCAGGTGACTGCTTTGGTGTAGGGGTTTGGGAGCATGCAGGAAAGAACTATAGGAATGGATACTCTCTCTCTAAGAACTATAGGAATGAATATATTAATGCTAAGTGAACAAAGACCCACATTTTAAAAATAAAAAAAGTATGGTTTATCCCATATAATCACAGACTAGGGATCTCAAAGTAAATGTTTATTTTATTTTTTTCTGAGTGGAGATTTTATTTTAGTTTAGTTTTTATTTTATATTGGAATATAGTTGATTAACAGTGTTGTGTTAGTTTCAGGTGTACATCTAAGTGATTAGTTATACATTTATCTATTCTTTTTCAAATTCTTTTCCCATTTAGGTTATTACAAGTATTTAGCAGAGTTCCCTGTGCTATATAGTAGGTCCTTGTTTGTTATCTATACACACTGCTATATTCAAAGTAAATGTTTAAATAAAAGTACATAGGGCCAAATAAAACCGACTTTCTGAGAGTCATCCACATTTATAAAGGAAGGATTATTTGTCCAAGGTCCTAAAGTAATATCATAGAATTAATTCATATCTATATTTTTTACTTTCTCAGAAAATTTGCATCCTATTTTGGCTACATTCACTACATAACAAAAGATACTCTATTTTATAAGTAAAATATCCTTACTTTTGACACTTTATATATTTCCCAAGCAACCATAGAACAATCCTTGGGTAGGAGAAGTGGTGGGGAGGGATTTAAATCAAAGTTCTTTGACAATCACTGGCTTCAGACCTTCTAAATTAGAGTGGTAACTCAATCATTGGGTTGAGGGGGCAGTTTCAAAATCACCTGGGAACTCTTTCCAAATTATAGGTATGCCACCATTGTCTCCACCCTCCCACACCATTGCTGGAGGACACTATTATTAATAAAAAGTATGTTATATCACTCAGGTGTTTGGTGTGTGGGCAGGAGTGGGCAGGGTGAGGTGTTGAGAAACTCCAGCAGCTCATACTGAAATTCCAAACACTGTGATTTGCAGGTTAAGGCCATCCTAAAACTTGATTCTAAAGCAGGGTTTCTCAAATGTGGCACTACTGACATTTTAGATGAATCATTCTTTGTTGTGGGTGAGCTGTCCTATATATTGGAGGATATTTAGCAGCATCCTAATCTTCTACCCTCTAAATGCCAGTAGCTAGCCACCCATCACCCCCCAACGCAGGCAATACAATCACAAAGGTCTCCAGATTTGCCAAAAGTCCCCTGGGTGGGGTCGGTGGGGAGGAGGGATCACCCCTGTTAAGAACCACTGAGGTAAACAGGAGGTCCCTGGTGGCCTAGTGGTTAGGATTCTGGGCTTTCACTGTCATGGCCTGGGTTCAATTTTTTTTTTTTTTTGCGGTACACGGGCCTCTCACTGTTGTGGCCTCTCCCGTTGTGGAGCACAGGCTCCGGACGCGCAGGCTCAGCGGCCATGGCTCACGGGCGCAGCCGCTCCGCGGCATGTGGGATCCTCCCAGACCGGGGCTCGAACCCGCGCCCCCTGCATCGGCAGGCGGACTCTCAACCACTGCGCCACCAGGGAAGCCCCCTGGATTCAATTTTTGATCGGGTGAACTGAGATCCCGCAAGTTGCACAGCACAGCCAAAACAAACAAACAAACAAAACTCGCTGAGCTAAAGATATGTGAGATATGAACAGGGAGAAGAATGCTGATTCGAATCAGGCTGGAGACATCTTAATTAAATATAAATGATCACAATTAGGGAGCAAGACAACAACTGGGACAAAAGGCTGATTCCAGCAGTCACAGTGTATTTCGTCAGGATTGGAAAAAAGCAAACAAGCATAGTTGTGTTAGTTCTACTCTAACTTGGAGCGGAAAGTTCTAACCCTAGGACACATAGTTTGTCTCTTGTGAAAGAGAGGACTGCCCACTTTGCCCTGAAGAACGTGCTTACTGTTGATTTAAAAAAAAAAAAAAAAATTAAGTTCTTTTAAACAAGTTAGGTATTGTGAAGATGCATATAATCTTTTGTGTGAGAACAGAGCCACATATCGAAAACAGACTTGCCCTAGTGAGACGGTGAGTCAAGGTAAATCTTTGATGTTCCTAGTTTTGTAAGGATTGTCTACCACACAGTGTCCCTAAGCACTCTGCAGCCTTTGTGTAACTTCCTTATATTTATCGTTACAAAATGAGTGGAGATATGAACAGACAATTTTTAAAGGAAAAATTACATCTGGAAAATATAAAACTGAAATGATGCACAACTTCACTAGAAATCAACACCATAAAACATAAACAGCATTAAGATCTGATTTTCACCACCTGTTAGATTGGGAAAATGCTGTATTTTCTTGAAACTATGGTATCATTGGTGACAAAGCACAATCATGATTTTATGTATCAAGGAGAAAGCTAAAGTGCTCTGACTCACCTATTACACCTTGTTGATTATAAAACATATTCAAATTTCAGAGCTGCTAAAACTGGAAAAAAGAATTGCATCTAAGAATCAATAAATTCTGTACTTAAAAGTTTTATATGGCCTAATGTCAGTAAGGGTATGGAAAGTAGACATTCTCCTACAATATTGGTAGCACTGTAAATTGGTACAGATTTTGGAAAGAAATTTGACAGAAGAATCAAAGTAATGAATCCATATACCCTGTGACTTAGCAATCTAATGTCCAGGAATCTATCATACAAAAATACAAACACAAGAGTATAAAGATACATGTACAAACATACTTAATAAAATATTACTTAAAAAGTGGCTTTGGGGGCTTCCCTGGTGGCGCAGTGGTTGAGAATCTGCCTGCCAATGCAGCGGACATGGTTTCGAGCCCTGGTCTGGGAAGATCCCACATGCCGCGGAGCAACTGGGCCCGTGAGCCACAATTACTGAGCCTGTGCATCTGGGCCTGTGCTCCGCAACAAGAGAGGCCGTGATAGTGAGAGGCCTGCGCACTGCGATGAAGAGTGACCCCCACTTGCCACAACTAGAGAAAGCCCTCGCACAAAAACAAAGACCCAACACAGCCATTAATTAATTAATTAATTAAATTTTAAAAAGTGGCTTTGAAAAATTAGAAACAACTTCAGTGTCCACCAATAGGTGAGGGTACACATAAATTTTAACATAACATTGGAATTCAAGGCAGTCATTTAAAAAAAAAACGATGGTTCCACTTACATTACTTTGAAAACATGTTATGGTTAAATATTAGCAAGATACAGAAAAAGAATATCGCATAATCCCATTTTTCTGTAAAGACAATTTTTGATCATGTCATTTTTAATAATCACTTTTAAAGATTGAAGGAGAGACTCGTTTTTATTATATTTATTTCTACATTTAGAAATTTCTTAATAATTTTATAATAAGTAACATAGCATCAAGAGCAAAAGGGGGGAAAGAAGAGTGAGTATAGAATGCTACCATTTCACTTAATAGGATGATATTTATACACATGTATGCTGAATAGTTTTCAACACCTCTTGAAGGGACTCTAGAATCTGGTAATAGTACTGGCCATTGTGTTATAAAAATAGGGAAACTAGAAAACAGAAAAAAAAAAGTGAGATTCTTTTTTTCCTTTTTAGTTTATTCTTTTCTATTTGTATACAAAAAAATAAAGTTTTCATATTGTACAGTTTTTCATTTTATTTTGGAATGTCTCCTTAATCTCCTTGCATTGGTACAAGTCTAATTATATAACTTCAAATATTTTCCTACTTGCTCTCCCTTCTGGTTGAATTTATACTGTTGGGTAAGAAGAAGGAGTTATAAACAATCTGAGTAAGAGCAGTGTTGCAGTGCCTTGACTCCAATACCTGAGTCCGAATCCAACAAACAGTTTTCAGCAGTGTGACCTTGGGCAAGTCACTTCCCATGTGCCAGATATTGTTTTAAACATTTCACATATATTAACTTGTCTAATCCTTGTTCCAATGGGTAAGCTTGTTATTACTGCCATTTTAAAGATGAGGAAATGGAGGTACTACTAGAAATCAGAGTATCCTGCCCCATATTATTAAAAAGTTGGAGGTGTGAGATGAGGAAAGCAAATCCTCTTCTAATATAGAATAGCTCACAATCCATGGAGAGTATGGTTCATTGTGTCCTCTAAGGAGAAAATTCTCAGCCTTGGTGTAGGGGAGGGATGCAGTATGTATGTTAAATGAGTGTTTGCCAAGGGCCTGGGTTCACTTTGAACCCCAAGAAAAAATACAGGATTTGGGACGGTGGCTATACCTGAACAACTAGACTTAGTTTAGGGTGTAGGTTAAGTGTCAAGGTCATCTCAACACTTACTTTTGTAACTGAAGACTGATGACTTCATCTATGTATACAGGTGGTTCCTAAGGTGCCTTGGAATGATCCACAGCCTCTGGGCTGCAGGCCGGGAGAAGTGGGAGAGTCCATTTATCTTCTTAGAAAGTTTGTTTTAATTCAAGCACCTGATAGTGTCGCTTTGAGCACTTCAGTTGTATTATCAGTAAGTAAAGACCACTTGCATTTATTCAGCAACTTCGTTCATCTCTCAATACTCCTTCAAGATATGATTTGTTATTCACAGGTAACTGTCCATAAAACTGAGGCTCTGAGAAGTGACCTGCCAATGACCACATAGACAATAAGAATCGTTAGCAAGATTCAAACCTTTGTCTACCTGGCTCCAAAGCCAGTGCTTCTGTACAAAACCGCATGGCCTGATGGTGATGATCCAAAGTCTAATGTGCCTAACCTGGTTGGCCAATTATAGCTAGATCAAGTTATATATCTAGATCACCTAAAACCATATTAACATAGATGTCAAGCTTTATTTCAAAACTGCTGAATCAATCTTCCTGGGAGAGAGGTCCGTAATCACTGTTTGCAGCAAGTTGCCCAGACATAAACTATTAAAATAGCTGAAACTTCCAGACAAATGTTATCCTTTTCCCATGGTTTACACACATCAATGTTAAATACACAATATTTTATGTTCAACAAAATCATGACTATTATATTTACCTAAGTGTATACAGTAATTATAGGTATAGGACAAATACACCTAAGTGCATTTTTAAACTGGAAGTATGCAATCTATACATTTTATACTTTTCAGTTAATCAAAAATTTATGTGAAAATGTAACATGTCAGGAAAAGTGGAATTCATATTTTTAAGTGGAAATATTTATTTTATTTTGCACTGCCATTAGGTATGCTAACCATGGACCAGGAAAATACAGGGGTGATTTAACATGCAACCAGAGATTGGTCATTTGATTATCTTTATTTCCACCATTCAGTTAGAAAATAATTAATGAATCACACAAACAATATTTTTTAAATAATCTGTAATACACTGAAATGCAACTGATGCTTTGACAAACACCAAATTTCCTCTTTAGAATACTGTTTGCTATGCCTTGCAAAGCATTGCATACTTCTCTTTGAAAAGCTTTACATCAGTGATGTGACAGCCCCTCAAATCTATAGCTGAACTTTGTGTGTATAAAATTGAAAGTATCACTGAAAATTAGATAATTGCATTGAATGGCCATAAATTGTGCATTTTTTTAAAAGCCCTATTTTTTAAAAAGTATTTTGAGTCCAACCATTCCCTTTAATGCCTCTGGACAGTATTTTCAGAACTCATTTGTTTGAGGGGTTTTTAATCTGAAGACATTGAAAAGTTACACCCGCTGTGCTGTCGTCAATCACGCCAGGAGGAAAAATAGTGGCATGATTTGTTATCTGTTATTCCCCTTGCTGTGGTGACTGTCTCCCAGTGCCAGCTCTGTCCTTAAGGCCATCACTTATAGGGACCACTGTCTGTCAAAACCACAGCCAACTTTAAGGGCTGCCTTTGTTGGAGCAGACAAATGAGTATGACCTTTAACAATGAAATAGGCACCTACTGAGAAAGATGAAACAGCAGCTGAAATTAAGAACACCATATAGCCATTTCAAACACTTGAGAAAAGTTAGAAGTTGGACTAAAACTTAATTATAAGAGTAAATGTGGGTAGACACTGTCAATAATGAAACAGACATGGTCAGAAGTATCGATTCGCCACCTGAACTAAAACTTCATCCAGGAATCATCCTACCTTTCGTTAATAATGAATGGTATTGATGGGGTTTATTTAAAAGAGGGGATCAAATTATGATAGCTAAAGGTTTATCAGGGGGTGATATTTTCTCAGTGGATGCAGAGATATACAATTTGTTTATGAATATTCTAGAAGGGCAAAGGGGAAAAATTAAGAACACACTAAACCTTTGATTTGCACTAATAGCTACTTCAAACGACCAGCAGCAAAGTGCCTCCGCCTGGATAGGTATTGGCTGTGAACTGGTCATTGATATTTTGCAGTGTTTCAAAGCTTAGTGTAAGTATTCCAGGCATTGCATTGGAAAGACCACAGCACAGTTTGTGGTTTGAAAGGCTCTTGTAACCCAACCTGGCAAGTGGTCAGTGGAGACTACATTTTACAGAGAACACAAATCAATCTTATTGAGCACTTTTCAAGTAATATAATATTCTGCCCGTGACAATAATGAAATTAGTCTATGGATTTTGTTTAAATATTGAAATGCCATTTGAATATTTAATGAAACAGTACTTTATAAATATGCATATTTGTGTGGTTTTTACGAAAATGTCATTGATTTTTACAGAAAAATCATTGAGAATAATTTCAGAAAATCCCCTTTAATCAAAATTAGTGATATTTGTTAATTCAGCAGTACCTGTTCAAGGTAGTTAAGGAGTTCATGGATTTCCCATCTACAATTCTATCATCTCCTGTGTGACAGACATTTGGGTGACTCACCTGTATTTCCTGTTCTCCTCCTTCAGTTTATGGTGGGAATGGGAGTTGGTGGTCATTTAAATTCCCCACCCCCTTGATACTGTTAGGCCAGTGAAACATGAGTGGAAGTGATATGTCATTTCCAGATGAACGTATTTATTTACCCCTGTGAGACTCTGAGCTCTTTCTTCCCTTGCTACAGAAATAAAGGAGAAAACCTTGTGTCGAGATGTTGAGGAAATTGGATCACTAAGAATGGAAGACAGATTCTTACAGCCTCCTCAGGGCTCCTGTGAGGGAGAACTAAACAGTATTTGTTCAAATTCATTGAGATTTGGAGTTTCTGCTACCCTAGTACATCCTAGGTTATCCTTAATATATTCTAAGTGGGCTTAAATTATCAAAACACAATTCTACCATGATTTCGTCTATATGATCTGTTTATGCATATATATACGTATACATGTGATTTAGAATGAGATATTTTAGAGCCTACATATAATTTTTCTGCGTTTTATGGCAGCTGTGTTCCTAGCACCATTTATATTTGTACTTCATGAGTTTAACTTGAGTGGGTTTGCCCCATAACTCTTCTAGCCCAAAATAAAATCACAATACTTTCAAAGAAGAAAGGATCTAAGGTCTGGGTTCTAATCCTAGAATTGGCTGCACCTGTAATAAGTCCAGGGTTCACAATATAACCTCTAGTACAGAGGTGTACATCCTCAAAAGTACATAGAATTTGTTATAATCAAAAGCCTGCACCAATGTAAAGGCCCAGGTTTTTAATAGGTTTGGAGTTTCCATTGTAACCTCACTCTGAAGTGGTTATCCTTTCAGCGTAGGGTTAAAAAGCTTTGACAAAGCACTGCAGGGAACATTGGATTGCCCTCACCTACATTGTACCTAGCTTGGGATGGATAAATACAGTCTCATTCTCTAATGTTCCCGACTGTCTCTAGGAACACTAAATTTTAAGAGAGAAAAACATGAATCCTGTATTTCAAGAGAGGTAGAACTAAGCCATTGTTAACTCCCCTTAAAAAGGATATTCAGTGGCCAGTTCAGTTTGCCCCTGAGACACCTAAAGCTGCATTAAGTACTTGTGAAAGTGAAAATCCACTGGGAACCCGATTCCAGTGTTTAAACCTCAGCATGAATAGTAGAGTTCCTAGCAGGGTGCACTTTTACATGTCTTTATAAGCAGATTCAAAACTTACTGTATGCGGTCGGGCTACACTATTTTTATTAACCTATAGCTAACCACAGTCTTCCAGAAAATGAGCAATCTAAATAACAAACATTATATAACCTCTGTAAAATTCAAGGGAAAAAGCTGATGAGCATCTGCAAATCAAGAGTCTGTACATTACGTGTCACTTAGACAATGTTTGAACAATAAAATGTAATAGATTTAAGCATTTAAAATCTCTAGGGTCTGTCTTCCTACCAATATGGCATAATATAAATTCCCCAAATTTATTTTAAAATAAACTGATATTTGCTATTGATTGGATCGTATATTTCTAATAAATACGTTCCACAGATAGGTGCTTTATGAATGCTATTAATAAATACTTGGTAGCATAAAATAGTTCAGAATTTACTCTGTGTATTACATGAAATCAGTGAACATATAGTTTTAAATTAATACCACAGGTACACATATATTTATTTATTTCAAAGAGCACATGTCTAAAGGTAACCAATTTCAAATATGTGTGTTTCTATCAGAAACTACTGAGAAATCTGCATTTCCTTCAATATTGTTTAGCAAATTCATTGTTATCCTGCTTTAAAATCAGTTTTAAGCACAGCTTCTTGATTGCTATTTGACAGTAATAGGTCAAGCATAAGATATTTTAGATCCTATTAAAAATGTTCAGGTCTAGCAAAGGGGACAGAAAAACAACCATTACAGGATCTTTATTATATATGATAGGACAACAGATAAACTTTGCATCCCAACTCCCAATGTGTCCAGACTTGACTGAAAGCTAAAGGGTGAGCTTTTCTATTGATTTTCACATGTAAGCTAAGAGGTGAAATAACCCCGGCTCATTAAAAGTGCCAGTGTGGTGGATGATTTTGTGCCTTTTATCTTCTGAAAATAAAATCAGCTAAATCTTAGACATATGCTAAGGTTGTTAATGGACAGAACAGCACAACTAGAAGTACACACTCCACGGACCCCAGTTTCTTAAGTATTTCCGGCTCTGCCCATTTATTCTTACACTTCAACATTTCCAATCTGCAGAAAGGAGACTGACTTTTGACCCGTGGCCGCAACATGTTGCTTTATCTTTGAATAGTCATACCACTCTCAAAGTCTGGCAAATGATTCCTACATGTTGTTTGTGAAAAAGTGCATTGTTTTTTTGAAAACGAGATCTATAAGAACTTTATGAATGGAAATCTTTCAGAACCTGTGTATGAGAAATAAATGCTACAAATTTACCTTTTCACATCTAGCTCTTAAGGTTTAGTTCTAATTTTTTAAAATGTATTATCAAACAAACAAACAAAACTCCTTCATGCATATAAAAATGAGTGATTGGGATCATTTCCCCACAAATGTCACATGCAAGAAATGCTTCCCTTTTCCTAAAGTACTTCTACTGGGTTTGTTTGTTTGTTTGTTTTTGGTGAAGACATTTATCTTTGTCTCAGTTTCATAGAAGCTTCTCTTACAAACTGCACTTCTTGTGTCACACACTTCAAAGAGAGAAGGTGGCCAATGATTAGATGGGGAAATATTCTTTGAAACAATATTTAAATTAAAAAATATAAGATTGCTAAGGATACTAAAAACTCATAGCAAAAATTGCTTTGAATTCTAAAAGATAGAGCAAAGTTAAAAATTCCCAGTTCTATCTCTAAGTCACAGACTATCCTCTTTAAAAAACACAATATATTTTTAATGTTTAACTTCTAGATACCTGAAAAGAGTATTTCAATAATAACGATTTTATTTTTCTTTCCAATTTATAAAATTTCCTTAAGAAGTTATTTACCTTGGTAACCTTATACTTCACATTCCCGCTTCTCTTTCCTCACATCTGTCTTTCCAGTATCATTCCCTCCTCTTCCTAACCTACCCTATTCCAAATCAATGCTCCAATAAATATATTTCCTCACTAAGAAGGTGATGACCACAGAGTTAGTTGTGAATAGGTATGTTAAAAAGCATGGATAACCCTAATACAGAAAAGTAATTTTTAAATACCTTCAAGTTCTAAAACTCTGGTGCTAGTCAACAACTAATGCATAAAGAATCATAGAATCTCAGGACTAAAAGGAAACTTCAAGGTCACCTTTAACATACCACTGAAATACTCACAGAGAAAAGACCCAGAAGGCCTAGTGTGACCATCACCATGACCGTCAGATAATGTGTAGCACAGTCTTTCTCACCCCCAGATTGAATGAGGTCAGAAAATTAGGCAAATGACATAACCTTAATTTTAAAAACTAGACCTATTGTTTTATGTGCTGTGAAAGTACTGATCAAGATAGAAATCATAACTTTTTGATGGATAAAGAAATATGGAAAATTTTGACATGTTATCTACTCATCATAGGAAAAATCTTAAAGAAGTATTGAAAGTCCTTTGTACAATTTTTTCCAGATCCTGCTTAGAAACTACTAGCAGCAAATAATATCAGTCTTCTAATTTTGTGCATCATTGGCAAGTTCTAAATCTTAAATTAGACCCTATACTTGGTTAAAAAGAAAAAAATTTATCACAGGATTAGCATAAATAATATAGACAAAATGACAACAAGAAGACATGAACCACCAGATTATGGTTTAAACCACTCAAAGGATTGCAGAGGAACCCTTGCTTTGAAACACCAAGGATTTTGGTGTGGGATTTAGAAAAAGAACTGAACCTTTTCAGCCCCTGGATTGACTTTAGAATCCTATCATAATTAAACATGTGCTATAAACTCCCCACCGGGAATATGTTAATGACTCAGGTCTGACTTAAATATGGAAGAAGGATTTAGTTGCTATTGTTCCCAAAACCCCTTAAACAAGCTGCAAATTTGCATGAAGGTAAAGCACTCTTTATCAATAGAATTATTTCGTGTTAGTGCATTTAATGAACTCTGCTCCTTTCCAAAAAGGATTTGAATCAGTACTTATAGAGCAGCAATTTGTAATCATTTGGGTGAAGGAAAGTGGGTAATAGACTCCAATGAAAAACTGATGAAATACACATGGGCACCCACAATATCTAGAAGTTTTAAAAGTTCATCATTTTCTGAAACTCATCCATGGACTACATATTAGTGACAAAGGTATTTTTGAAATCTGCCTCCAGCATTAAATAAATGATTAAATATATATAAATACATGATTTACATGTATTTATAGAAATAAGTCAAGGAAATAATGTATGTAAGATGTGTACATAGAATTTGACATAAGGGGCTCAATTAAGAATAACATTACCATGAACAGACTATTTTCCTTTAAGAATAGAAGAAAATTATTCTCAGATAAAGGAAGTTTATTCAAACAGCTGAAAAACAAAGGCATGTATATTCCCAGCAGTAAATATAGTGTTGCTTTTTTAACCAAATACACAGAATTAAAAATGAATGAATAATAATAACATTCATTGAATTCTTATGGTATGCCAGAATTCATCCTCACCACAAGGTTATGGAGGAATGTACTACAAATATCTTCATTAAACAGGTAAGTAAACTAAGCCATAATTTATTCCCAAGTGTCTACTGATAATATTCTGGAGACCTATATTCAAATATATACAAATTTAAAGTAATCATCTTTATTCAAATTGCCATTACCAGTGAAGTCCCTGGTGGTCCTGTGCTTAGACTCTGTGCTTTCCCTGCCAAGGGCTCTTACAGCACGTGGCCAATAAAAAAATAAGTACAAGCTATATATATATATTTTAAAAAATCATTTCTCCTCGTCCTACCAGAGCTCTTAAAATTCCATCATCTTGAGATATAATGACTCAAACCGTGTTGTGATCTTTAGTCTCCCTTCACCCCATATAGTCTGTTAGGAACGGCTGCACAGGACTCCTCATCTCTCCCCATCTCTCCCTATGGCTCGCATTACTGCCTGAACCATTCCCCCGCCATGGAAAAATTGTCTTCCATGAAACCGGTCTCTGGTGCCAAAAAGGTTGGGGACAACTGCCACATGGTGAGGCAACGTAAAATGTTTTAAGAACCGGGACTTAGACATCAGACTGACGCTGGTTTGAAGCCCCCCATCGTGGCTTCTAACCTCTGGGAAAGTAGGCAGGCTGTTTAACACGTCCGAGTTTCGACTTGTTAAATGGACACGAGGACACCTACATCACAGAGTTTAAGTGTAAGATAAAAATTGATAAAGCATGTAACCTGGAGCACAGCAAATGTTCAATTAAAATATAACTTCCTTACTATTAATTCATTCTCCAAAATCTCTCAAAACTGCTCGTTTCTTTCTTGCCATAGCTACCCCTAGTTTCATCCTAAAGGATCGTTATATTATTCTAATCCAGGAAAAAATTTGATTATTTTGTACATGGAGCTTTGAGGTCTGTGATATCTTTTCACTGAGTAGATCCCCTGGGGCAGGCTTGTTTTAACAGGATAGGATTACTCCGCTGGCCAACTTCATGGTCTTCTTTGTATTGCAGCCCTGTGGGTTTTCTTCCCAGCCTCTGCTACAGTCACCAGATCACTCACAGCACAGAGCAACAATGCTCAGCTGGAGAGTGTTGGGTGAATAGAGATGGGGGTGGAGAGGAGGAAGAGAGGGCTCTAAAACAGCCCAGTCCCCCCAAGGCCCATCTTTTTGTTTTGGGTCCCCAGTGAAATAGTCGTTCTAGACAACACCTAAAAGCATGCACGCCTGCCTTCAAGCTGTCCCTTTGAAGGCAAGGATGTCAGGTTCCTGCTCTACTGAAACGAGACTACAGTTTCATTCCCATTCTGGATCTCCCGATTATCATTACTTAATTTATTCAGAATGCCATTTATTTATGAGTTCATTCACTCAATTATTGAGCATCTTCCCAGGGCTCAAGGACAGGGTCTGAGGGCTCATTATGTAAAAGGACAGACAGGCATCTAAACAATTAACGGAACACAGTGGGTCAGTGTAAGAACAACGTATGGGAGTAGCAGTGAGGAAGAAACAATGAACTGGAGGGGGTGAGTGTGTGGAAGGTTTCAGAAATCTTTCCTAAGGGGTTTGAAACTTCTGAGCCGAGTGTTCAAGATAAACCCAATGTTTAAAATGCTCCCTGACGCCTGAAAAGGCTCCTGACCTCCCCACGCCGCTCTCAGCTAGCCTGCAACTTACTAAAATGTTAGCGTTTGCTCAATGAGCAAATGAATGAATAAATGAATTGTTTAGATTTAATTGGCAAGGTAGTTTTTTTGTTTTTTTTTTAAACTGAGTAAACATAGTGGGAATGCATATCTGGGGTAGATCATAGAGATAATAGGAAATATCTCTACCCTTCGCCCTCTCCCTCTGAAGTGTCTGTGGACACTGATAAAGCATGTAACCTGGAGCACAGCAAATGTTTAATAAAATATAACTTTCTTACTATTAATTCATTCTCCAAAATCTCTCAAAGCTGCTCCTTTCTCTTTCTTGCCATAGCTAGTGTCTGAAGACACCATTTCAGCGGCTCCCCGGTAAATAATATTAGTGAGACTAGTTATTTTTCCTTCAGCATGCAAATACCAGACTTGGTATTCTGCCTATATTAATAAATCTTCAAAATAACATTAGTCACTCCATTTTAGATGTACTTGAAAAATTGCAGTTCAGTGGCACCCTTGAGTCACAGTAAGTGCCAGAGCAGGGATATATCAGCAGATGGGCCAGACTTCTGTTTCTTGTGCACACGGAAAGGAATCTCCCAGCTCAGCTCTTCTGGCTGGAGATGAAATGTGCCCTTCCCCCTCAGAAATCTAGAAGAAAGAGCCAAAGCCATCGAATTTCAATAACTGTGTATAATCTCAGCAGAAAAGGGGAAAATATACGCATCTAAATTAAAAACGCAGAAATGATGCTATGTTTCAGTAGGATATTTAGACCTGTCCCCCTCCACGAAATAAAATGTATTGCCTTTAGCAAAATCTTTATCTTTCATTGGCAAATAAGTCATAAACTTATTTTATAAGTTTAATTGGCAAATAAGTCATAAACTTATAAAGTTCTGACTTGATACCATAGACATGATGTCTTTGCAAGATTTATACATGGAAAATGATGAACTGGGGCTCCCTTCATAAAGGCAGTGTAACAACTATGGTTCACACACGGTTCCATCAAAGGAGAGATCTCCCTACTGACCTGGAGACCTGAATGGCCAGAGAGTGATTCTTTCCAACTCGGAGAGAAGAAGCCACACATGATTAGGAGGTAGAGCAGGTAGGATGGTGAAGTGCTAAATCAGTAGCCGAGCAATCAATAAACAGCAACAAGTCAAATCAGTTAAATTGAATTAAATTGACCTTATATCTTTGGAGAAAAGCCTGAGGACAGAGAGAAAGAGAACAGGTTAGGGTTGACTGGCCTTGTAACAACAAAGGAAGTCCAGCAGTGGAGGAATTTTAGGTTATATCCTTTCGAAGCCCAGTTAGAGATGTATGTATCCTCGATGTGAGGGGGCTTCAAATAGGGGGGAAAGCAGTGTTGTCTACATAATATAGAATTTGGTTATATATAGAGATTTTCCTGTGCATCTGTTTCCCTCTCTCTGTTGGTTCCTTTTCTAAACCAATAAACATAATCAAGCCTCTTCTACTTCCTAGCTCTGATACAAATTTGTTCTTTCTTTTCTCAAACTTTCTTACTTCTATTCTCTATTTAATACACTTCGATATAATTCCTCACTGCCCTACTGAAACTACACTACTGACTCCTAATTGCCTCATTCCCTAATTGTAGAGGAGTCTTGATCTACACACTCATATACACAAGAAGTATCACAATTTAAGTGTTACTTATAAAACATACACAAGGGCTTCCCTGGTGGTACAGTGGTTGAGAATCCGCCTGCCGATGCAGGGGACGCGGGTTCGTGCCCTGGTGCGGGAAAATCCCACATGCCACGGAGCGACTGGGCCCGTGAGCCATAGCCGCTGGGCCTGTGCGTCTGGAGCCTGTGCTCCACAACGGGAGAGGCCACAACAGTGAGAGGCCCGGGTACAGCAAAATAAAATAAAATAATGCAAGGGAATATAATATCAGTCTTTATATCTAACCCACTTCTATTGCACTGTGCTATAAGTTCCTCATTTTTGAGATTACCAAATATCATCTTCCTTCCCTTATAGACTCAAAAAGATATAAATTTCCCTCTAACACTATAATTATAATTCCATTCATTTTTTTCCTAAAAAGAAACAATTCTGTAATTTTTAACCTCTTAAAATAGTCAACTTTATATTTTTCTTAAAAATCATGAGCCTGAACTGAACTGAACTCAGAACTTCCAAAATTCTTTGCTTATCCTGTCATATGTTTTCACTAGAAACTGTGAGGAATATAACTAGTATAAGTAACTTTAAAAGAAATTATCACTAATTACCCTGCATATGAAAATAAGTGATTGTCTTATGTGGAAGAGAATGATAGCAAATAATAAGTGAGTATACCAATTTTGTCCAAGGGAAATTCAGGGCAAAACTGATGTTCAATAAATCCTTTTGTTTTTCAAAATGAGAGGTGAATGTCATCACACATCTTATTCTTCCCTGTACGTACCTAAACAAATAGGTGGGACATTAAAACGATCTTGTGAAGATCCCAGATGAAACCTTTCCTTTAGTGAAAGCAGATCTTGGAATACACTTAACCTAATTAGCTAAGGTTGTTCTTTACATGTAGCTTTAACTAATATAATAACTGACATTCTTTAATGTAGACCCTACTGAGAATTCTCAGGCTGCCCAGAGATCTTCTCAAGAGAGACATACATCTTTGGGGTCACCATCACTTTATATGCGGAGAGTGACTGCCTGGAATGTCATGTACCTAGTATGCAACTTGAGAATTGAGAAAAGGAAAAATTCTATTACTGTCTTCTGGACTTGAAGGTTATTAAAATACATGTCAATTATTTTCTATTACGTCTTGATTTTACTGTGCTTTATGTTATGACCATTATTTTGTAGCAAAGTCACTGCCTCCATCTTAAGGGTTACCATAGAATTATTTGCTGCTAATAAATACCAAAAAGTGGTCATGCATGAAACAAAAGACCTGTTTATCCAGATAAATTTTTGTTTTTCAAATGACACAGGTGATCAGACATTGTGCTGTTTTTTTGTTTCTATTGAATAAAGGTTAAGGTAGACTGCTCAAATGGTATAAAATGTCTGGTGGGAATGTTAGGTTTCACCTCTCTACTCCAGAAGTATGCTGGGCTCTAGGTTCCACCAGAAAAAGCAAACTTGAAAAATACTCCATTTTCATGCCCCAAATATCTGAGATTATTGTACGTAGCTACACATTACTTAAGCCTTGAAAACCATTTTATTCTGTTCCTACATCATTAGAGAGCCCCCATAAATAGGGAGTCCCAGATAAGGTAGAGGCTGCCACAGATCCTTCCACAAAATCAGTGTACATGAACTGCCCTTGGGAACCCCAAATGGATACTTAATGACTTGGGTAAAGTGCTGGCAGATTATACTTGCTTGATACTAGTTGCCTCAGAAATGGCTAGAGTAGTAGTTCTCAGACTTGAGAATACATTAGAATCATCCAGAGAGGGGAGAGTGACATTGATGCTGCTGGTCCAGGGATCATGTTTTGAGAACCTACGGGCTAGAGTAACGTACAGGTTGAGAGGTGGGCCTCAAGAGTCATTCAATATGGTCAATCACTAGTAGGTTTTAGATCGTTCATGGCATTTATTAAGTCCAAGTTGTCACAGAAACATCAAGGCAGTGGCTAGCCTCAATATCTACAAAAGATTTAATATAAGATGGTTGGTAGAATGAGTCATAGTCTTTGTTATCTCAATTGGTCTTGAGGTTATAATTAATACTCATAATCTGTATCCTTCACCATGTGTCCTAGATTTCTCATACTCTTGACCAGCACATTAGCAGGTCCAGATTGGGCTTGCTCGGTGATATGACAGACTTTCATCTCCAAAGGAGTTGGAGCCCTTAGTTCTTTTACCTTGTTACACCAAGTTTGCTGCAATTGCCCACTTATAGTTGTCACTAAACATAGAAACACAAAAATCACACCAGTTGACCCCCTGAGTTCCCCCATTAGAGACAAGCAAAATCATCTTCTACTGGTAGTCCCCAGCACTTTATGTTGAACTGTGATATTGTCAGTCCAGTATACTACCTACCCCATGAATTCATTTGTGTAATTTTGAAGAGAGGCATCAGTGCAACAGAGGTAGATGACATGTCAATCTGGCAACACATTCATGTAACTTATTAGTGCCTTCTTTGATCTGCATGGATCCATTCAGCATGCCATTTCCTTCATACAGTGACTTGTTTCTGTGCCTACCCAAATTTATGACTCAGAGAATATGATAATACTCAGTTCATGATGGACAGCCCATTGTCCCATGGTCAGGTCTCTATGGGGGCCCAATGTCCTGCTACAAGGCATACCAAATGGCAAATAGCTCTCTTCTTCAGAAGGCATGACCTTGCTCCAGAACCATAGCAGTTGTCTCGTGGCTCTTCTATTGGGGTATGATGGGGACTCCACATGTCATTCTATCTATGACAGATACTTCCAGCATTGTATAATAGGTATAATATGTATATATAATGAGTGCATAATTATATATATGCATATATACATATAGATAATGTGATGTAATCATTTATTTTGTTTGTTTTTTTCTGATCATCATTATTATTTATTTTATTTTATTTTATGTTTATCACTGAAAATAACAGAGTAGGGGATAGAAATAATCTACAAATTCTTGCCCTCATTCAGCTTTAAATCTAGAGCTGGAGGTGGCTAGGTGAGAAGATTAAAAAAATAAAAGTCAGTTAAAAGAGAGAAATGCTGTGGGATAGAAGAGCATGGCCAGAAAACTGGAAATGTCACCAAGGGGAGGGGTGGGGAGGTGGGATGGTCTGTGAGGTGGAATTTTAAAGAGGTGGCCCAAAGTAGATTTTATCATGAATGGAGATACTCCAAAATGCCTATATATAAATTGCTTATATATTTTTTTCTTATTTATTTACTAATTAACTTTAAATAAACATGTAAAAGTTTTAAGAAAAGAAAAGGTTGTGACTCAACCTTTTAGATCAACTGATCTATTATCAGTCTTTTATTATTTAGTCAGACAATATCTATGGGGCCAAGCTATATATTAGGGAATCAATTCAAGAGTTTTAATTTTTTTTTCAAATCCTGTGTCATATTGCTACTTACCCAGGTAAAACTTTTTTTTTTTTTTTTGTAAATTAAGTAAGAAATAATATAAACAGAAAAATAACATAATTACTTCTTCTAAAGTTTATACCTACATAACTTGACTGTCTAACTGCCTGCCCTAACAGAGAGGCATAGGGAAAAACATAAAAGCATTTTCTAGACTAATGAAATCGTTTTAGTAACATACGGCAATAAGCATCCTGAAAATACATGGAGACATTTAGCTAATTATCTTCAGAGATATCTTCACATAGTCCACCTCAGAAGTAAAGCTAAACTTATATTATGCCTTGGATTTGTGTTAAATTAATCCATCAGGGAGGGAAAAAATGATGGGAGAATAGATAAAACAAGATGGTAAAATGCTGAAGTTGAGTGATAGCTACCGCTTTTGGGGGGTTCAATATACCATTCTTCCTACTTCTCTGTTATGTTTGAGATGCTTTATAACAAATTATAAAAAAAATAACATCCCCGTTTTAGAATATTTCAAATTATTATCAGATGCTAAAGCAGTCGTAATAATTCACTGCTTTCAGCTGCTTTCACAGCTATTGAGGACATATATTCCAAATCTAATGTTTTAAATATTTCATAATGAAACCATCTTATGGTCAAATGGCTAGTTAATAATATCCACCTTTAAATTATGTGTGAGCCGAAATAAAATATTCCATGCTTTTTAAGACAGTACATCAGCATTTCATTTATATATGTGTCCCCGTAGATAAGAAAATTATACTTCCTCAGTTTGGGTCTGTCCACACATATACCCACAGCCTATATTCCTGTGGGGGTGAGATGGCCCTCGACCTCAGCTTGAATGTCTCAGGCTCCCTAATTTTAACACCAAATGTCATCTTAGCACCTATTTACATTGGTTTTAAAGTATAGGATCTTCCGGTATTCAACTTGAAAGCATGATTTGAGGCATTTGTCAAAGAGGTCAGCTTTGAATTAAGCAAAATACAGCAGAAGGATGACGGAAATAGCCTATTTGAGAAAGCACCTTTTTCCAGATTCTCTGAGCTAATGATGACCAGTAATCAAGATGAAATCATCAGGAACAGAGAGGTGCCCCAAACAGCTAGAGATCCAAGGAGTCTCAGATATGTACGCCATTGCTCAGTCGGGAACCTGGCCCAAAGCAGCAAATCTCAGGAACCTCTACTTCTGCCAACACCCTGCAGCCTAAGACTGCCAACAATACACGCAAGTCAGACAAAGTTAGATGTATTCCCTCCTCTGAACAATAGAAACAACACACTACGGGGGAACTGCAGGATGTCCCTGTAAGCCTGAGTTGGAAGGGACTCCGAGGGTTTGGGCTCACATTAGGTGATTTTGGGGGAGTGTTCAAGGAAGCAGGTGTTTGCTCTAGATTGGGTGATCTCAGAAAGGGGACAATACTGTGATTAGGTATCTTAAGAATTTTTATCAAGAAGAGAGAGGAATATAGCAGTGATGAAGCTGTGATTAGTAAGGAAGCAGTTATTTGCTCTAGATTGGGTGATCTCAGAAAGGGGACAATACTGTGATTAGGTATCTTAAGAATTTTTATCAAGAAGAGAGAGGAATATAGCAGTGATGAAGCTGTGATTAGTGAGGAAGCAGCGTTCTGTCCTGTTAGCTGGTAGAAGGAGATATTCGGTAACTTTTGAGGTTTGCACAGCAACCTGGTATTTGTTTGTGCTCAAATACAAAAGTAGGCTTGTTTTTGTCTCAATTCACCATGTCCACAGAGCAACCTTGTCTGATGTTGGTGATCTTTAAGATAGTTTATGTTCCACAGATAAACTCCGTAGCCAACCTGTAAGTGCCAGGCCAGCTCCTAGCAACCTCAAGGCAGATATATTAAGCCTGGCTATTAGGGATTGCTTTTCTCCTTTTCAGAACTCTATCCTTCTATTAGCTTGAAACATGGTATAACCGTTTATGTGCAACAAAAATGATCGATATTGACAATTTCATATAGTACAACCTACATCAACTTAGATCTAAAGGGTGTTATACTTAGTCTACATTAGTTTAAAATACACCAAGTATGTCTTTGTTATATTACAAATTTTAAATTATGGATGCCATTTTTAATAAACAATCAATATACAGTGGGGTCATGTCAAGAACATGATCTATATTCTACAGCTTAATATAGTAGAAAGAACACACGTGAGCTTTGGAAGACAGACTGAATTCAAGTTCTGACCACAGCATATTACTTATATAACCTTGGATAAATTATGTAATCCCTCTAAATCTCTGTAGGATCACTTATAAAACATGCTTAAAAAATACTAATCATTCAATAAAAATTAGGTCTATCCTCACCCCCCTAGATCTGCAACTTAAGACAAACTCCGTTATGTTTGCTCAGTGTTCCCTATATAATTATAATAATGAACTCTTCCTAAAGAATATGGTTTAAGAAATACATTTGTAAGGTTTCAAACAAATGCATGATTTCTGGTATCATAAAATTTCCTTATTATTTTATTTCCCTTTAGGGCCTAATTGTGAGGAATGTCACACTTTCAGAAAGAAACATAGTGGCCGATCTTTATTTCAAATATCTTCTTCTAAGTATGTTTCTATTTTATAAAGCTACCTCATATCGTACGTGAAAATTGGCAAAGTATTATTTTTAAAAACTAGTCCAGTAAATTATCCCTCCAAATGCATATAAAATTCAAGAAGGTAAACAAAATGATTGACCATTAATCATGTCATGTCTTTTGTATTTAGCATA
Organism: Phocoena phocoena; assembly: GCF_963924675.1. Taxonomy (NCBI): domain Eukaryota; kingdom Metazoa; phylum Chordata; class Mammalia; order Artiodactyla; family Phocoenidae; genus Phocoena; species Phocoena phocoena. The sequence continues at coordinate 20,534,553 of NC_089235.1, forward strand.
GAACCTGAATGAACATATAGTAGTAGTTTATAATATACCATAGTAATTTTATGTGCACTTTACACATTTATAGGACTTGGAACATGGAATAATTTCTGATTGTTCAAAATTTGGGGGTAATTTATGAGAGGAGGGTTAGTTGGGCAAACTCTGGCTACCATTATTGTAGTTGGTCCTGAGGCCAAACTGATAGTCATTATGTCTTTCCTACCCCACCCATTAGAGATTCCCTTCCCTCCAGCTAGAACTGTTGGTTTCATCCTGATCACTTGGCTGTTAGTGTCTCCTCCACAGTGGATTCTCTCTGCTCTAATAAAATTAAAAGACAGTTTGCTCATTTCCATAGGTCTACTTAGATACCACTTTCCCAGACTTCCTTTCATCTTTATCAAGGCTCCTGACTGAGTTATTTGCTCTTTCCCATGAGTCTGTGAATATCCTTGCCTCAGGTCACTTCTCTCTTCACACAAAGTAGACGCCCCATCTGCAATTTGATGCGTTGACAAGATTTCCACTACCCACCTCTCTCTCGGCCACACAAGTAACTGCAGTGTAGCATCTAGAGTACTTGCCAGTTCTTGCTTATCTTCTCCAGTTGATGTATTGTCATTGATGACACCAATGTATTGCTCTGCAGAATGTTTAAATACAGTTCAAGTCCCTTTGGGTAAGACCATGAAGAACTTCTGTGAATATGAGCTGTTCCTGATAAATTCTTGATAGGTATTAGAAACAACACATTAACGTGATTGCTAACTCACTTACCACATACCATAGGCTATGTTGACCTTCTCTAGTAAAGATACAACATCTAGCACAGTAGCTGAAACTGAGGCTAATTCATTAAGTCCACAGTAGTCCATTGTCATGTGAAGTGATCCATCTTATTTTTTCAGGAGCCAAACTGGTAAATTAAGTGAGAATATGATGGGGAGAAACACTCCAGCATCTTTGAGGGTAGCGTTAAACTCTGTCATTTCCCCAAGGGGATGATACTTTCTTTGACTTACCTTCTTGGCTGAGAGGGTTAGGGAAGTTTCAGGGACTTTTATGTGGACTTTCCTACCATAATATCTTTTACTCTATTGCATACTTCTTACTCCTAAGTCAAAGAACAAGTATGAGAATTTTGACAACTGATAAGAGTATCTATTTCAATGGTGCATTTGGGAAATTGGAAGTGGCCACCAAATTTCCCACTGAGAGCTGTACCTGAATGAGCACTCCATTTGTTACCTGATTAACATGTGACCCTACTCTAACAGGGGTCTACACTTGTACTTTGGGTCCCCAGGTACCAGAGACAATTGGAACCTAGAATCTAACAACTCTTGAAAGATATAAGCCTTTCCCTTCCCTTAGTATGTGGTTACCTAAGTAAATAGCTATAATCTCTGGGTCTGAGAATTGACTCAGGTTTGGAAACTAGACAAGGATTCATGAATATCCATTGGAGTAATTAATCTCAGCCTTTTACTTATTCATTTCTTAACTCTTGATTATATCTAGTAAGTAATCACTTTGTTAGCTGCTCATCTGTCATTCTCTAGGACACCATGTTATAATAGTCCTTTTCATATCAGCTATACCCCATGGCTGCTATTCTCACTCTGTTACCCATTACAGTAATTTTGTTCACCTTAGTTCTTATGGTCAAGTGCTGCATTTGCTATTGTATTATCCTATCATCCCAATTCCTACTAGAATCCCAGATCTATAAAAGTACCTCTCCTGCAGCCCAAGCCTACAGAGGAAAGCCACTACTGAGTATTAGATATTATTTTGTGCCCCTTAACCAATGCACTTGTTATTGCTTTGTTAAACAAAGTGTCCTCCATGTCATCCTGAAGATTAACCAGTAGGTTTTCTTATAAAGTATATACATTCTAGTATTCTTTGGGCATATAATCCCTCCTCCACCTCGGAGAGTATAGCACTTCCCCAGTCATGTTCTGCTTATTATTGACCTGATGGCTAGGAGGGGAGGTTTAGGCAAGTTTCATAGAGGAAAATTATTGTCTTATAAGAAACATACTTTATTTGCTACATTACATAATTTTCAAGCAAAAGACAACCGTTATCCTCAAAAACAGGAGAGTAGGTCAATGCCGTAGATTCAGAGTGTCCCAGGCTGTCTGTGGTTCAAGCTTCTCAAACCAGATATCCCAGATATTCTTATCCAAAGTCTCAGAATACAGCTCTTACCTTGTTAAGACTCTAACATAAAGGATTTGTTGGAACTGACTTCAGTCTCTTTACAGTTAGATCCTGAGGCTGATTTTCAGTTTGGCCTGATCTCCAGCTTCAGGAGATGAAAGATTTTTTTAATGCTACCAATTTGACCCTCTCGTCTCATCTGACTTTCACTTGTGGGTTTTAATTGGTGATAGATTGCCCCGCACCTGTCATTTTCTCTCTTCAAAGCATCAGTGGAATTCATTAATACCAACCAAGTACATAGTTCTTATTGCTACTTCCCCCAAATATTATAAGTATATTTCTCAACACTCTCAAACACTAGAAATATTACACATGCCAGTGCATCCCCTTTCTCTTTTATGCTATTCCAATTCAGCATTGATGAAAGAAAGTCTTAGCAGGTGCTTTACTATAGCATGTCAGGGAATCTCAACACTCTACCCTAGCACCACTGATAGAGTCTTCATTGTCAACTGACCAGCTAGTGATCCAACTTCCAAATACTATTCTTAGTATTTTCTTCTGGTACAAAAGAGAAAAAAAATACTGCTAAAATTTGTATAAAATCACAAAAAATCCCAAATAACCAAAGTAATCTTGAGAAAAAATAAAGCTTGGAGGTATCATACTTCTTGATTTCAAACTATATTAAAAAGCTCTAGTAATCAAAACAGCTTGCTACTGGCATAAAAACTAAAAGCAGACACATGGATCAGTGGAGAGCCCAGAAATGAACCCATGTACATATGGTCAATTAATTTTCAACAGAGGAGCCATGAATATACAGAGATTGTATCTCAGAGGAGCGCTTAAGACAGTAAACAAGTAAACAAACAACACAACTACACATTGGGTGAGTACGATGAAGTATATACCCAACATGCTCGCAGAAATAGCAAATGGGGCTCAGGGTGAACTGTGAGCTAGAGAGAATGGTCTGGAAGGCCTTTTTGAAGAGTCAACATTTAAGCTGAAGCCTGAAAAATGAGGAGTCTCCCATGCAGATTGCCAGGGACATAAATTCAAGGCAGAAAAGCAGGAAGAGGAAAGAGGAAAGTTGTGAAGGGCCTGGCCTGCTCTTGGAACCAGCAGAAAGTATCAAGAGCACAGACAAAAAAATGGGGTGATAGCTACAGGTGGAAAGACAAACCTCAGGACTGTTTGAAGAAAGCGTAGTATATTTTGAAGATTGTCTTTTTGTTTGTTTGTTTGTTTTTGTGGTACGCGGGCCTCTCACTGTTGTGGCCTCTCCCGTTGCGGAGCACAGGCTCTGGACGCGCAGGCTCAGCGGCCATGGCTCACGGGCCCAGCCGCTCCGCGGCATTGTGGGATCCTCCCAGACCGGGACACGAACCCCTGTCCCCTGCATCGGCAGGTGGACTCTCAACCACCGCGCCACCACGGAAGCCCTGAAGATTGTCTTTTGAATTAAGAAAGATTTTGTTACATAAAATAAGACCATGTTTCCACATTTATGCCTTTTCTTATTTAAAATATGCCTTATCAGATCTCCAAAATAAATGAAGTGAAAAAAAGCAAGATGCAAAACTGCATGTCATCATCCATCTTTACATGTATAGAATATTCTGGAATGATACATAAGAAACTGGTAACACTGGTTCCCCCAAGGAAAGAAATTGGATGGCTGCAGAGGGAAGAGCATTTAACATTTGAGCTATCATTTCGTACCTTATCAATTTTGTGTCATGTACTTGTATTACATTTAAGAAAAAAATTACTAGTTTATTAAAATATTAAAAAAATATATTTTTAATGTGTCATTATAGAGATTCAGTCCAAACTTGATCTTGTTTTTTTTTGCAGTACGCGGGCCTCTCACTGTCGTGGCCTCTCCCGTTGCGGAGCACAGGCTCTGGACATGCAGGCTCAGCGGCCATGGCTCACAGGCCTAGCCGCTCCGCAGCACGTGGGATCGTCCCTGAACGGATCACGAACCCGTGTCCCCTTCATCAGCAGGCGGACTCCCAACCACTGCGCCACCAGGGAAGCCCAGAAACTTGCTTAATTTTGTTCTGATTTCCCACTGACCTCTTTGGAGATAAAGGAGCATATTACAGAAAGGCTTTCAGTGCAATACTACAGAGATGTAATCTCCCTTTTAAAAAACGTACTCTTCTATTAAAGATCCCTTAGATTTGTCAGGGTAATTTTACTGCTTTAAAAAGATTTTTTGCTAATGAGCTTCGCACCATACCAGCTATTGCAGTATTTTGTGATTTTGTAGTATTTTGAATGGGCAAAGTTGACAGTCAATCTAAGACTCCATCTCCAAGCCTCCAAACCAATGTTACTAGAAGTGATGTATTGATAGATAGCCAAATTCTGGGTCTTGCACCTCCTCTTCAACTTTCTCTTTTTCACTGTATGTCTGAAGTGTAGATGTAATTGCAGAAGCTAGATAACTGTCTTAGTTGACAGGATGGAAGTGATATTTGGAGGCTAGAAGTGGTAAAGCATGTGACCCGACATTGTGGAGTTGCCATGTCAATCGTGAATTGCTTAAGATCAGATAGATGAGAGAAAACCTATCTTGTTTAAACCACTTTATTTCTTTTCATTTTTTTTGTTATAGCAACTTAATTATATCTTAAGTAATATAGGGTTCCTGTACCGAAGGAAGTCACAATCAAAAGAGAGAGGAACATGTTAATAAATGATTGTAACATTAATTGGCAAGTCCTTTAATAATAGCATAGATTGAGTATTCCAGGGAAGAAAGATCAACTCACCCTGATTAAGAAAATCAAGAAAATTTTACAGAAAGAAAAATGGCCTTTAGCTGAGTCTTAAAGGATGAATAGTATTTTTCTAGATATAAAAGAAGATAAGGATATTCCTGAAAAAAAAAATCAAATATAAAAATTCCCAAATCACGACAAGACGTGTCTTGCATTGAGAATACTGAAAAGCTCATTGTGACTGACATTTGAGTTATATAAAGGAAGAAAGTCAACAGATGCTAAGTTGAGTGAAATTCTGACAGTGAATAAGTTTGGCCTTTGTCTTTTAGGTAATGGAGAACCCACAAGAATCATAAACAGGAGAGTGACACCATCAGATTTGTTTCTTAGGAAGTTAACTCTGATGGCAGTTTGAAAGATAGATATATTGGTGGAGGGAGAGATGTGTGGGAGCAATGCTAATATTAACCATGGATAGTGTGTAACGAACAGAAAGGCATACATTTTTCATACCGGTTAATTAATTATTAAGTATATACAAGAAAACCAATCTTAACTAGTTTTCTTTCTTATTCTGGATTTACATATTAAAAACATTAGTGGAACCCATATGAAAGGTAGCAAAATAATTATTAACAGAAGTAATAAATATGAAAGAAAACAATTTATATGTGAACATTTATACACATACACATATGTGCAGAGAGAAAGAGAGAGGGAGAAAGTAGTAGCTAAATATAATGTAAGCTTTGCATGTGTATTTATATATGGATATCATTAATAAGTGAATTTACAAGAAAAATTTACATGTGTTCTGTTCTGTGTGTAGGTAGAAGACAGAATCAACCTAATAATTGATCTGTCCCATCAGATAAGAATTCCAAGAGAAGACCAATTACACTAAGGCTAAATTATACTTTTCAATTACACAGGTGAATCAATCGAACTCAACATGTCAAAGCATAAAAAAATGTTTTAGAAAAGACAGGCAACATACTAAATTTCCCTACCCATTACCTAGAAGTAAGTAGTATTCAGAAGAGTAAAATGTCATTCTGTCAATATCCATGAGCTTATGGTTTCCCAACCCCATCCATCAAGACGCCTTCACTTCACTCTCAAATACTACCCCCAAATGTATTACCTTGTGAATGACCTTTGAAATGCTTTTGAATTCAAGAAAAGAAGGCAATAGTAAAATAACTACATTCAGAGACCCATCAATGTTCCCAGTATACATAATCTCATCTTTCTCTTTCTGTGTTTTATGTCTCATTTTTAAACCTTGCCTTCCTGAATTAGGGTGTGTGACGCATAAGGTGAGGTTAATGCATCAAACTATGTAATATTCAAGCAAGTAGGGTAAAAAGAAAAACAAAACAAAACTTGTCTACATATCCATGTGGCTGTGACTTAAAAGTTGAGAAGTAAGGAGGGAGATGAAGCAGGAGTAGTAATTTGGGGCAGATCACGCAGAGTTTTTAGACCAACTTAAGGTTTTGGTCTTCATCCTGATAATGATGGGATAACAGTGAAGGGCTTTAAGCAGAAATGTGTTATAATCGGATTTGTATTTCTTTTTTTTTTTTTTTTTGCAGTACGCGGGCCTCTCACTGTCGTGGCCTCTCCTGTTGCGGAGCACAGGCTCCGGACACGCAGGCTCAGCGGCCATGGCTCACGGGCCCAGCCGTTCCGCGGCATGTGGGATCCTCCCGGACCAGGGCACGAACCCGTGTCCCCTGCATCAGCAGGCAGACTCTCAACCACTGCGCCACCAGGGAAGCTCAGGTTTGTATTTCTTAAAAGATCTCTCTGGCTCCAGTTAGGAAAATGAATTGCATGACAATAAGGAGAAGGAAGGACAGATAAGAAAGTAGGGAGAAAAAAGTGGCTTCAACTAGGCTGTGGGGAAAGCAGAGAAATGGACACATCCTAAATTTATCTCCGAAGTAAAATTGACAGGACTCTGTGAGAGATTAGATAAGGGGAATAGAAATGGGGAGAAGTTGAGGGTAATAATCCATATTGTAGGTTTGCTATTCACAAAACATTTCCTATTTCTTTCACTCAATCCTGACACTATGGAAAGAATGACAGTTGTAATTACTCTCAGTGTTACTGAGGAATAAACAGAGACTGAAAGAAGCTAAGTGACCTAACCAGGGTCTTAAGCAGCTGTTACTGTTTGGAGCTTGTACTTGAACTCAGGAATTCTCTCTTCAAGTTGAGGATGCTTTCTATTGAAAATCCACCCATCTGCCCTTTTATGAGAAGCTAGTCCCTGAAAAGGCCCTTGGATCAGCATTGGGTACTAATTTATCTACTCACCTCTCAATTCTAATCTCACTGGGCAAGGGGCCCAATCGATTTGGCAGGAACTTCAAAGCAAAGAAAGGCAAGGCCACAGCCACACAGCATCCAAGAATGAGGGGAAAACAAAACAAAGAGGAAAAGGAAAGCGGAGAACCTTTTTGCCCCACAATCGCCTCTAAAAGAAATCATGGTTGGACCTGGTTAAATTGCACCTAAACGGTATGTCACCAAAGTTGTGGAATAATAACAACAGAAGCTAATGCCTCTCTGAAAGCAGCAAGTTCAAATTCCAGGTATCCAAAGTGTTAGTGTCAGGCATATGTGCTGATAAGTTTCTTATACAGTAAACAATGTTAAACAATATAAGCCTTTTTTAACATTAGCATAATTATTCATAAGTATTTTTGAAACAGTGAATGACATGAGAACAAATTGATGCACCTGGAGCTAGCTTAATGGAATTTAGGTGGAAAGGTGTCTACCTTCATGGCTGAGTACCTAGTCACAATGCCTCTGTCTTATAATGTCTTACATGGGGTGATTGGGGTAAATAAGTTTCAACTTACGATCGGGCAAGGAAGGAGGGAGTTGCATGGGATAACCTGAGTAACTCTGGAAATTTCCCCATCTAATAAACTTATAACCTAATGAAAGAAAATATTATTGGTGCAGTTGAATCTATCAGTAAATTCCTCTCTGATTTGATCTACCGGCCATCAAATAGAGAGACCTCTAACTTGAATTTTGTGTTAATCATTTTCTTGCTTTTTTATACTCATACCACATAGCTATGTATTCCTAAGCAGTAGGTTATTTTATTGTTCTTTTTCTGAATTTTGTTTTTAAAATTCAATCATAATATATACTATTTTCTCTGATTTGCTTTCTGAATTCAAAATTCCAGTTGAAAAATGCTTTATTTATGTTAAAATGTAAAACATTGGCATACTTCAGCATTGGCCGATTTTATTATTGGTGAAATATTGCTTGTAAAATACCTCAAAACAGACCTTGACAAAACTATGCCCTGTGACACTGGCCTTGAGAATCCATCAGCCTAAAGTAGTAAGACAGCCAAAAGAATTATAGCCATGCTTCAGAAACAGTTCTCATCCAGCCAGAGAGAAACTTAACCCGTCTTGTCCCCCATCTAATACAGGCCACAGCCTGGCCATCCCATCATCACTGAGGCTCCTGGGTGGATGAAGGACTCGACCTGGTCTTTGTCAAGAAGTGTTGGAAACTGCCTTGAAATGAACCTGCCCTTTGAAAGCCTGAGCAGAGACTGGGACAAGAAACAAGTGGTCTGCTTTTCTGGAGGGCTACTGGGAGCTATCCCTGGTGCTGCCCCAGAATCAACCCCTCTAACACTGACTTTGGGTTGTTTGGCCCCAGTAAAAGTCCACCAGTGATTTGAGATAGATTAAGCCTCAACTGGTGGAGCTACTGGAGCTGACCAAACCCCTCATTTCAGCCCTGCAAGTGACTGTGCTGTGTTCCAAGACCTGTATCTCTACCACCCTCTCCCTTTGCCTCACATGCACCATGTCCTTCCTTCAGCACCACCACCACCAACACTACCACAACCACATCTTGAAGGGTTACTGTCTCCAGGCACTGGCTAATTATTTATATTAATCTCTTTCTCTCTTATCTAATTGAGAAAAAGCCCTGTATGATAGTATATATTTTACAGATGAAGAAGTAGGCTCAAGAACAGACAAACTCAAAGTTATACATCTCATAAGAGGTAAGGCTTGGCACTGTTTGCCTGACTCCAAAGCTATAACTATTTCTCTACTTCTTTTATTATATACTGCCTTAACTGCAGTTTTTTCTGGACTCCCTGAAACTCCTACTCGTTCACAGGACATGACTACTTTAGGCTGAATTGTAATAACACTATTTAGATACATCTTTCTTGAAAACGTAGCTAACACATATTGAATATTTTATATTTGCCAGGCACGGTTTAAGCATTTGTATGTAATCCTCACAACAGTCCTACGAAACAGGATTTTATACTTTCTCCTATTTTAGAGATCAGGAAATTGGAACACTGAGAGTGTTATCGGATGCCAGGATTTGAACATAGGCATTGGAGTCCAAAGCCCATATTATTAAGTAGCTAGCCATATTGCTTTTCTTTATCTTTAAATATTATCTCCAGTTAAATTGTTTCAGAGGGAATCCTAAGTACTTCTAATTTTATTTTGTAAAATAATAAGGTCATGTTATTACTATAATATTGCTTTAGAAATTAACTTAGGAAGTAAAATAGAATGATCAATTTTCCTAATGGCCTTTTAAATGAAAAATTAATTATTAAATAAAACAGTTTAATATTATAAGTTAATACAGGTGAAATGGTGAAACATCCAACATCTGGTTATTAAAAGTAAATTGAAATATTATAAGAATCAGATTTGAATACACGTTGAAAAATAAAACTGGCAAATAATATCTCTGAGGCTATTTTACATATTCTTTCTAGTAGTCTTGCTTTTATTTTAAAATTTTTATATTTTTTAATGACCTTGAAATAAATTAGGAAATGTCAGTCTTTTTAAAATCTATTCAAACAGAATGTCAAGCCAGTAGGTTTCATTCAGGGCCGTGGGAGCGCCTTCGGTTGTTTCCTCTTTCTCCCTCACTTTTGAGAATCCTCAATCACTGCCATTTCTGATCTCAGCGTTCACAGCACAGCTGAAAAGGAAGCCCTTCTCAGAGAGAGAAATGCATTCCTTCCATGATGAACCTGAGATACCCTCAGGCGTGGCAAGGAAGGAGTTTAGCACTTGAACCTAGACAGCGTTGTTTTTTTCTTTTTAATCAAAGTGCACCATTCATGCTCCCTACTGCCTGTGGCAACATTTATTTAAAACAGTAAGGTAGGGACTTCCCTGGTGGCGCAGTGGTTGAGAGTCCGCCTGCCGATGCAGGGGACACAGGTTTGTGCCCCGGTCCGGGAAGATCCCACATGCAGCGGAGCGGCTGGGCCCGTGAGCCATGGCCGCTGAGCCTGCGCGTCCAGAGCCTGTGCTCCACAACGGGAGAGGCCACAACAGGGAGAGGCCCGCGTACCGCAAAAAACAAACAAACAAAACAAAACAAACAGTAAGGTATATCAGAGAAGGTAAACAATACTAACAATAGAGGAATAACAATGTGTCCACAAATAACATGGAAAACCACATGGCCCCCAGTACCTTCCTGAAATGGGACTTCAATATACATATTTCTTATATAGCTTTATGCATGACTTCATTTCTATGGTTTACACTTCACTGCTTTGTTGTGTCACTCTCCCAATAAACCTATACGTCATGCAGAGTGAAATACTTTCGCAGTCTCTTTACTTAATGAAAAAAGGAGCAGTGTGGTTTAGAAGAGTGAGCACTGAACCAGCAGTCCAAAGATTCGAACTTAAGTCCCAGCCCTACCACTTTCTGGATTCTGGATACTGGGTGAGTTGCATCTCCTCTCTGCAATTCCATTTTCACACCAATGGGACATCTCTGTCCACATCTCACAGTCCTTGTGGTAATGAGTTAAGCTAATTCATAAGAAAGCATTCTGAAAAATTGCTATACATAAGAGGAATTTTTTGCAATGGGAGGCTCAGAACTCTACAAAAAAATAAACAGTTTTACTTTTTTTACTCTACAGATTTACAAATCTTTACTTTTCTTGAATTTACTTACCAGTAAACTAGTTCCTGGTATTTCTTTGTAGTTTATTGCCATTTAAAACAATACATTTATCTAAAACGGATGAAGATTTTTGGCGTTTCTTTGGACATGTTATATTTTAGGAGTGATAAAGATTGAAAAATATATGCTTAGGCTTGAATCATGTCTTCATTTTTCTTCAGTGAACTATAATTTCACTTTTAAATACCCCTGGTATTTTTTGCAAAGAAAAAAAAAATAGCAAAGTGAAAATGCAAAAGCATGTTAACAGATGTTGGTAGTTTTTAATCATACTGTATTTTATCTGACTGTGGATGTCAATCTAATTAGAAAATCATTATCTAACTTGTTCTATGTTACCAATAATTCTGGCTTTTAAATAATTCAGGCATGGTGCATTTTTTGGTAAGCTTTTGGATACATGCCTTTACGATGGCACTGATACTGTTTAAGTCATAGTACATCTTGGAAATGAGAGGTTTATTTTAATTAAAAATTTTGACTTTAATGCTGTTGGGACTTATCTTTTGTAATACAACTTTTTCCTATAACTTTAGAGATATACAAAAACATACAAAGCCTGTACAGAATGTTAAGAATATAAATATTTTCTAAGCATATATGATCCACGTGCTACATTAGGGTTGTAAATGAAGGTCTGTTGTGTTGCAGAAATCAGCCTTCCATATCACAGTTTTCCTCTCCGAATGAGGCAAGAGTCAGCCAGTAAATATATGTGGTCAACCTCAGATTTGCCTCACTGGGAGTTCACGTGTATTTTTAAGTGCCTTCAGTTGTTAATGTATTCCTCAAATGAGATGCATCCCCTTGAAGAATGACCTTTTGCCCTCTGGGAATAAGCCAAACAAGTATTTCATTCGCTATGATAATCAGTTCTAACTTCAGCCACATGTAAACCCAAATTTAATAGGCACTGGTGATTAGGTTTGAAGTCAGAGAGTCATCACTGTCTACTGTACAAAATAATAAGAAAAAATACAAATTATAACAAATTTGCCTTCAGGAGGCCTTGTTAGACATAATGGGACCATAACTACTTCAGGAGACTATGAATAAATGTTTTTCCTTCTCATTATAGACATTTTTGAATCACCAATTTTCAGTGATAAGAAAGATTTTCTTTAACTCATGCTAAAGTTACCTTAGGTCATTTGTTTTGTCCATTTAGTATAGAATAGTGTTGAAAGAAAAGAAAAAAAACGGATGACTTACCATAAAATACTTATTTAAATCTTTTAAAATGCTTAAAACTATATAGAGCCATTCAAAGGGAAAGATAAATTTAATCTTATCCAAACCTTCCACTGTCAAAATTATCTAAAGCTTTTCTCCAACTTAAATTTTGCATTGAAATCAAAAAAATTGTACAGGACATTATGGAAAATAACAAATCAACCCTTAAATCAGCAGCTCAGGTTGTGAACAGTAAATGATACAGTGGTTCCACTTTCTTGGAACTGAGTAGCAGAAGAAAATGAAGAAAGATACTACTGACAGGGCAAGGATGATGGGAGCAGGCTAGGATTATGAATGATATGTTAAGTGATTGGCTCCGATGGAATCATGGGATTGCTGCTGCCTTTTGCAGAAGCTGATTTTCATTCTTATTGTTCACCTCATAAGACTCCAACATATGGGAGGGGGAAGGGAGCAGAGCAGCTATGTGTACATGCATTCCCTATATATATACATATTTGGAAATATTCTGAACGTTTGCCCATATATACAGAGTGGTAGGAATAAATACCTAATGCCAAGAACATAGATCTTGTCAGCAAGGTTTATTAGTTTTAATATTCATGTATGCTTTCTGCATTCTCCCCTGTGAATTGACGCACCATATTCCTTTTTATTTGATAAAAGCAAAGATATATATATTCCTAACTCCAAAAAGTGTGAAATAATAATTCAGTACTCTGTAATAATATATTGAAGATAATAACAAAGACGTGCTATAGGCTGTTTTGATATGCTTAGAGATGCATTCTATATATTTCTTTCTTCAATCCAGTAGACACTACTTGATTCATTTGGTCTGCCTGGTGTGGTTTTGTGCGTGCGTGTGTGTGTGTGTGTCTATGCGCCCACGCACATGCACACATGTGGGTTATCAGGCTGAAGGGAAGCGGGGAAAGGGCTAAAGATGGACCAGCAATCAGAGAAAATGACTGTTACATGATGCAGTAGATCAGAAATACAGGCATAAGATTAAACACAATGCTGCTGTCAAAGGGTTCATTTACTAAGATTTTCTTTACGTAAATGTGATTAACTCAGAGCTTTTATAAATGTCAATTCTTTTGTGCACCGACACTTAAATTTATAACATGACTAATGTTATAACTTTTGTTATTATGAATTTCTGGGTCCAAAACATCATCAAAATAGCCAACAATTTATTTTTTGCATTTTTAGAAATCCAAATGAGCAAATTAGCAACATGTCTGTATAAGAATTATTTTTTCAGAAGGAAAATATAACAACAGGCATCACTAATCAAAAAAAAAACCAAATCAGAGCAATTCAAAGTATGATATTATAAGCTTAGCATTTGCTGTTTATAGACTTGAATAGACATGTGTGGGTAGCCATGCTAATTGAGGAGAGAAAAAACTCGGCAAGTAGGTGATGATTAATTCATTTATCAAATCTTAGACAACGAGCCATCTTCTCTTAAATAAACATTTTAGAAGTTATCTGAGGAGGGGCATGAATAATTTTTATAATCAACAAATAATATGAACCTGAAAATTAATTCTTACTTGAGGATAGACAAAATTCTAGCTATAAAATTGCCTTGAGAATTTGGATAGAAGGCAAAAAGAACGTGATTTAAGGGAGATAAGCAAAAGAGCAATCATCAGACTACTATAATTACTATGCCTTCTAAATTGATGATAGAGTTATACACTTGTTAGTATTAGGGGACCCTACAGATTTCATTTTCTAAAATATAGCCCAGCAGGCATGTTCAGTGAAAGGGGTGCCTCTGAATCCCCCTGTACCACTCAGCTCACCCCCTGAGGGGAAACGCCACGTGCATTTAAATCAAACGTTTTCCTATCAAGTTCTCAACTAATGGTTTTCCTAGGAGACCTAAGCCTGTCAGTCACCTACTTCCTATTTAGACATGTTAAAACAGAATTTGTTGTTTATTTGTATTTCATTGAAGTGAGTCTGTTTTCTCATATTGAATTTGTATCCAAACCCCAGGTTGTCAATACTGCTTAGTTAGGGCTTCTGTTAGTTTTGTTTTCCTCTGCGTGTAATCCAGAAACAATGGTGCCGTTCATGCCAATTTCAATCCTTGTATAAGTTTATAGGCAGTGCATTAATTAATTGTTTAAAGTCACTTGTGCTAATGGCAGAAGCTGAAAAAGACACCTCTTTCACTAAAGGCTGCTTTGTCAAATTCGTTAATATACTAGAGCCACAGCCCAGCCTAAGTCCCCATATGGAAGAATCAGGAAAGGAAAATATATCTACATTTAATAATGAAAAGCAGGGGGAACATTTTTAACTTAATTATTTTCTATGTGATTTAAAGCATAACTGGTCTCCTTAGAGAAAAATCCAGTAACATAATATCACATATTTGACCAGGTTGTGATTTTTGTTCCTGGCAGAGAAAAAAAAAATTATGTGTGTGCGTGCATGTGTGTGTGTATTCCTGTGCTTACAACATCTAAGTTAGTTTACTTGTGTTTAAGACTAAATGTAAGTATTAAGCATTCCATAAAAACAAGAACTGTTATGTTTGATATGCACTTCAAAAGCCTAAAAGGCCAAAGAAAGCCCTTCCTTAATTATTGAAGAGGTGTCTGTAAAGGAAACATGAGCAAATAGCATTCATGCTTTCATCCCCAGTAACCTTTTATTGTCCTTTTCTTCAGATGGCCAAGTCAGTATATTTAATAAAGGCAGCAGCAACCATCAAAGAAGGCAGGGCTCTAATAAATGGTCCTGATTAAAGGCCCTGACAGGGTATGAACTTTGCATAAATTTTCTTATGGTGTCAGGCTAGGATACTGATTGAAAACTCATTAACATAATCACACATTTAGAGGAAATGCTGTAATGTATCAAAAACATTTCCCTTAGTGTAATAATTTTAAGGACATTAAAATGCAAATGACAATAAGGAACTGTGTTTAGTGATCTTCTGAAAGCCTTCATATTTAGTATGAAGTATAGAGGTGCCTTCAGTAATGCATCCACGTGAATTTAAAAATGTAACCTATATATGGACCCCAGACTCTTCTTTGGTCCTTCCAACTCTTTTCCCAGTCCAGAGACACATAAAATTAAACAAGAAAATTTGGCTTAACGATTACAGAGAAATACTAAAAGATAATTTTAAACCACCACATTCAAAAAAAAAAATAAATGTAAGCTACTGGGATCCTTTTTTTCCTATGTTTAAAAAAATACTGAAAAGCAGTTAGCATTTTTCTTTCCGTGCAATGGTGCTTGAAAAATCTGCTGAAGTATTTTTAGTGTCCTTTTCCCTGCTTTTATTAAAATGTGTATAAAGCAGCAGAGACTGTCCTAGATCACAGCAGTGTTATCCGTTAATGCTAATTCTTAACAATAAAAGAAACACTACCCTCCCCCCACACAAATAGCCATAATTATGTAAAGAATGACTGCTTCAGACTGATGACTTTCAATACGCTCAAGCCTAGCATACTAGTATAAGAGGCCAGAAAGGTCAACAGTAATTCATAACTGCTATAAAATTGTGTAGCATCCCAGGGCTTCTGCAGGATGCTGACATTATCATGTGTCTTCTGCTGGTTTGTATATGTAAATTTGTGATAGGAAGGGCGCTGCTTTTACCGTATCACATGCAGAGCATCAATCAGGCAGTGGAATACATCAGAGTATTTTCATTATGCCTAGTTATTTACTGCATCAGAAGAAATTACCCTGGCAAGCCAAGAGGCCTTCTCTGGGTAGCATGATACGACAAACCAGGTTTCAGCTCAGGAGTCTTGTAAACATTACAGGATTAATCTCACAATCACAATCATCAATCTTTCCTAGGCCTGCCTGGGTGCAACTGTGGAGATTGGTAACCAGGCCATGTGGATTTAAATTTAACCCTGAACATCAAAAACTAGTTGTCAGACCTCAGCCGCACATGGCAAAACACCTGTGCTTCTTCCAATCTGGGTGGAAGACGATAGATGAAAGTGTACAATGAAGTAGCTTAAAGTCATATTTAATTTGTTGCTTTCCTTTTTAGTACATGCTTGGGAAATTAGAACTTTCTCTTTTTTTAAAAAAAAGAGATTTTTTTTTTAACATCGGCGCTAAGTGGGAAACGAGAGACCATGTTTTACCCACATAAACAAACATTATGTATGGAAATAACGTAGACACCACAGGAGGCTCTGCAGAGTCATGAGATGGGACCCTGGCCTGAGGTTTGGAGCCCTGCTCCAACTCCTTTGGCACTGGGCCAGAGGAGGTGACAGCCTTGGGGAATTATAGAGGTAGGCCCTAACCAAGAGAGCCTTAAACGCGTCTTGCTGACTCATAAGATGACACTGGCATTGACTGCAGAAACAATGGCCTGCTAACCCTCCTGCCAAAGCAAAAGACTGTCTCTCCTTCCCTCCCCTCCCCATCAAAGGAGGGGGAGACGAGATGGGTAAGACAGACGGGCTAAATGAACATTCTATCATTTTAAGTTTGGCAACTGTACAGAACATAGCCTATTCTATTTAGATAATGCAAAAGATTATGTGCATTCATTTTTGAAAGCCAGGTGAAAACCATGGTGATAATGATCATTTTTCCATAGTCAAGAAACAATAAATATATAATGAGCGGGACACGTATAGACTGCCTGGCAGTTTAATTTGAACTGTGACCTTTTATTATTATTTTTATCCAAAGCACTTTTTACTGAACACATAGCACAGTGTCAATTCTTTCTTTCTTCCTCTCTCACTATCTGGCTGGCTCCCATCTTTGAATAAAAGATGTAGTAACCGTAAAAACATGCCTTTCCCTTTCTTCCTATAAAAGTTGCAAATCTAGCAGTTTATATTCATCCTATATATAAAAAGTAGATATTTCTTCTATATGCTTTAATCCCTTGTTGATTTAGTCAGCACTATAGGTACTTTGCTAGAATTTTATGACTACAGTAAAAGAAAAAAAAAAAAAGTCATGTCATATATTGAGAATTCCATAAGAGCTATTCATCCCTACACAAGTGATCCTTTTCTGACTTCCTGACCGTATGAAGCTTAGCTTTAAAAAATACTGAAAAGAATTAGGAATAAAATTCTAATCAGATGATCATTAAAGGGAAAATCATCTTAAAGAGACTGAAATGACTGGCATTTGAAGCCTCCTTGCCTCTCTATTTTCTTTCTTGTTGTGTGGTTTTATTTTTTGGTTTTGCTGCTGTTGACGGCGCTGAGGTTTTTTTGTCGTTAACGTTGTTGCTGACTTTTGTCGTATGCCTATCCTGAGGGGGACCGGCTTTAAAGTAGCTAATATCTTGATGCTGTGTTTATGTTTATAGAATTCTGTCTTCCACATCCTCCTAAAGGTTTTGGATTCTGTATGTGGGGTTTTAGGCGCAAGGGCATTGTGCATCTTCAGCTTTTCACACAAGGGGAAATAACATACATGTTTCTGGCTCTTGCAGTTTTACAACCAAAGAGAAATTCTGTTCTATTATTCTTTAAGAGCATGATGTGTTATATGAAAATGATGATTTTGCAAAATCCTCATAACACATCTCTGATCAGCTGCAGGAAGATGGAAATAAAGCTGGTGGTGTGTGCATTACCATGGCATAAGTTTGAGCAATTTCTTTGGGCTACTTGCTTGAATGTTTATAATATTCTGCCAGATTTTATTCTTTGCTGAAGATTTGAAACAACAAATAGCTACTAGATAACCATGGTGGAGATGCTCGGGCAGTGAAAATGTTAGTGCAACCATCAGTGGGTTGGCAGATAAAGAGCCAATCTCCGGAGACAGGAATGCAGGGCAGTGGTTACATTCCTCAGCAGCAGAAACCATCAGGGAAAACCTTGGACTGGAGAGTCAGGAAATTTGGGCTTTATCCTCAGCTCTACTGCTTCCCAGGCACATCACCTTAAACAAATCATTTGACTCTACTACTCTCAGTTCTAACTTTTTCTTTTTATTTATTTGCTCGACAAACATCAGCTGGGCTCCTATGCACACCACTGGGTACTAAATAGTGAGCTGACGGGACAAAGATAAAAATGCAGGGTCCTCATCTTCAAGCAATGACAGCAGCTAGTGTGTGTGCCAGGCACTATGTAAATGCTTTATACTATTTATCACATTTAATCCTGGGAACATTTATCCTGAGTATGAAGTATGATACCAAACCTTAAAGTAGTTCAATAAACTCATGGGAGAGGCAAGACCTGAACCCAGCTCCATCTGATGCTGAATTTCCTGCTCAGGATTTTGTAGGGCATCTCAAAGAATTTTTTTTTTTTTTTAACATTTTACAAAATTTTAGTGAGGGTCAAATGAGAAAAAGCATGTGACAAAAAGTGTTATCAACTGTAATGTACTATGTGAATATCTGTTGGCATTACCATTAACACGAAAATAACAAGATTTTTGCTCATATCGCTTTCAGCTTTAATAATCCCCACTCAGATCATTTGGACCATCCCAGGTAAATGGCACACACAGACGAAAGAGAAAATTCTGTCTGTATTAACAGAAACAGTATCAGAGATTTCCTATCAGTGTTTCTAAGCCAGTTGTACATGGCTCCTCAGTGAATATTAAACAAATGCAAACCCAAGTAAGACATTTTTCTACAAACGAAAATCTCTGAAAAGCACAAGTCTACTGTTTACTTTAGACCTGGAACATCTTATTAATTCTTTAGGCATTTTAGGGTTATCCACCAATTAAGTGAGAATGATGACATTAGTATAGCACTTGCAGAACTTATAAATTTAAAATGTTTTTTAATTCAATCAGATTCTCTAATTTAATATTTATGCCATATAACACCGAATTTTCCTCTTACACACAATTTTTATATTTTTATCCCAAACCGGGGCTTTAAAACCAAAACATGTAACAATAAGGAACAAGATGAAAACAAATGAACAAAGAAACCCTCCAACTCTCAGCTTTGCCTTCTTTATATCATTCCTACCATTTATATTCTGTGTACCTTTAATAGAACAATGTGATTTTATGGACAAAGTGATAGGAGTAGGAATAAAAAAAATGATTACTTCCATTGCTAATACAACACAAATTTATGATTCAATTTGAAGGAAGATTTGCCAAAATTTGTTGTCTCATTTTTCAATTTCTCACATACAATTAGTAAATGCATTTACCCAAAACTCTTTATCTGAGGAAGAACATTAAACAAAGGATTTTTTTTATTTCGATATTACCAACTTAACTAGTTAAAAGGAATAAAGTGAAGTACATGATAGTTTTTTAGTTGTTATTTGATATCCATTGCCACAAGATAAAATTTGATTACTGGGATCTTGATTAAAGGAACTCATTAATGAGTTGAGGATGAATTGTTGGTGGGAAATTCTATTTTGACAGACCTGTTTTCAGAACTAAAGAAAAATAATATTTTTATTGAAAGAAAACAAATGTTGACCTTTGAAAATAAAATTGAGAGGAACTTAACAGATGCTAAAAGCATAAAGAAATATCCCAGATTTTTTTAATGTCATAATTAGTTTTATCTCCAAAAATTATCTTTAAAAAAATACATTTTTATTGGAATACATTATTTAATTAGTATCATTTAAACTTCTATTTCTTCCAAGTATTTTCAAATGACCAAAATTTTGTCATACAAGGTTAATAGTTGTACATGTTATGGTTCTCAAGTAAGTTCTAAAAGAATTTTCCATCATGTAAAAAGCACGTCACTAAGGACAGAATGCATTTTGATCGATATTGTAATAAATAGTATACAAATATTGAATTAAAATTTTAACTCTACTCAGCCAGTATAAACATGTGAGATTGGCCTTTATGTGTATAATGTTTAAAAATATTTGATCAATAAAGTTTTCAAAGTACACATTGGAAATTTCTTCACTGAAGAATGGGATATTTATAAACGTTTTCCTTGAATTCAGTTTTAATTTCCTTTATTTTTTCCAAGCAGCACTTGGAAAATTTGCCCAAATTTTTCTTTTGGTTGATCATAGCACCAGATACGTTTAAATACTTACCATCTCTCATTCATAATAAAGCACACAAAGTTTGGATTTGCATATAGGAAATGTAATATTAAATAACATCAAAATAATGTTATTATACCTTTTTTGCAATGCAGAGTACTCTGGAAATGAAAGACTTTGTTTTATAATGCTACTGTTCTCGATTTCAAACACAACACCAGTATAGAAATATTAGAAGTGAAGTAATGACAACCTTTTCAAAGATTGCATCATTCTAGTTTAGTGACACATGCAGACTTACCTTCCCTAACGAACTTGCAAAGACATCATTTACAGGTTTATTAAGGACAAATTGGATTATGATTTGAGCTGATAATAATTAATGACATTTATAAATGAGTACATGGAAGCTGTTCAATTCATCTGGGAATGTGGGAGTTTCTGTCAAATTAGAGATTTTCCTGTTTAGGTAACAAAAAAAAGAAGTATCGTCTTACTGGAAGGGTACTACCCATTCTCTAATAGAGTGATGGCCAAATAAAAATGGTTAAGTACAGGCTTCTAGAACTTATTTATCATCATGCACAGCCATCGATGTGTAAATTTATTAAAATGATTACAATGGTCACAAAACAAGGAAATAAATTTGCAACAACTTTGCAGTTTGTGTGGGGTTTTATTACATAGTAAAAATTGTTATATTTAATTTCACTGTGCTTCCAAAATTAAAGACACACACACACACATAATCTTTAATATAGAAAATTAGCTACTAAATATGCATGTATTCATTTAACATTGTGTCTTTTTAAAGAAAACTGAAATATTAAGCATGGCCCATCAGATAAAATTTATGAAAATTTACAGATTACCTAAAATGCTAGAAGTTAATTATAGTCTGCTTTCCCCGGTATGTCAGCTTGATTAAATTTGGAGTTTGGAGATGAATTGGCCCAAATTCATTAGTGTTCCCTGGGTGCAGATGTTGGTCAAGGTCAAGAAAAACATGGTGACTATAACGTTAGAGAGGAGCGGGGGAAGGGATTCCAAAGAAGGTAGACTCTTAAAAGGTCTGGGGTTGCAGCAAGAAACTTTGATACTTTTTAACTTAATATATCTTGACAGCCTAATCATGGCTAAGCCTTTGCCATGTTATTGGTACAGATGGCAAAGCTAGACATATTTAAAGTGATCTCAGCAGCTAGTAGTAAGAGAATGCTGAATCCAAATGCAGTGCTGGGCTCTAGGAGAAAGTAAAAGAAAGGAGGATTAAAAGCTACACAGCATTTCCATCTCCTGACATCTCCAACAGCCTCAGATACAAAATATGATAAGGCTCCTGCTGAGCTAATAAGCCCAACAAATGTCTGTGTCCCTGAAGTAGATGAAGTGGGATCAAGCAGAAGGGCTGCTGTATGAAAATAAGCCAGCACCCAGGGTATAATGGCACTAGAGAAAGCTACAAGGTCAGGCTGATGACAGAGACACCAGTTAAGTAGAGACCCCTTCAGTAAGAAAGGTTTGCTTGCTGGATCCAAGACAGGACGATTAAAACAAAATGAACTACCTATTTAAAGAAGGGAAGAAAATAAGAAAACAAAAAAACCCTGATAAGGTGTTTTTTTAATTTTATTTTTCTCACATATAGCAGCTGTGTCCTTTTGTTTATTTACAGGCTAACTATTCAAAGCAGAAACTAGAATATTGAGCTAGGACTGGGCAATTGAGACTGGACATGCACTTCACGATGCGGTTAAATGTGTCGGTTCTGCTCGACGATTTTAGTGGGTTCACAACCTAACCTGAGCATTATTTGTTTGATCCAGTACTGTATCAGAAAAACAGAATAATGACCTCTGCCTCAAGATCCACCAGTTTTCCAAGAGAAAAAGATTACTAGATGAAACACGGATTCTTCCTCAGCATCTGCCTTTCTCTGTTTCCTTTTAGATAGAGAAGGTACTCATTCATTCTTGGTGTAAGGTAACATTTTTCAGTAAAGCATTGACTGCAGTTGAAATTGTATAATTCAGAACAGCAGATCTGACACAAGTACAATAAAAGGCAGCTAATATGCTTGGCTTCTGATGGTATACCTATCTAGGATGAGAAGCCTACCAGTTTTTCCAGAATGATCCCAGTTTTAGAACTGAAAATTCGGTGTCCCACAAGACCTCTTAGTACTCACTATACTAGCATGGCTGAAGCAGTATTTCTGAGGCAAAACTACAGCCGACTGTATGGTGAGTCTGTCTGGGTCTAGGAGCAAACCGTGTAGAAAGAGGGAGTGATTAGTAATCAGACAGACAAGCCAGATGATTCAGGGCAAGAAACGCTCATAGGAGGCAATATCATCCAGATTGGTTGTCACTTTGATCCAATTAGCTTTATCATTCCCAACTTTTCCCATTGCAGCTTGAAGCCACTACTGCTTATTTAAACACACACACACACACACACACACAAAGTGTAGAACAACAAAAATGATATCTATAATTTTTTTTATTGTTTTCCCTGTTGGTTCAAGTGATCCACATTGACCTTAAAACCAACCCTGGAAAGTTCACAGAGCAGCTAATTCATTCTGCATCCCACTGTCCAGGCCAACAGAAACATTCACAGATTAGAGGAAAATGACAATGCTTTTCTTCAGGCTTATGGAAACGAAAACTAGCATATTGAAATAATACTTAAGAATCTCCAACTTATGGTTACCAAAGGGGGAAGGGGGGGGAGAATGAACTGGGAGATTGGGACTGACATATATATACTACTATGTATGAAATAGATAACTAATGAGAATCTACTGTATAGCACAGGGAACTCAATGCTCTGTGGTGACCTAAATGGGAAGGAAATCTAGAAAAGAGTGGATATATGTACAGGTATGACTGATTCACTTTGCTGTATAGCAAGAAATTAACACAGCATTGTAAAGCAACTATACTCCAATAAAAATTGATTAAAAAAAAAAAAATTGATTAAAAAAAAAGAATCTCCCTTTTCATGTTTAGGAATAGTTTTACATATTCTTCAGGGGTTTTTTACTTGCTTAATAATTAGACTATGCTTGAAATTTCAAGAGTATGTAAAATTGCTATATTAATTCTTAACAGATCATGTCAATTTCATAATATCTGTGAAGCCTTTTTAAAAATGTGAAAAACTTTTAAACGTCATGGTATGGGGTTCATTAAACATGTAAGAAAGCTTTGAAATTCTGACAGCATTACCATGAAAGATCAGATTGGGTACACCCTTAGTATTTTTAAAAATCCATCTTTTGGGTATATTTCTGAAATAGCATGCTATTGGTCTTAGAAATATAAATTTTATGATTTTGAGATAATTATGATGAAGGTGATGATCAGGTGATAAATTACCAATAGTTGCTTTGAACAATTGTGAAGAGTTTTCTGAAGCTATAATTAATATCTCTTTAAAAATATCTTCCCTAGAAGAAAAAAATCCAAAGGAGATAACAATTGCATTTACCTTTTTTCAGTTTAGCTTATTATTTTAAAAAGTTAAACATCAATGAAACTGATTGCCAATCACATAAGAAATATGTTCAAATAAATATTAATCTTCAAAAGTGACAGCTGCCATTTAAAAGAAAAGAGTCTCCAATTCCAATTGTTTTTGTTGACTTATTTCCGGATTGCTGAGGAAGGGCTTCTTGTGTTAGTCTAATATTGAAGGAATGATCTGTCAGTTTTCTTCCAGCTATACAGTTCCATAATTCTGAGAACATCCATCCAGGTTATACATGAAAATAAGATCTGCCCATAAGAGGGGCTATAGAACCCTTAACCTACCTCTTGACATTTTATGTCTTCCCCCTAACTCGTTCTGTACAAAATGGTTTTTGTTTTAGGAAAACAAAAGGAGTAGTAAATATAACCTGGGATAAAGAAAGATTAGTGCTGACATTGCCACCAGTAGTACTAAGAAAGATAAAGAAAGACTTTAATAATTCAAGTGTTTAATAAGTAAAAAGCACCATGCAGATAGTACTATTAGCTTAGTTCAAAGAGATGCTATGAGTAAAAGTGATAAGCAAAAGCAATAACATTAAGATTTTTTTGGTACACAGGTCAGGAACAATACATAGTATATAGAGTGTCTTGAAAGTACACAGACTCTTCTGATATAATTTCTAGCTATTCATGTTATAGCTAGTATTGACTGAATGTGTTCTTATTTACAGAAACATTTTGCTGATAACAATTATAAGTACTATGAGTTCCGGTTTTATAAATAAATATGAAACATTAAGTTTATTTCATTTCAAGACAATATGGACAATTGTATATTTCATTATTAGTTTTATCAAGTTTATTAAGTTGAAATCTATAGTCTTAAAATCTGCCTTAGGTTTCTCTTCTCGTATATTTTTCCATTACAATAAATATGGGAAATATATAATTAAGTTTACATTGAAAAAAAGAACAAGAAATCTGGAAACTATACTTATAACAGGTGTTCAGGACAAATTCTGAAATCAAGAAGAACAGGGTCAAATCCTACCTCTGGAACTTACTGTTTGAACAAGTTTAAATTCACTAATCCCAGATTTCCCATCAAGAAAATGAAGCTGGGGCTTCCCTGGTGGCGCAGTGGTTGAGAGTCCGCCTGCCGATGCAGGGGATACGGGTTCGTGCCCTGGTCCGGGAAGATCCCACATGCCGCAGAGCGGCTGGGCCCGTGAGCCATGGCCGCTGAGCCTGCGCGTCTGGAGCCTGTGCTCCGCAACGGGAGAGGCCACAACAGTGAGAGGCCCGCGTACCGAAAAAAGAAAAAAAAGAAAATGAAGCTAATAAGAGTACTTATTTTAAAAGGCGTGTGGAATTATAAAATATATATTTGATGTTAGACAACAAGCTCCTTTAAGGCAGAGACTGTTCAGCTTGTAACTTCTTGAAATGAGGTGACACTAGAAGCAAAAGCTAAGTAACCAACATGAGCTCCTCGAAAAAAAATTCTTTCCTCTCAAAATGAAGCTTTTGTAAATATTGGATTAATCATTTCTCCAATTCCTCAAACTTGTTGGCTTTCCCAACATCCTTCTCAAAGGTAGCGATAGTTTCCCCTGGGTAGAGTCTGCTTTTTCATTCATTCCTATTTATCCCTAATCCTCCTTTGCTTTCTCTCTTCTTCTCCTCTTCCTCTACCACCACCAATCATCACCGGCATCATAACAATAAAGTGCACTAAGGGGCTCATTGAATCATAAAGTTCAGGGATATCTTTGTTCAGGAATAGCTGGATCAAAGAAGGCAGAGAACATCATCAAACAGGCTCTTTCTCCCTCTCTTGACTCTGTGCTGTCTTGATTTCTTAGGAAGTCCTCTGGTGAAATGGTCCAGAGGGGCTCATTGCATGCTATCGGCCAAATTTTCCCTTTCTGGCTGCCTCCTGGCTGATTAACTCCATCTATTTTTCTCGCTAATTCACTTTCATATTGATAACACTCATTTTCTTGCCAATATTTCTGAATTCATGCATAGGGTGTGACTAGAAAATGACTTTTTTAATGTTGTGTTTAGCAAAATTACAATTTTCAACTGAAGATCAGCTTTCGAGACTCGAGGCATACCCCAATGATGACATTTTTAAAAGCTTCTGGATTTCCTTTGGGGATTTTTAGCTTGAACAACAAGAAATGTAATCTTACCTTTGATCATCAAACTCATAACCCTGTGACTCAGGTTACTCACTCACCTTCCTAGGAATTCACTCCACATTCTTTTGGCTGTTCCTAGAAATCATTGATTCTCCAAAATCTATCTTTAATGGTGCTTGGTAAAAGGTATTATCAAAGGAGAAAATTTAAAACAAAGATAGACTTTTAAATTTAGGGAGAATATTAAGATAAGTATAAAGCTTTTCAAGAGAACTATTCTCCAAGGGGCAACATGTAGTTAGATATATAACTTTTGGTATGTTAGGTTAAAAAATCAGTCATAATTTTTTACATATTCATATTTTAAATACAAGTGTATCATACATATGCATGGGCATGCTTATGTATAGGTACACATGTACATGGAGGAAAACCTCTGTAAAAGTTAGGAAATATAAACTTCATTGTCACATATTTTCATTTTATCAATCTGTCAACTAAAAATAGAGAGATGCCTTTAGGTAAAGATACCTATTTCCCCTATGTTTTTTAAGTATGGTCAGGCATAAGACCCGATACTTTACCTGTCACATTCATATTGTGATTCAGGAAAGGCTTGTCTTTTCCTGGTCAGGTAACTTCAGCCCTCAGGGAATTCACTCATCATTTCATCATTAGTTGTACCTAAACTCCAGGAATATCCAGTGAACTTGGGCACCCTAACTGAAGGAAGTGTGATTATGGGAGTATTTCTGGATATATCATAACCAAGATTTCTTGCAGCCTTACTATAGATTTCCACATTCATCTTATTCTGACTTTTCACCTTAACCCAAATTCTGCAGCAGCAAAAACAACACGCTTTTTTAACGACACACGATAGTTAAAACAAACACTGGCCACAGACTAAGAATTCAGCTTTTTAACTTAGCAAACATAATTATACTCTACACAGGCACAAAATAACCCTTCACTTAAAAAAAAAAATTAATGGACACCAAATATTCCAAATTGTCATAATATGAAAACATAAAGAACACGATCAATTCCACAAGGCTCCCAACATAAAATGCAGCATACTTGCAAAGTGGCCTCATTAAACATTTCAAAGTTTTCTCTATCTTTCACCTTGCATGTTTATCAATGTAACACATGAGCAGAGTTTAAAAATCATGTAGCAATAAAAGGCTTATAATAGAAAGCAGTAGTACCCCATTCCTGTGCTCTCCACTCCTACTATAACTGTTTACTTCCATTTTCTTTGTTTTAGCTGCTTCTTTTAGGAATTAGCTATGAATTTTTAAATAATATGCTACTACTATTGCACCTTGGTTTACTCATTTTACTCATTATCCTCTAAAATCCTGTCCTCCCAACATACCTATTTTTAGTTAAATAAATAGCAAGGGTTTTCGTTAATATAATTATGTCAATTTTATTCACTTCAGAGCCAAGTAGTATACTATGAATAAGTCTCCTTTCTAGGGCAACAATTTCCTTTTCCTGGAATAAATAAATGCTTTGCTATTTGCAACCTCTGGCACACATTGCTTCATTTTGGAGCTGTGGAAAAGTCTTGGCACTTGAGATTAGTAAAGTAGCGTTCAATGTTAGCTGTGTTATTGCTTGTGACCTTTGGTAGGTTATTTAGATTTCTGAGCCTTGGTATTAATTTCTGGGTGCAGACGTGAAAATTAATAACTTCCTTGAAGAATATCTATGAGGAATAAAAAGAATTACATATGTGTCCACATCTACCTGTAGCTCCCTCCACTAAGTGTAGCATCTTCTACTTTGGTCCTCACAGCAAAACTATGAGGGAGGTGAGACTGGAATTATTGCCACAGGTTAGAAAAGAACGGCTACTCAAGAACACTAAAGGACACATCCAAAAATGCTTAGCAGAAAAGTACTCAAATTCAAGCTTTCTAATTCCAAGTCAAGGGCTCTTCACCTCAAAGCTCTGTCCAGCCAAATAATCAATATTAAACCTCTGAAACAAAATTATGCAAAATATCCTTTTTCTTAGTTATTTTGGATTATTGGTACAGTTAATCTAATTTGTTTTTTCTCTGTTTTCTCAAGACCAGTAAAAAAGACTCTAACAGAGATAAAGTAAAAAAGTATAAAAGATTGGCATAGAAAGTTGCATATTATTTTATAAAGACTCCAGGGTGATAAAGGCTGGCTGTTAGTGTTCTACCATCTTCTATGTATTTAAAAGTCCCTTGTGGCTCTGAATCTGAAAATGTAACCGTGCTCTGGCTCTTGCTTTGGTATTTCACAGCTTGTAAATTGTCATAAAACTAAAACATTCTCAGGCTAGATATCTTGAGTTCAAAAATAATTATAACAGATACTGGGAATATTAAAAGAACCAATTATTTATAAGTTGGATGATAGTGTTATTTGGCTACAGTCCTTTTTTTTTTTTCCTCTTATCTTTACCAGTTGAAATATCAGAAAACATGGAGTGCTTTTACAATCTTCTAGAACTTCATTATGCCATCCTGAAAATCTGGTATGCACCAACCCCTTTTTGAGAATTCACTAATCTGTATAAACCTTAATAACTTATTCTTGGCCTTAATAACTTTTATTTGGCTTGCTTCCCTCAAAAAATATTTTCATAACCTCCTTAACCAAGCAGTTATTTTCATGTTACATATGTGTAAAAGTGAAGTTAATTGAGATTAAGGAACTAATAAACAGAATACCTGGGGTTCAAATATGGCACTTTGAATTCTAGGTCTGATCATATTTAGGCTCTACCACAAGCATTTTGTCACTGATATTTCAAAGAGTGAAATAAAAATAAGTAAAATGGTATCATACAACTAAATACATAGACCAGGAAGAATTCATCACCACATTTAAAACTGTAATTTTTGAATGCTAGTATATTCTAGATGTTGATGCCCTTATAGACTATGGACAAATGAAAGAGCATCAACCTCTGATTCTTGAAGATCCTTGCCAATATGCCAGCCAAATTGAACACCTCCAATGATGAGACTTCACTGTTTTCTAAGAAAACACATTTTGCCTTTGGACAATTTGGACTGTAAGAAAGTTCTTTCTTTACATCGTGCTGAAATATGCCTTCCTGTAACATCCACTCTTGGATGTCGTTTCAGTTCTCCCTCAGAAACAACATGGAATGAATCTAGGTTTTTTCCCACATGACAGCACCTTAAATATTTGAAAACAACTCTCATGTTTCCCCTACAGTTTTCTCTTATCCAGTCTAAATGCCCCCAGTCTCTTCAACTGTTCCTCTTATGGTACACTTTCCTCACTATTCTTTTCTTTTGCCCTGGATTCTTTCCCTGTTTGGCATTATCTATTTTAAAGTATGGCACACTTTAAAATAGATAATACTAAAGTAAAAGCTTGCCATTGTTCCTCAGAGCATAGCTATCATCTCCCTTGTTCTACTCACTATACCTTCATTAATACATCTTAAGATCTCATCAGTATTTAGGAAGAGCAAGCACAATACAGCGTTGACCCAACACCCTAACCTCCATGTTACCATCCATCCCTACATTCTGGCCACTGAGTTCCTGACCTCCTCAACTCCAGTGATAATCTTCTCCCTCCATCTCAGTCATTCACTGCCATGGGCATCTAGGCATTATCATCATTGGAAATGCCATCTAGGCATTATCATCACTGGAAATTGTCTCTCTGTTGAAACCTCAGTATTAAACATTTCACTGTGTCGCTACACACAATCATACATTACCTTGCTCTGAAGACCCTAGTGTTTTATTTTTTTTGAACTCCAACTTGTTTACCCTACCTCTATTTCACCATCTAGAAGTCCACGCTTATCTTTAGTCTCACTGTCCGGTAGAGATTGCATGCTCTGTCATTTAATCATTCCCTCAAAATATCTTCAATTCCTTTTCCCCCCTCTTTGTAATGTTCCCCTGACAGATCCCAACACTAGATGAACCATACCCTTTCCTTGAGTGCTGGCAGCAGAGCAGCTGAAGTTCTTTGGAGTAAACCATCCAAGCTGACTAGTTTGCTGTAGATTCATTATCAAAACCTCAACTGGATGCTCAGTTTTTCCACATAATCATATTGGGTTTCTCTATGTGGCTAGTTTTTAAACTCCCCACATGACTCTTTCATACCTTATCTTTTTTTTTCTCAAACCTCAAAACATAAATTCTTCCACCCCTCAGACTTAACTATTGACATCATCTCATATTTCTTGGAGAAAATAGAAGCAGTTTAAAGTCCTTCACTCTCCTAAATCAAAGCTACAAACCAGTGTTCATCTATACTCCTTGTATCTTGCTGATTATCCCTTTAGGCTTATTCATCATTTTGATCGTGCAGTTATTATAACTTCCTCCATTTCTACTGGATTCACATCCGCATGCTATCCTGCTTTAGGATTTTTCCCTTAAGAATCAACACTCGTTTAACACCACATCTCTTTCCAGCCAACACTCAAGTCTATCATTGCTCTCTTTGCAGAAACTTCTGGAAGTATTGGACTAAATATAATGTCTCCATTTCTTTTCCTCACATTTTCTTTTCTACCTCTTCTTACCTACTATATCTATCTAACTTATTCGCCTTGTCTATTATCTTGCCTTACCTATATCTTAACTATTTTTACTTCCTGTATCTAATTTATTTGCCCCCGGCTTCAATGAAACGACATTTATCAAGATTTTCCATCACTTTCAAATTGTCAGATCCAATAGCTTTTTGATTCTCATCTTATTCAATCTGGCTACACTGATTTTCCCCTCATTTAAAAAATACTTTTGGGCTTCCCTGGTGGCGCAGTGGTTAAGAATCTGCCTGTCAATGCAGGGGACACAGGTTCGAGCCCTGGTCCGGGAAGATCCCACATGCCGTGGAGCAGCTAAGCCCGTGCGCCACAACTACTGAGCCTGTGCTCTAGAGCCCGTGAGCCACAACTGCTGACGCCTGGGTGCCTAGAGCCTGTGCTCTGCAACAAGAGAAGCCACCGCAATGAGAAGCCGGCACACCACAACTAGAGAAAGCCTGCACACAGCAACAAAGACCCAACACAGCCAAAAATAAATAAATAAATAAATTAAAAAAAAATACTTTCTTCTCTTGGTTTCCATGAACCCCCAAAACTCCTGGTATTCACCACCCTCATAAGCAATTCTTTGGTCTCCTTCACTAGCTCTTTCTCTCCCCAACCTTAAATGCTAAGTTCCTACCTTCTCAGCCCTGGACTTTCCCTTATCCTTTGCCAATACTTTTTAATTCTTAATAAACTTCACTACTAGAAGGTCTGTTTTATATCAAACTCAACTTCCTCATGCTAATGTAAACTGTAAGTCCAATTTTACTTGATTTTTTTCCCCCTCTGTCATACTATGGTAAGCATGCTGCAGAGTGGGCTTAAACAAATTCAAAGGTAGCTTAAGCTTACAGCCCCAGAACAATTCCAAATAAATAAATATTTATAGGCTTAGCAACTATTATTGTTTTTTTAAATTTTTGATATTTATATGCCTAGACTAGACAATCCAGTTTATTAAACTTTCTTTATTAACATGACTTTATTTTAAATTTGAATCCTGCCTTTATCACCATCCTTCCATAAGCAAACCCTGTGTATCATAAGGTAGACCTGGGAATGCATTAATGTTAGAAATTTTAAAAATTAAAAAATCAAAATTTGAACTACCAATTAAAAAATTCACAAATGTTAAAACTCTTTCTAAACTCAAGAACCACAACAGTGAAGTAGCAACCCTCTCGCTTTTCTAGACAAACGGCAATTATAAACTAAAAGCACTGACCCTATACAGTTTTCTCTAACCCATAACGACTTGAATAGCTCCAACAGAGTTGTGGAAACAAATGAGCTTGCTCTATCCTTCATTCACCACAGTTTTAGTTTAATACTTCTTTGAGAGCACCTAGATATCATTCTGATAGACATTATGGAAATACTCAGACATATTTGTCAGGTGTCATGGAAATAGTCAAGAAATTACCAATAACTTTAGAGTCGACAGCAGAAGAAGGAAAAGCACTGTGGTTTTATAATAATAATGTTTTTAAAAGATCACATTACCTGTATAAAAAAAATGGAATTGTGTCTACCAACGCACTCCAGAACTTAAGGGTTTATTGGGCAAGGTATCACAAAAAGTACACAAATATTAAGGTTTAAACAGGGAATTGGTCACTTACGTTTTACATATTTTTATATAATGCACCTTGAATCATGCAACAGTATTTTGTAACATTATTTGATTAAGGTAATACAGCAGAAAATAGGACAATTTATTTTTAATAACAATTTGGTGAAATCAGGAATTCTCATTTTGGATCTATTGCTCCTGACAGGTAACTGAAGTAAGACGTATTTTCATATTGAGTTTTTGGATTATTTTGTGTTCATTTACCATCATTAGAAAGTCTATAGTGAGAAAAAACTTGCAGACATTATGCAATTTTCCCCATAGCTGGGCTAATGCTTAGCCAAGAAAATGATGTATTGACTAATATAACTTTTTATTTAATATCTAATAAGATATCTTTTTGAGATTTTTTGGCACTTGATTGATAAATGTATACCTATGTATGTGTGTATGCATGTATGTGTGTATATATATATATAAGTATAAATCAGTAGTTTCATGAAACAGAAACAGTTGAATGCATTTTACAAATAAAATGTAAGCTGTAGATTTGTTCTAGAGCTTATGATAACAAAACACTGTGTAGAATTTATTTAAAATTAAGTTTGAATTTTCTCTGTGTAGTACCTATTCTCGATATAGGATTGAAAAATACAAAATGGATCCTTTTAATTGCAATGCCTCAGACTTAGATTACTGACAGAAAATATCTAGTAAAGCATACCTGATGAGATTCTTTGTAAGCAGCTGATCATTTGGTTGACATGATAAGTTTGCTGGTTTTTAATAGCATTTATCAATTAACAGATGCCTGAGAGCTCATACCTGGGCTACTCACTTAGCAATAAAATAAAACCCCACCGACTACCATAGCATCACTGTGAAGCTGTGTCAGTTACTGGAGTTAAGGTGGTGAGGATGCAATAAATATAGCCATTGTTTCTTGAGTAACTAGTATGTGCCAGCCATTTGGCTAACCACACCACATACATTAATACCTCTACTTAATCCCAATTAAGGGATCAACAATCTTGCAATTTAGATACTATCCCCACACTTTACAGGTAACAATCTTGCAATTTAGATACTTTCCCCACACTTTACAGGTAAGATCATTGAGCCTCTTGAGGGTTTTGGTAATTTGGCTAAGTGGGCATGACAGTAAGTTTCCGCGGCAGGATGCCAACATGGGTCTGTCAGATAGTACAGCCAGTATGCTTAAATACTATGATTTGCAGTCTTCCATTAAACAAAGGTCAAGGACTCACTCTCCATGTCATCTTTGAAAATGATACCCATGTGTTATAGACCTTTATATCTCTAGGGTCAAACACAACCACTGGTCTATAAGAGGTGCTTGTGAAGGAGTGGTAAAGTGAATACGCCAACTGCATAAACAGCTAAAAATAAAATTTTGTTTTCCCTCCTGGCTCAGAAGTATATGGGTGTGTATCAAAGTGGATGAAAATGAACTTCACTGTTCTTTTTCCTGTATTCCCACCATAGGTCAGGAAGTGTGTGCTTACAATCTTTACACATCAGGGTCTGTTACCGTGATTATTGAGATCTGAGCATCACTAATCCAGATGAGTTTCAGCCCGTTCACTCCCTATATGTAATAAACCTTTACAATGTGTGTAAGCAGTTATCTTAACCTTGAGCACTTTGGGATGCCAATTTAGTAAATTGGAATAGGAATGATATCTGAACTTTAAAAATTGGCATAAGACACTTAATTTGTAAGTTTAGAACCCAAATCTGTATGACTCTCAATTAATGTATAAATGGCAATTAAGAGTAAAAAGCCTAAAAGAACAAAGTTTAGATGCAGAAATTTGCTGCTTTAGACTCAGTTAAGAAATTCTCCTTCAGTTTTGCAAGAAAGAACTTAAAACTTTATTAGAAGGCTTGAGTCAACACTGAATATTATTTACATACCAACACATATGTGCATTGATGTAATGATGAATAAAAATTAGCAAAAGCCCATAGTTCAAATATAAAGAGAAAAAGGTGACAGCAAGGCAATTTCTTGTATATAATATTAATTTAGTTCACTACACATGCAATACTGTTATCTTGATGTGGAACTTCATGTTCCATCAGAAAGTGACGGGGTACATTGTTTTTGATAATGATACAATGTTTATTGAAGGACTTCTTTATGCCACGATATTACCACATTATCTCTAATCCTCAAAAACTCAGAAAATAAATATCATTCATCTTATCTTACGGAAGATGAAACTTCAACTCAGTGAAATGTTTATTTACAGTCAAAATCAGGACTTGCACTCAGGCCTACAAAAGCCTATAATATTTTGTATTATCTACAAAACCCATAATGTTTTTTCCTTTCTATAAGAAGTCTTAACCTGAGGTAGAAATCCCTTTGGGCAAAACTAGTAGATTCATACATGGCTTCGGGGGTAAACCTCCTAAAGTTACATGAGAAATAATATGTATGTATATGTACTTTCTTTCTTGAGTGTTCATAATAATTTTAGCTAGATCCCAAAGAGTTCTGGGACCCAAACTATTACAATAACCATTGCTTTCCCTCTGCTATATTCCCTGCTTGCAGAAAAGATAAGCTGCTCTCTCTACCATGCAAACATTGGAACAGAATTTCAGAATCATTCTCTATACCAGGCTGTAGTTTAAGCTGGGATTCAGGAAGTAGTACTAAAGGAGGTGAAAGCTACACCATTAAAAGTGAGAGGATGGGATTTGCATTTAAGGTGAGAGCAGAAGAAGGAGTCCAGAGAGAGAACAGGGAGTGAGAGGGATACACAGGCAAAGATTCAAAATCCTTGCAGCAGCAGGTGCAAAGAATCAGAAAAAACAAATTTCGGAATAGAAGCAAAAACATGCAGTAGCCCAGTGTTGTGAAAGGTAAAAATCAAAGAACATAATGAAAAAAAGAGAGTGCTGGAGAATTAAGAGTAGTGTTGGGAATTTCCAGAAAGATTAGCAAAACCTTAAAAGAAATATTGACACTGCAGAACACACAATTTCACAAGCTTCAAGAAAGTGTTAATGGATCTGGTATTTTCTGATTAGTATGTGCAAGGGGGGAAAGGATGGGATATCAAAGTTAAACTGATACTTCTATAGCTTGTGTACCTTTGACAATAAGGTATCTTTTTGTATTAAATTCATTGACCTAAGTAACTAGAGTTAGTAGAAGTATTAGGGCAATAGGTATCAATAAACTCTCATTAAAATAATTATTTATAATTGACAAAACCCTCTAAAATATTACCTCATTGGATTCTCATAGCAAACCCTGAACGTCAGCCTTCCTCTCACTCTCCTCCCACCCCAATAAATATCGTCTTCCAAATCCTGTGTTCCACAAAGAAGTATACTTCCCCTCAATGGTAGTAAATGTTCTGCACCAGTTTTCAGATCAATCCTAATTTGAGGTAGACATTTCTTTTATTGTTTCAGCTTCTTTACCCACTGACCTTACCATTAAGTCAACAACAAAAAAATGCCCTAGAGCAACATTCAGGGCTTCTAGAGTAATATTCAGGGCTTCTAGAGTATTCTCTAAAGTATTCATCTTAAGGTGCATCATTGGGATAAGAGGGTCTTGTGCTCAAGTCCACCACAAATGCACTAGTTTCATATAACCCGATAGTCTTCTGCACCCATCTTTAGTACAGAAGAATTTACTGCAACTGTCTGTCTAGGCCCTGAATGACATGGCTTTATTCTTGTGAACCTCCATTTCAGCTCTGGGAGCCCTGCCACTACACTAGACCAGTGTCTGGAATCTTCCTTCCTTGTTTGTGACCTTCTCTGCTGCTAATTGTTTACCTGTCTGGCCTTCTTGTTTTGTTTCTACTGGAGCTTCCTTCTAAAGCACTCTGTTAGTGACTGATAGACCAAGTCCAGTAACTGTGTTAGCTTTAGGGTATCGCCCTTTTGCCTACCAGCCTGGACACTCCAATAGGCTTAAGTATCTGGATCAGTTTCTTCAATACTCAGGCTGTCCTGGAGCTAACAATTTGAAAAGGAAGATAGGAGGTGAATCAGGATGGTGGTGCTGAAGTGGAGTAGAGCAGAGGTAAAAATAAGGGGAGGCTTAAAATGGATATTTGGAAACATGTGTTGCTAGATACAGCTTATTGCAGATGTTGGCACAATTCACTTGCTTGTCAAACCCTCTTTTTACAGATTATAATGAGAAACATTGGTCTAAGTTAATACAAACTGTGAATGTTGAGCAAGTCATTATTTTTGTTTACATGCTATTTTTGGACAAACAGCTTATTCATGAAATATTCAAAAGTACCAAAAAGTTATACTTTTTATTTATTTTATTTTATTTATTTATTTATTTTTTGCGGTATGCGGGCCTCTCACTGTTGTGGCCTCTCCCGTTGCGGAGCACAGGCTCCGGACGCGCAGGCTCAGCGGCCATGGCTCACGGGCCTAGCCGCTCCGCGACATGTGGGATCTTCCCAGACCGGGACACGAACCCGTGTCCCCTGCATAGGCAGGCGGACTCTCAACCACTGCGCCACCAGGGAAGCCTCAAAGTTATACTTTTTAAATAGAAAAAACATTGGCACAGTTTTCCCCTTCAGCCTAGTGGGTCTTCCCATGACTGTTTTCTCCTTTCTCCATTTCTCTGTTTTATGCCAGAGCCCAGAGGGCAGCCAGCCACCTCCAGGTCAAATGGAGAAAATGGGAAAGAGCTGCTCTTTCCTGACAACATCTACTGTCTAAAACACAGAAATTTGTAACCCCACTAGTTAAGAATTTAAAGAATAGTTAATAAAGATTATAAACTAGTGCTTTGACTAAGGTTGTAACTGAAAGTGAGTTATTGTCGGCCTAATTTAGTTAAATTGAGTCATTTTTAAATACTTGGACCAAATTATTGCACATACTATTCAACTATTAACACGACTAAGAACTCAAGTGTTCTATAAATTCATCTCTAACATTGTTCGCTGATCTAATAGCTTTTTCCAATCTGAACTGAGAAGTTTCTATTCAGTGGTTTTGGTTTGCTAAACCCAGAGGGCTAAAGTTATGTCAGGGCTTACTGTTTGTTTTGTTGTTTTCCCACTTTTAAGTTAGAAAGAAAAGCATGAATTTTTCCTATCAGTCCTCAAGAACACTAGTCTAAGTAACCAAACTTATATTTTGGGAAGCAATTTTTTTAGTTGTACTTACAATTGAATTTATTTCCATTTATTTTCCTTACCTGAGGTAAAATAAAATTATTATTCCCATGTGGAATATATCAAGTTTTTAACAATTCCCATGAAAATGAACTTTCTAGGATTATCTTTTTATCAATAGTTAAATTATGTTATGTTTTTAATTGGACTCTTAAGTCACAGCCTCTAGCTTCCCAGAATTGTAATGGTGTTGAATTAATTTAAAGAGACTCAGAGGAACCAGATATGGAAGGCTGTCACCATGATAATTTAGTTTTATGATTAGATCATGGAAAACGCTGTAGAATTCTGAAGAGATTTTTAACCCTTCTATCTTGAAAAAGCTTTCATTCAGTTTGTCTGTCTCAAAAGATTTGCATCTATGGAGAGATTTCTAATCCTGTAGAAAATTCAATAAAATAAATGTCACAATAAAAATAACGGAGACAACCACATTAAACACACACAGTATTTATGATCTACAAATTAAAGTAACCAAACACACACACACACTCAAACTTGCATGCAAGCACATGCATACAATAAGCTACAGTATGAGTATCAATTGTGATACAATGGTATTTGAGAACTTTCTGTATGTTTTGCATAATAAGTAACATGGATACTTTAGAGGGGGTAAAGTACTTTATTTGAATATTTTAACTGCTT
Source organism: Phocoena phocoena (assembly GCF_963924675.1). Taxonomy (NCBI): domain Eukaryota; kingdom Metazoa; phylum Chordata; class Mammalia; order Artiodactyla; family Phocoenidae; genus Phocoena; species Phocoena phocoena. Next base: position 20,572,295 of record NC_089235.1, read on the forward strand.
TAGATACTTTAAAATTGCATTTATAGTAAATAATTCTGGTGTTTTGATATTGAGTTTTTAATATTCTTTTTTCCAAGAATTCTCTCTGAGAACAAAGAAACTAAAATTTGTGAGAGGCTGACTGCTGAGAAGGCAAAGACTGAATTGACATTGAAGAAATTCTTTTCAGGTTTCAAACAAAAGCAAGTGTATTGGACCTATCAAAGTACTACGCAGTGGCACACATAAATAGAAATGACTTTATTTAAAAATATTTGTGGAAAATTAGGTAAAGGGTATATGGGATCTCTCTGCATTCTCTCTCAAAACTGCATGTGAATCTACAGTTTTCTCAAAAAAAAGTTTTAAAAAATGTGTTATCCAATGGTAATATCTTTTTTGCCATCTGTAGGTTCCTCAATACGTCAACATACACTGCAATATTTAAATTGTATGTACTTGACAATGAAAGAGATCCTGCTCTAGTGTTTATGTTGGCATTTTTAGGGTAATTGACTCAAAGTCAACTCTGTGTTAATTTTGGGTTATAGTAGGCTGGTGGGGAGTTCTGTATGGAGATAAAGGGTTATTTTACTATGTTTGTTAAATTAATTCATCATGTTAGATTTTTTTTTTTTTTTGTAAACTATAGGAGAATGGAGGGGAAAAAGCCCTTCTTTGAATACATCAGTCACAAGAGCTGGATAACAGAGAATGCAGCTCTTTTATTTGATGGGATGAGAAAGCTAATAATGTATGACAGTAAAAAGGCAGAGGCTTTTAACGCTTTTTTTAACCTTACAAAAAAGGTCAACTCTGATCTGGAAATGAGAACAGCCAACACATGGGAAAGAAGGGCAAAAAGCCAAGTGGAAAGTAAGGAGCTGGGGACGCACGCACTCAGATGGCGTATTCCAGTCCCTGGCACCCCAAGATTCTCAAGACCCGGGCTCATCATCTCTGGATTAATTTAGTTGTTTTTCACAGCATGACAGAAGGACCAAGTAAAAGACTGGCAAAGTTACCAAGACCAGAAAAGAGACAATGCTTTATCTTGATTTAAAGAGAGAGGAAAGGAAAAATTCTGCAACCAGCATGCTAGCTTCATTTCTGGTGAAGACAGTGCCAGTTTAATGTTTCTGCTTCCAACTCAATGGTTTATGTGCTTAATCTATAAAAGTATTGACAATGGTTATTGAAGGCCTACTCTGTAACCAGTACTGATGTGGGGTAGAGCCCTCATTTTGTAGATGTGAATTCTAAGAGGAAAAGAAACTTGCTTGAGATAAACCAGTCAATAAGAGCTGAACAGGATTTGAATCCAGACCTGCTGACTTCGAAACTCTTGCCCTTTCCACCAGAGAAACCAGGCCTGAAGACTTTTGTTTTGTTAGGGTGTTTAATTAAAACAATGCTGATTTTGCTGAAAATGAAAAAGCAAGTTTACTTTTTAAATTCCAAAGCTAATAGCTTGCCTTAAATCATCCTGTCATATGATAAGAGGCCCCAAGAAGACAGCTCAATGAATCACTACGTTACATTGACAACAATGTGATAGAGGTTGTGCTGTGTTGTAGTTCACCATAAGGATAGGATTCCTGCCCCTGCCATTTACTAACTGGTGATCAAGGGCAAATTACACAACTTCTCTGAACTTCAGCTTCATTATATGATAGATGGGGATAATATTTGTTCTTACATCAAGATTAAGATAAAATGAGATAATATAAGTAAATTACTTAGCACAGTGTGTGACAGGTCATGCATTCAATACATGCTAGCTATTTTCTATGTGATTATAAATAAAATAAGTTAATATTATAATATTGAACAAATAGGTATAATCTTTGCCAACTAGTTTATTGATTAAAATACCCTCATATGCAGCTCTGTAAATGTTGTTAATGAGATATAATCGCTTTTTTAATAAATACAATAACTATAAGTACCTGACACTATACTATTTAGATATTTAGATTCCAAGATGATAGAAACAATTCAATAGCTTTTAGTGTGCACGACTTCCCAACTACCATACTATTATTCACTCTTAGAAATTTATTTTTTATTAAAAATGAGACTTCTCTTTCATACTGTAAGCCCTTTACCCTTTTTATAGCCTCTTTCTCACCTCATCCAACTCATGTTTCCTTCTTTTCCTGTATTCTCTATCTTGGAAAATGCCAACAACCACCAGAAAACTGGGAAATATTCTAGACATCTACATCTCCTGTTTCTCTCCACTGATGTTTAATATTTCTACCTATACAGCCATGGCCTTAGCTTATGGCTTTAAGCGCTTGTCTCTTTTCAGGCAGACAACTACTCTCCATGCCAAACACACTCAATCCATCCTCCCCAGGCTATCAGGAAGGCTCACTCTAAAACACAAATTTGTAGGAGTTTGGGATTAGCAGATACAAATTACTATATATAAAAGAGATAACCAACAAGGATCTACTGTATAGCACAGGGCACGATATTTAATATCTTGTAATAAACTATAATGGAAAAGAATCTGAAAGAGAATATAGACATACATGTATATAACTGAATCACTTTGCTGAACAACAGAAACTAACACAACATCGTAAATCATCTATGCTTCAGTTTAGCGCAGGGAGATCAGCTCGGTGCTCTGTGACCACCTACAGGGGTGGGATAGGGAGGGAGGGAGGGAGATGCAAGAGGGAGGAGATATGGAGATATATGTATATGTATAGCTGATTCACTTTGTTATAAAGCAAAAACTAACACACCATTGTAAAGCAATTATAATCCAATAAAGATGTTAAAAAAAAAAAAAAAGAATGGGGCTTCCCCGGGTGGCGCAGTGGTTGAGGGTTCGCCTGCTGATGCAGGGGACACAGGTTCATGTCCAGGTCCGGGAAGATCCCACATGTCGCGGAGCAGCTGGGCCCATGAGCCATGACTGCTGAGCCTGTGTGTCCGGAGCCTGTGCTCCGCAACGGGAGAGGCCACAGCAGTGAGAGGCCCATGTACCACAAAAAAAAACAAAAACAAAAACAAAAGAATGATTTATACCAACCCTAAAAAAAAAATAATAAAGTAAAAAAATAATAATAATAAAATAAATTAAAAGGAAATTTAATCATGCTATACCCATATTTGGGTCCTTCCAATGTTCCATTGTTTTGAAGATAAAGTCCAAATTTCTTTGTATGATACACAAGACTCCTCATGACTGTACTTCTGGTTATACTCCTGGACCTCATCTTCTGCCCTGGAATGACTGATAATTTTTTACACTCTCTTTGCTGCCTTTTGCTCTGCTTCTTCAGCCAGTTTACCCACCTGAATTATCCAATGACAGTTAATCCTTCAAAACTCAAACTCATATATCACCTCTTCGAGCAAGTCTTTCTCAAGTATGGGTTAGGTGTATATCCTAATACATCCATGAATTTTTCTAGTTACATCTAGTCTCACATCTCCCTATAAGTCTGTATGTGGCAACAATTTAATGTTGCTTAAAACCTTTCAGTGGTTTCTTATTCCAAACAGACTAAATAGAATTTATTCAGGACTACAAACAGTCCTTCTGACTCCCCCTCATACCCCTGGATCACTGTTCTTCAACCCACTGTCCTTTGACACCTGTGATAAATGCTCCCAACTTGACGTTATTTGTCTTCTTTACACTTGCCATCCTCATTACCTTGAAAATTTCCACCTGAATATTTGCGTAGCTGACACCTTATCATTCACATCATCTTGTAACTGCCACCTTTTCAGGAGGTCTCTCTGACCAGCTCTCTAACGTTGCCTGCCTTTCCCATTCACTCTCTCTTTCATGGCACTTATCACTATCTGGGCATTCGCTTCTTTATATTTCCATATTTTCATATGTGTTTCATTGGTGGTCTCCCTACCAGAATATAAGCTTTATACCTCTTGTTCACTACTGTATATCAGTGTCCAGAAAAGTGTTAAATATATACAAGTTCATCTGAATCACTATTTTATTCCCAAGGAGAAGTTAAATAATTGCTTATTGAAATCAACTGTGATCCCTAACTATGTCAAATCTAGTTGTTATTTATTGATGGGATATAACCACTATAACTATGGAAGATTTGCAAGTGATGAAAATATGACCCACATATAGAAATTTAAGCACTGAGATTAAACAATCTGCCAAATTAAGATCATTGCATTTTCAGAGCAGAGGCTGAATGCAGAAGTAGATATTTATGGCAGAATGCTAGCTGTTCCCCCAAATCTGTTCTTCCATCCATAGTACATGAATACTTGTAGCTGGAAAGCAGCTGCCTCACCAAGGACTACAGTCCTCAGGTCCCTTGCAGCGAGGCATGGCTACATGACTTATTTCGTGCCTTTGGAAAGTGAACAGAAGGCTGCATCCTACCTCTGGACACAGTGTATAAAAAGTAGGTTTGTCTCCCAAACTCTGTTTCTCCTGTTTCCATCAGGAAGCAGATGATGATAAGAATCCAAGTGATGACAGAGGCACAGAGGTAAGAGCCCAGCCTTGATTCATCATGCAGAGAAGAGCCCCAGTGACGACTGTCCTGAAAGAGACAGTGAGGTACTTCACTGTATCTGAGCCATTATCCATTTTGCATCCATTTGTTCCAGCACTTTGGCCTACTTATCCTAAATAATACTATAGTCAATATGCTAATTTTCACCAGGTTTCCCAAAATTTCTTGAAGAATTCTCAATTTTCAATTGATGAGTTTAGGTTTATGAAATACATGTTTCCTACTCTCCCTATATATGTTCATGACAGAGGACCAATTCATAAACTTATGAATATTTCCTTAATCTGAAAATAGAAGGTGCACATCAGGTAAAGAAAAAAAAACTATAAGTAGCAGTAAAAGAACTAGCTGAAATCAAAATGAAAAAGAATGTGCAGTTAGATCTTCTGTGTATTTGTTTGTATGTAAATCATGTCTCTGCCTAAGAGCTGACCACATCAAATACCCACAGCAAATAAAATTAATTCATAAGTTGTTTGTAATTTTCCAAATTATAAATTATGCTTTTAATACAAGACTATTTTAAGGAAAACCTTTATGATTTCATAAGTTTTTTTATTTGTTTTAATTTCAAGAGCCTTAGGTTTTTCCTGGCTTATTAAATTTAGATTCATGTGAAGAGACCTTTTAATTTATGATTTTTTTGAGAATAAAGGTGTAGGAAAAGGAGAAAGAAAAATTAAATGAATCTGCTAGCATCTTTTTTTTTTATTTGAAGTAAACCTCATCTGCTACTGGATAATGTGGGAGCAAAATTTTAATACTTCTTTGATCTAGTTACATCAAAATCTCTGCCATAGCAATTCAAATCCACAAATATTATTTCTGTCATATAATACTAATTCCCTATTATGAAAATAACTGATGCTCCAATTTTGTGTCCTTTCTTTGTGTTGGGGTGCGATGAAGGAATGGGGATTTACAGAAAGGAGTTCTGTGGTGGCCTAAGAAATGTCCCATGGTAGGTAAGGAGCTATGACACAAACCATCTCCACTTCTTAGTTTTTTCTTCCTCATCCTATTTATTTCTATTTCTTGATCAAGTTTTCCCTCTGCTAATACTTTTTTTAAAAACTTTTATTGGAGTATAGTTGATTTACAATGCTGTGTTAGTTTAAGGTGTACAGCAAAGAGACTCAGTTATATATACATATATCTCCTCTTTTTTAGATTCTTTTCCCATATAGGCCATTACAGAGTATTGAGTAGAGTTCCCTGTGCCATACAGTAAGTCCTTACTAGTTATCTATTTTATAAAACCATCTCCGCTTCTGATTGCCTTCCCAGTACTAATTTAACCCAACTGACTAATCACCCTCTCTCCCTTCCTCACGACTCCCCCAGGAAATTCTCCCCCAAACTACATCTCCAAATTATATATACCACATTACATAAGAATTTTTTAAATTAATTATTATTATTATTTTAAATTTATGGCTGTGTTGGGTCTTCGTTTCTGTGCAAGGGCTTTCTCTAGTTGCGGCAAGCAGGGGCTACTCTTCATCGTGGTGCGCGGGTCTCTCACTATCGTGGCCTCTCTAGTTGAGGAGCTCAGGCTCCAGACGCACAGGCTCAGTAGTTGTGGCTCACGGGCCCAGTTGCTCCGCGGCATGTGGGATCTTCCCAGACCAGGGCTCGAACCCATGTCCCCTGCATTGGCAGGCAGATTCTCAACCACTGCGCCACCAGGGAAGCCCCTACATATGAATTTTGAAAAAAAAAAATTATTTGTAACAAAAATAACAATTCATCATTTACCCTACTAAATTCTAAGTTTGTCTTACTTTGTTTGTTTTAACTTTCTATGTCATGTCAGGGAAACTGGGATCCACCATTGTTTTGTTTCTTATTACTGCAAACTAGGTATAATTTCAAACATTGTACCCAGTATAAAAATTTTCTTCCATAACAGAATTATTTGAAGTCCCATGGTGTTTTTTTTGTTTGTTTTTGTTTTGTTTTTTGGCTTTTTTTTGTGGTACGCGGGCCTCTCACTGCTGTGGCGTCTCCCGTTATGGAGCACAGGCTCCGGACGCGCAGGCTCAGCAGTCATGGCTCACGGGCCCAGCCGCTCCGCAGCGTGTGAGATCTTCCCGGACCGGGTCACAAACCTGTGTCCCCTGCATCAGCAGGCGGACTCTCAACCACTGCGCCACCAGGGAAGCCCCCACGGTGTTTTTTTATAATTGCTTTACAGACTAGCCTTCTATCTGAATGTCAGTGCTACTCTGGAAATTACAGCACTTTCATATTATAATATATATTGATTATTAACCAATGCTAAGTATTTTAATTGATGCCATTTCACATTATAATTGCTACCTGAATCTATTCACGAAATCTAGATTGTTTTTAAATCTAAAATTGATCTTCTTTATTATACTTTGTAAGTATTTGGAATTGTTGTCAGACATCAGCAATTTTTATATGCAAATAAGTTACTGAATGTGAATTAAAAGGACAATTATAGCAATAGAAGAAATTACTTTAAGAAAACTTCAAAGGAGGTTTGTTTGCCTTAGGGGATCAAAACTGTATAACTCTATACTCAGACACATTTATATGGAGATATGGAACAAAATGACCTGGTGCCTATCAGCATGAGTGAGACTTTTACAAATGAACATCAGTAGTGATGCTCAGAAGGTATGATTTACTTCATATTAACATATAGTCTACTTGGAAGGGGAGATTTTTAGGCAAAGTCTCACAATTGGCTTTCAGAAAGACACACCTTGTTCTGTTCCCACATGTCTCATCTTGAAGGCTCTTTTGAGCTCCAGCTTTAATTTACTAGTCCCCAGATATGTATAATTTACCAATACCCAAATCGTGATCACTACCATTATCTTATTTCTTTAATCTGTGTTCAGGCAGAAGTGCATTACTGAAAATGTCCAGAACCACGGGGATTGGGACTTTCCCAATCCTAAATTCCTAACACCTAATTTTCACTGATCAATTGCTTTTTAGCAGACTTCCATTGCAGGGAACACTTATTATGCTTTATCTGTTTTAAACTTTCAGCATTGTTCTCAGCTCCCCAACTCTTTCCGATTCCCTGATTATCAAAAATGATAAAGACCGCTTGGTGTAAGCTTCCTGAACACTACCTACAAGACCTCCCCTCCCTCTCTCTCTGGCTCCTCTTTCATATGGGTTCAGAGAAGGGAGGCCATGCCATCATCACACTAGCCTTTTCATTCATTAGGCAATCAGTCATCTGTTTTCTCCTCACTAACCTATGAGCCAAGCACTTAATGGGGTTGACGATAAAGATGAATAAGCCCTGGTTCCCAAAACTCCAGATGCTGGTTTGGGGAAAGGACCCAGCAAGGTCAAGCCCATGCACAGCCTGTACTATAGTCCTCAGCTGTCAGCCAAGAAGAACTTCAGGTTGGAGAAGATGGAGATGTGGGTGGTCAGAGACATCTCTGGGTCGCAGCTGGCCAAGAGCAGCAAGAGGGTTCTCGTGGACCCTGATGCATGGATCCTGCTGGAAATAGGTGGGTGGAGCCGCCACAGCCAAGGGCTTTGGAAAGTTGACCACCAGTGAGGAGGAACCCCCAGCACTGGCCTTCCTGAAGTCCGAGCATGGATGGGCGCCCCGCACCGAACCAACAGCCTGCAGACCCCATCCCCACCCAACGTGTGCTTAACTTCAACAGGGAGTTGAAGTGCATGCCAGTTGCTCCTGACAAGCTTAACTGGAACACAGAGTAAAATTCCTCTGATGCCATGTATTGATTGGTGGGTGTATCTCCCAGAAATCCTGAGCATGAAATTGACAACTTAATTCTTATACTTTGTTCATTTTGTATTGGTGAAATCTGAAGACGCTGAGACATTTGAGAAAAACATATATATGTGTATATATACATACACATATATATTTCTTTTCTATTGAGGGACACCTGCAGCTGAATAATTGTGACTATGTAACAAGTCTTAAAAATAGGTGTAACCATATAATAAAACCATATAATAAAAAAGTAAAATATAATTTTTAACAAGTCTTAAAAATAGGTGTAACCATATAATAAAATGGGAAATGTGAAAGGAAACTAAAATTAATTTTGTCAGAGCCGTAAGGAAAACCAGTCAGGAAGAATTTTTTTCTTAAGTAACTTGACATTTGACTCTGAAGGTGCTTAGAATTGGGGCAGGAGGAAAAAACAGAGATGGTGAGGAGGGGTGAGTTTAAGTCACTTTAGGTAAAGGAAGTAGGAAGATGCAGAGAAACAGCATACTCGGGAAATACAAGTAGGTGGATGGGGACCACAGTAGATGAGAAAAGTGGTGGGAAATGACACCAAAAGGGGAAGCCCAGCCTGTGAGAACCCTTTACCATGCAAAGGAGTCAGCTCTACACCATTTAGTAGGAAACATTAAATGTGTTCTGAATTTCAGACAAGAAATAGAACGCCACTGTAGAGAAGGAACTGAGGGAGGGCAACTAGAAACACAGCTTAGCAGGGTGTTTGCTCGTTCATTTCTTCAACAGAGCAGCATTTACCAGCCATCTGTTAGGAACCAGACATAAAGTATTATTCTACTGGGGTAGAAAAATAAAAACGCGGTCCTAATCTCCAGGAGCTCGCTATCTTGTGGGAGTGGGTGTTGGTTGGCGGAAAATAGTTTAATATACAACACGATTACAATATCACGTGGCATGTGCTTTAACATAATGTTGATCAAAATAAGAAATGTAAGAGCAAATGTAAAACAGATTGGGAGAAAGAATGTATATTCAGTTGGAGATTTACTGAAATTGAATTGCTTATGGCAAATCTACATAGACCTTGCTAATAGTATTTGGGATAGAAGTCCAAAGCTTGAATGAGGTATCTGGCCTAGAGATACAGATTTGACTGCCATCAATGTGTAAGTGATTGTTGAAGACATGGGTGTGGATGAGATCACCTTAAATAGTCGAAAGAATTCCGAGTAAATAAAGAACAGGATCATTAGAATCTTTTTAGAGTGTAAAGAATATTGTAGTATTTGTTCAAAATATTCACTGCCTTTTCCTACTGGTTGCATCTCTACCAAATGTACTCCTTCCAGGTCTGTCCCGGAGGGAAAATTATAGTTCTTGACTAATTAATGTAAATCTGGGCCTTGTGACTTTCTTTGGTCAATGAGATGTAAGCAAAGAGAACATTAGCCACTTCTGTGCAAAACTTTTAAAAGCCTGTAACATAACTCTGCCCTCGTTCTCTCTCTTGGGCCTCAGTGTCAGCAATCAGTCCCAGAGCTAAGAGCCAAAAGTGTCCTGTGATGAACACGTAACTCGAACTGAAGAAAAACTGAGATTTTGAAAGTTGTTACAGTAAAATACTTTTGCCTGAGATGAATAAGTCAGGATGAGTAGAAAGAAGTATGAGACATCAAACAGCAATGATGCTGTAGAAATAAGATTTTGAAATATCCAGGAACTCTGAAATATTTGATGTGAGGTTTTAAGAACGAGTCCAAAATGATTTGGGGATTTTTGACTTGAATGACTGTTGGAAGGTGACCTTGTTATATGAGGTAGGACAGAGAACCCTACTACTACTTTTATATCAGAACTTGCAATCAAATTCACTTTGGAACTGAAGGAAGAACAAAGCTGTGATGTTGAGATTTGGACATATTTTGTTTAAGATGCCTCTGGTATATTCAGGTGGATATGCCTACTAGGCAGTGGAATATAGGGGCCTGGGGTTCAGGATAGGTTTCTGAGCAAGATGGGGCCACCCTGAGAGACTGCCTCCAATCAGAAAGTGGTTGAAGATGGAATTCTGGAGGAATCTAATTTTTAAGGGAAAAATAAAAGAAAAGGGATTAAAATAAACTTAATAGGATAGTTAGAAAGTGATGAAAAAGTGATGTTTTATATACTAAAATGAAAAGATGTTACCAGAAGTGCACTCAAGTGTGTGGACCGCTGCAGAGAAGTAAATAAGGTAACAATTTGAGAAGTTATTGGAGTTTACAATTAAGAGATAAATTAGATTAGCACATTGCAGGAGGGACGTGTAAATCATCCTGTGTGCAAATAAATTGCATCGTGTCCTTAAGGGAAGTTATGCAAGAGTAATTTGTAAGCTCTACCAGCACTGAACAAATATTAGTCCCTATTATTAGTTTAATTTTCATTTTGGTGAGTTATCAGGAATGCAGTCTGGAGCTTGGGGGGCCAGGTCAGAAATGGACTGTCACTTTGAGAGTTACCTGTAGCAGAGTGATAGTTAAATACATGAGATTTAAATGAAATTTTCCAGGTAAAAGTGTAGGGAGAAAAGCAGGAAAATGAGGACAGCGCATTAAGCTTATTCATTCTGTGGAAACTGGTTGAGGACAAGGATACACTAAAGAAGTCAGTGCTTATGAGAAGTGGGAAAAATTAGACAATTTAGAGTCACAGTGAGCAGTGTCATCAAAAGGGAGGACACCAAGTGTTCCAAGCTACAAAGTCAATGACAACGACTCTGACCCAGCCCTTGGAACAACCCCCGACTGGGGTAGATGAAATGAGTGTTTGTGGCAGAATGACTGCAGGCTCTGATTAAGAGTGTACAATGTAGTGAAGAGTAGGGCATTTTGAGAATCCAAGCTTCGATCGGAGAATCCTGATGGTGTCCCAGTTGAAAGTGTGGTCAGGCAATGGAGAAGGAAGAGAGCTTGTAGAGAACATGTGTATCAGAACCTTCATTCTGAGCAGAGGGCCGATGAGGATCCCAGCCAGATAAGACATGGACCAGAGTTTTATCACAAGAGCAGAAACATAGCAGTCAGTTCAGGGAAAGACTCCAAGCAGTAGGAGAACTTGAAGACCCAAGAAGGAAGCAGCAATACTTAAGGGAGTGAAGACCTGAAATTGAACAACTTTTTCCTGGGAATGTCCATACCTGCTGCTACAATATCCTTCTACCAGGCCTTTCACTGAGGATATTGGTCCCTGGGTCAGTTTTCCTTTTCCTTCAGTCATCATTATGGGTCACAAGTTGATGGCCTATAAAATGTTGCTCTCATGGTGTTTGGATCTTCACTACTCAAATGGCTTTCATTCCCTCTCTTCAGCAAGTCAGTCTCTAACTTTCTGTTAAGATCCTTTTACCTCTGTTACCTCCTCAGTCCTGCAAGCTTGGAGCTTCAACTCCCCCAGTACTTCCTGTCCTGTACCAATTCTTCTCCATATCTTAGGCTCAGCACACACCTACTTTTCCCTCTTCCCTGGAAAATAATGTTTGTCGAGTATCTACTGTGTGTCAGATCCTGGGCTAAACTCTTTATATTAAATTTTCTCCGTTTGTTCTCCCCAAAATTAAGAGGTAAGGGCTAGTAACCTCCCTATTTCAGCTCAAATATTTGAAGGAACTTCCCCAAGTTCACAGAACCTGGTGGAGCCTGGAAGTGAACAAGGCAATCAGGACTCGCAACGTTGTGTTGGTGCTCATCCTGCTGTATGTCTTTTCCAAATATTCCTTCCTTGCACAAGACCTGGCTCTCGTGGCCAATCTTAGTGCCACTGCTCAGGCCAGCACCCTTCCTTTCCTTCCCTTTCCTTTCCTTCCATACCTTTGCACATACCAAGTCAGTTCCTAATTCCGAGGTGCCCTAGTTGCCTATTTCCATCATGCCTATTTCCAGGCTGCTGAGGGTTATTGGAGAAAATTAAATAGCTGTGCTGACTGTCTTCATTACATTGTCATGATGTCCCAACCTCAGCCGGGCCTTTGCAAACACTGGCAATCCCTCTGCTCCTCTCTCAACAGCTCTTTCCCATTTCCCAGCATCTGTTCCAAATCTGTCTAGTTTTCCTCGAGTCTGCTTTAATTAAAAACATTCTTAACATGGCTTACTAGGCTCTCCGGAATTGGCCCCTTCCCACCTCCCTGGTCTCCCTGAGGGCTGTGCTCTCTCTTATCTTTGCTAGGCTCTAGCCGCACTGATACTTTGAATCCCTTTGTCTTGTCCCTTTTGGATGTTCTCTTTGCTGAGTCTGGGAAGTTTTCTCTTGCTTCTTTGTTTAACTAAGTACTCATCCTTCAATGTTACATCATCTGATGAGCCTTTCCTGACCTCCGAGATTAGCTTAGATCCCAACATCACATTTTTTAATATTCTGCACGTTTTTAATGATTCGTCTGAAGCCAGCCTTTCTCTTTAGGTGGCTAATGATGTGCAGACAGTAACAATGTTGTCTCATTTAAAAAGTTATAGCCCCAGCACATGGCATAACGCCCAGCCCTTGAGAAGTGCATGATACATATTTATATTTAACTGGAATTGAAATGTTGGCATTAATAATCATAAGGATCATTTTTTATTCACAGACTGAAGAGACCTGGAATACCTTGGTTGTACACAGAACCTGTGAAGATATAAAAGGTACATACAATTGAGGTATTTTGTGCTGACAATGAGCTGGGGCAGAAGAGCTTCTCAGATGAGATATAAGACCTGTGAAGGTAAAGAGCAGTTGGGGGTCTGTGGAAATATGGGTCTTGGTCTTGACCCTGAAGGAACCAAGATGTTTTGTAGAATGGTCTATAAGATGGTATCATTTGTTCAAAGACAGACCAAAAACTAGGAAATCAAAATACAAAGGAAAATGTCAGCCATTGGGGTGAAGGTGTTAATAATTCAGAAAAATGTTGTACTCTACGAATGAATGAATTGGACCAACTAAGCTATTGAGAACTGTGGGACCTGGGACATTTTTATTCTTACTGCCTGCTCTCCGCTTACTTCCATTGTCATCTTTTCCCACCTGACATCTCTATCCTCTATCTGAGGGTTGAGATTTACTCTTGTGCTACAAACCTGGCGACACACTATACTGGGAGCTGAAAGTTGCTGAGCTTGGGTAGAGAAGTGAGTAAAAAGCAAAATGAACAAAGGTAAACAGGTGATGCAGGTCAATCCTAAATTCAGGTTAAATTAAAAAAGGTCTGATTTATCCATTCACTCATTAATTCATTCAAAATGTGGAGAACAGGGAAGAGGTATAACTGTGAAAATGCTGAGGGGAGAGGATGGGGATACTGAGCTGGGTCCTTCAAAGAATTCTGTTCCATAACGAGACAGGAAAATTATGAAACGTTTCTGGCTTCTAACGAGCATGACTATTTGAGGCACACCTCCTTACTTTTCCCCAGTTCCTCTTCTGTCGCTTCTCCTAGATGTCAGCATTCCCAGCAGAAAGAGCTATATCTGTTCTCGAGTTTCATAAAAGCACTGGGCTTGACTCCCAATGGCCCCAACTGCATCTTACATTTCTCTAAGATGGTATGGAGTCAGTGACACCACCACTGTAAAGTCCCAGGTCTGACCACCAAGAAATCAGGGATCACTGCTTAAGAGTATACCTTGAAACATGCAGGGTCATAATTCAAACAAAACAGTAAAAAATATTCTCAAACCTTCCTTTTTCAGAGGGGGCAGTTTATTGATCTAGTGACTACAGACACCTCATGCATTCCTAGAGAAGGTTAAACCCCAGGCACACAACCAGACCCTAGATGACAATATTTAGGAAAAAAGATTTTAGAGGACTTTGATCTGGCTTGGGTACTAAGGGCATATTATGCAGGACTCTTTTTTGGCTTCAAGACAGAAACCAAACTCAAATGGACTTAAGATGAAAAAATGTGAAGGCTATTTATTGCTTTACAGAATTGCAAAATCTAAAGGAAGACTGCTGAGTGCATAAGAATCCATCATTGATATGACTGGATGTAGGAGCTCAAATGAAGTCACTAGGGTCTGGTCCATTTCAAAGTCTCTGCTCGGCATTCCACAGAGAGGGCACGGTACCTCCAGCACCACTTCTTGTTGTCAGCAGTCCCAATGGAAAGAGCTAGGTCTTTTGTCAAGTTTCATAAAAGCACTTGACTCCCAATAGTCCAGATTATATCTTCTGTTGAACCTGGCCGGGACCAGAAAATGTGCTGAGTGGCTGAGTCCTGCATCACATTCTCACCCTTTCAGCTTAAGGTGGGTCAGCCTCATCCCTATGGAGTAGATTGAGAATAGGGAGAGGCAGTATCCCAAGGAAAACTAGTACACTTCTTATGAAAGAAGAGGGGAAGGATTCTGAATTGACAGAAATAATAGATGTCCATAATAATGATGTTTCTAAGGAAAGAGATTTGTGATATTGCCTGAGTCAGAGATGAAAGGGACAAAGATATTTCTTTCTATTAGTTAGGATGTTTTTGTTGTTGTCATGGTTGTTAGAAGATCCAGAAATCCATCCTAAACTAATTCAAAAATGAAACCCATTGGCTTGTATAACTCAAATATGGAAGACTGGGGCTGCCTCAGGGACTGGATCTAGGGATAAGAACAATCATCAAGACTTTCTACTCTCCACCGCTTCCCCTTATCTTGCTTGTTGGTTTTATTTCCTTCTACCACTGAACTTCCTTCACCTAGTGGTGAAACGGAGCAAAACCCTATGGTGTTTCTTTCCTCCCATGTCCTTCACCTGCCTTTTGACTGTAGAAAAACTTTACCTAAAGAATAAGTTTAATCAGAGAAGTGGGAAAATGTAGAAGCAAAGGAAAAGAGTCAAGCAAGACTAAATAATAATAGTTTAGTCATCAAGTAAAGTCGAGGACCTTTAGTTCCTCCTCAAGGGTAATAGATAATATTCTGAGTCATATGCTTTGAACTGTCTTGTAGATACTGAAACCTCCAGCAGGTGGAAGAAGTTAACTACATGATGACCAGACCGTAGCCATGACATAAACTTCCATACTCCCAAGAACTGGCCTCAAAGAAATGGGAAAAAACCAACCTTGGAACTAAAGATTAACTGTACTTCAAGCAATAAAAATGATGCTGATCAGACAACCACATGACCTAGTTCAAGATGACCGGTAGAGATGACGGTGCTGTTTCTGCATGTAGTCCCCTCCCTCCACCTTTAAAAGCTCTTGCCCACTGATTGTCAGTGGGGGCAATCAGCCTTTGGACACAAGTCCGCCCTTCCCCACTTGACTCCCCCCTCTCATTGCCGGCCTCAGGAATAAAGCAAACTTTCCTTTCCACCAACCTTGCCTCTTTATTGTCTTTAGAGTGGTGAGCAGCCGGACCCCACTTTCGGCAACAGTGGTAAACATGGCTCCCTAGATCCATATCCCCACAGTTTAATCAAAAAGAAAAGGGCATTTTACAAATCAAAACTACAACGAGGTATCACCTCACACCAGTCGGAAGACCATCATCAAAAAGTCTATAAAAACAAATGCTGAAGAGGGTGTGGGAAAAAAGGGAACCCTCCTATACTGTGGGTGGGAATGTAAATTGGTGCAACCACTATGGAGAACATTCTGGAGGTTCCTTAAAAAACAAAAACTAGAATTGCCATGTGATCCTGCAATCTCACTCCTGGGCATATGTCCAGAGAAAACCATAATCTGAAAAGATACATGCACCTCAATGCTCATAGCAGCACTATTTACAATAGCCAAGACAAGGAAGCAACCTAAATGTCCATCAACAGATGAGTGGATGAAAAAGATGTGAGATATAGATATATAGATATGTAACTCAGCCATGAAAACAGAATGAAATAATGCCATTTGCAGCAACATGGATGGACCCAGAAATTATCATGCTAAGTGAAGTAAGTCAGACAGAGAAAGACAGATATCATATGATATCACTTATATTTAGAATCTAAAATATGGTACAAATGAATTTATTCACAAAACAGAAATAGACTCATAGACATAGAAAACAAACTTATGGTTACCAAAGGGGAAAGAGAGGTGAGAGAGGGATAAATTAGGAGTTTGGGATTAGCAGATACAAACAGTATTATATTATATATTAATATATATATATATATATATAATATATTATACCATATTATATTGTATAGTTATGTATGTATATAACTGAATCACTTTGCTGTACACCAGAAACTAAGACAACTTTGTACGTCAACTATACTTCAGTAAAAAAATTAAAAGAAAATAAAAGATAAAATTTAAAAAAAAAAGAAAAGGGAATTTTATTGTCATTTCTAGCCTGAAAAATCTGGAGGAAAAAATCTTTTTTTGACCAGCTTGAATCATTTATTTCTATCTTGATCTAGAAGGGAAGTAGAGTCTAATACCTGAAGAATAGCAGTTTGCTGGGTAAAGATGCAGTCAGTAGCATAAGTTCTCAAACTTCTTGTGCCATAGACCTCACTGGCAGTCTAGGGAAGTCTAAAAACTCCAAGTAAGAAAAATGCATTTAGGGCTTCCCTGGTGGCGCAGTGGTTGAGAGTCCGCCTGCCGATGCAGGGGACGCAGTTTCGTGCTCCGGTCTGGGAAGATCCCACATGCCACGGAGCGGCTGGGCCCGTGAGCCATGGCCGCTGAGCCTGCGCGTCTGGAGCCTGTGCTCCGCAACGGGAGAGGCCACAATGGTGAGAGGCCCGCGTACCGCAAAAAAAAAAAAAAAAGAAAAGAAAAATGCATTTACACCTAGAAAATGTAACATAAAGGACTACAAAAGAAAGCTATGATACTTAAATGTAGTCATTGAAATGGTTTAAAAATAACTTATGATAAGTGACATTTGTGCTTCATTATGAATGCATTAAATTATAAGATATGGTAACAGAGTGAAGTAAGTCAGAAAGAGAAAAACAAATACCGTATGCTAACACATATATATGGAATCTAAAAAAAAAAAAAAAAAAAACATGGTTCTGACGAACCTAGGGGTCAGACAGGAATAAAGACGTAGAGAAAGGACTTGAGGACACGGGGAGGGGGAAGGGTAAGCTGGGATGAAGTGAGAGAGTAGCATTGACATATATACACTACCAAATGTAAAATAGATAGCTGGTGGGAAGCAACCGTGTAGCACAGGGAGATCAGCTCACTGCTTTGTGACCACCTAGAGGGGTGGGATAGGGAGGGTGGGAGAGACAGAGACGCAAGAGGGAGGGGATATGGGGATATATGTATATGTGTAGCTGATTCACTTTGTTATACAGCAGCAACTAACACACCATTGTAAAGCAATTATACCCCAATAAAGATGTTAAAAAAAAAAAGATATGGTAACAGATCTAACTACTACCTCATATAATTTTGAAGTATTAATGAGTATAAATGATATGCTACATGCATAATGTGATATGAAAAATCAGTGATTTATTATGGTAATATTACTGTGGTTTATTGTCTGCATTCAAATTTGAACAAAATTAAAAATTTTAGTTTGGGGTTAGTGAAAATAAAGTTATAACTTTCCCATCCAAGTTGTCAGTCCCTCTAAATCCTGTTCAAGATCACTGCAGGGGGGCTCCCCTGGTGGCGCAGTGGTTGAGAGTCCACCTGCCGATGCAGGGGATGCGGGTTCGTACCCCAGTCTGGGAAGATCCCACATGCCTCGGAGCAGCTGGGCCCGTGGGCCATGGCCGCTGAGCCTGTGCGTCTGGAGCCTGTGCTCCGCAATGGGAGAGGCCACAACAGTGAGAGGCACGCGTACCACACACACAAAAAAAGATCACTGCAGGGTCCATGGACTCCAGGAGCTGCCACACTAGAGGGTCAGTGAGGTAATAGAGAGAACCTTAATTAAAAGTGGATTTCAGGAGCTACTGGATCAGGGCTATCCATCTCCACCTGGATAATTTTATGCCAGGGCCAATAGTGATATTCGTTTTCATAAGAAATGCAGTTTCACTAATATTACAGTAACTGCAACTTTGGAATTATATTGGGTGGATGCCTTCACTGACCTAGTTATTCCTTATATGTCTCACCTGAAGAGTGAGATAATTTGTGATGTCACTCTAACGAGACAAGGTTTTTTCTCAGACCTACACTTTGATTTGAGTTGAAACGTCCTAAGTGGGTGGCAAGGCTCATCTTTAGCACTAAGCCTGAATACCAGAGCTTAACGTGTCAAAAAGAACAATTTTTTTCTGGTGGAAGATGAGGCATTCTCCCCATTTCAATGGGCAACCAAGGGTGTGGAAACACAGACCAGAAGCACATGGACAAAGTCCTTGTGTTTTTTTGTCTTTGTTTTTTTTTTAATTTTTATCGCAATATAGTTGATTTACAATGTTGCATTAGTTTCAGGTATACAGCAAAGTGATTCAGTTATACACACACACACACACACACACACACACACACACACACATATATATATATATATATATTCTTTTTTAGATTCTTATCCATTACAGGTTATCACAAGATATTGGGTATAGTTCCCTGTACTATACAGTAGGTCCTTGTTGGTTATCTATTTTATACATAGTAGTGTGTATATTTTAATCCCAACTCCTAATTTATCCCTCCCCACCCCCCTTTACCCTTTGGTAACCATAAACTTGTTTTCTATGTCTGTGAGTCTATTTCTGTTTTGTGAATAAGTTCATCTGCATCATTTTTTAGATTCCACAATTAAGTGATATCATATGATATTTGTCTTTGTTTGACTTAGTACGATAATCTCTTTTGCAAAGCAAAGGAAACTATAAAAAAAAAAGAATAGACAACTTATGGAATAGGAGAAAATATTTGCAAATGATGTGATGGACAAGAGGCTAATTTCCACAATGTACAAACAGCTCATACAGCTCAATATTGAAAAAACACACAAACAACCCAATCAAAAAAATGGGCAGGAGATCTAAATAGACATTTCTCCAAAGAAGACATGCAGATGGCCAAAGGGCACGTGAAAAGATGCTCAACATCACTAATTATCAGAGAAATGAAAATCAAAACTGTAATGAGATATCACCTTACATTGGTCAGAATGGCCATCATCAAAAAGTCTACGAATATTAAATGCTGAAGAGGGTGTGGAGAAAGGGAACCCTCCTATGCTGTTGGTGGGAATGTAAATTGGTGCAGCCACTATGGAGAACACTCTGGAGGTTCCTTACAAAACAAAAAATAGACTTTGCCATATGATCCAGCAATCCACTTCAGGGCATGTATTGGGTGAAAATCATACTTCGAAAAGCCCTTGTGTTTAGATCCAAAACCGGACAGACCTTGGTGAGAGCTAACTCTGATGAGTCAAAATCTCTACTTCAAGAACCTATGACTTTTAAAATTTTTACTTATTTATGTTTTTCCTTTCATAGTATTTTAAAATTATTTTAAAACCTCAGCCTTCTTCAGCTGTGCTAAAAACAACCAAGGAAATCATCTATGATTGGGACAAAACTTTTGAAGGGCAGTGAAGAACGTAGCACTGGAAACTGGCACTGGCAGCCATCGTAATTTATGTGGCATAAATGGTTCAGGAAATAGATTAAGGCTCATTGATCAGCCACTCCTTGCTAATTGACAATCTATTTTCAGTGTTAAACCTTGGAGCTTCCGAGTGGGTTTCAATAAGAAAACATTTAGCAAAGCATTAGTCAGATTACTGTGAACTCAGTTGGGGACAGAGCCAAAAAATCAAATCCAACACAAACTGAGTAACTATTATGAGTCAGACCTTATGGAAGTCACCTTTTATATATATATATATATATATATATATATATATATATATATATATATATATATATATAAAAAACCTTGTTTAATCCTCCCCCAAACCTTGTGAAAGAACTACCATTATTTCCATTTTACAATTGAAAAAACTGAAACTCAGAGAAGCTGAGTAATTTATTGAAGATCACACAGCTGGCAAACAGCAGAATGAGTAAGGGATGCTGGGATGCCTGCTAACAAACCTAGTACTTGTCTTTTCTCTTGTAGATCATTGCAAGAAAAGCACACTTGTTCACCCAATTATTTCTAGTACCCATTAGCCAGGTTCCCTGGGCCCCAGGCAATTTGCCAATAGAAAGAAAAAATAATAATAATAAGGCGACCAGTGTCAGAAACCTGGGAATGTACCTTATGTGACCTCAAAACACATGTGCTTATCTTGCTTTGTGCTAAGAAGAAAGTCAAAATTATTGCAAAAAAGAGCAAAAGCTTGCAAGTTTCCTATGTCCTCACTTGAGTTGTACTCAAATTTTTTTTCAATAGTGATGATTTTAATCACTGGATTATAGTGAGATCAGAAAAGAAGTATCTAGTCTATCTCTGACTTAACACTGGGAACCATAATAGGAAACGTATGTAAAATATCAATTTTCACAAAACAAATATTTATCCATGGGGAGAAGGAGGGGAGAGAGAATTTAAGCTTTATGTTTGTTGTGCTTCAGACTGATAGAACTATTACATAGAACTAAACATAACGATATATCATGATTAGTTATGACAGATTGGCACCACTCTCAAATTAATCCAGACATTTAGATCTTCAAAGCGGGTCACTGTTTTTTGGACTACAGCAGCAATTAATAAATCAATCTTATCACACAGAGTGATTGATTAGTACTTTTCAAAGAATGTATAGCAAATGGCTCTCCAATCAAAGGAAATAAAACTATTCATAGATCTTCTTTTAATTTGAATTCTCTCCAATTATAAACAGATTTTTCTTTCCTCTGGCCAGATCTAAGTGCATTTAATATTCTATGGGTAGCAAAATGTTTAAGACTGACAAAATATCCACAGTCTGTAACCTCTATTGGAAAAGGCTTTGATTACAGTAAAATTACATTAAAACGTGTCATTAAAAGGCATTGGACAGACCTAAAATCTAACCTTTTGAGCTGAGGAATACTTAAGATTCTCTTCATGATCATGCAAGGGGCAATTCTTTGCTATGGAATAGCTATTTTCCTGTTAGGCAGGCTATTTCACCAATGATTTATTCCTGAGATGTAATAGGTCATTTAAAATGGTGGTTTAAAAGTTGGGCCTTTTTGTTTAATTTTCTCACAGGCGGTTGGTAATTATCATGGTCCTGCAGTTGCTCTGGAATGCTGTGGAGGGTCAAATGGCAATGGAACCCTGCTTTATAGGGTAATTAAGACAGTCGACATGGTTATTAAATACATCATGCTAAACTAAACTGGAATGCTGTGAAATAAAATCCAAAATCATAAATAAAACTTGGGTATTCCAGCAAAGGGGTATGTGTGAAAAGAAGACCCTTATGCTCTCAGAATTGCAATAAATAGCTCTTGCCCACTCAGACTTACTAAAATCTGGCTACCGAAAGCCTCTGGATTTGTCTTTTAGAGAGTGATACTGAAATCAATGCTACAACTCCACGTTTTTTTGTAGCTCTAATTCCCATTATTCCTTATTACATAAAACAACATAAAAATGCTTTTTGATGAATCATTTTTCCTATATTCCTTATTGCAAAGATCAAATGCTGAAAAATGTATGATAAATTAAGTGATGCAATATGTTTGATATGACTATCAAGTGAATGTTAGAGTTAAAAAAAATAATCTCAAGAATCTTTCCCTTTGTGAGGTCTTTCCAATGACTGCTCATCACCCTGTATTCATGCTGCCTTTCAGAATTCATCTGTAACCTGCATTAAGACCACGATATAATGACCAGAAATCAAAGAAACAAGTAACAGGCTATCTGAAGGCTTGTTGATGCTGGTAATTCTAAACAGTGGTGATAGGTAAATATTGTCATCAGTAGAGATATAAGTCTTCCAAATATGTGTCTGTCTTGTGGTCATAAGCTTTCAAACTCAAGAGCCGAAGGCTTTATTAATTTAATTTCTTTGAGAAAATGTGATGAGTATACAAAAATGCTGGCAAAAGGGCCAGACCAAATGAGAACAGAAAAAAATACAATCTTTCCAAGCTATAATATGCTGCCTACAAGAGATTTTATATTATTCTTCCCTTGCGTCTTGCCTGGAAGTCTTTTTTTTCCGTATGCATGTTTACAGGCAAATTCATTGGTTTACTAGGCAAAGGAAAAGAACTAGTCTTAAATAGAGGAAATAAATATTTCCAATTCTAGCTGTAAAACTAGAAGCCAAAATGTGTAGTTGACAGGCATGGAGCCAGCTGACTTCAGATCACTAGCCTTTCCTTAAAATCAGTCTTCCTATTTCCACATGGAACACATTTTAAGTTAACAATGTGTAGTTTGGCAAAGGAATTGTTTTTCTTTGGCATGAAACGGTTGTCTCGTTTTTTAAAAATGTATTTTCTGCCTGCTCCTATATACAACGTATGCCAACATTCTTTAGAACTTGAAAAACGGTTGTTACATCAGGAAAGTTTTAGATAATTACTTTTTTCATTTTTGCCTAAATAGGAAAAAATATATTTAACATATTCCTATGCCTCATATAATTCTGAACATGGCTTAAATATACCTTGAAATGCACCTTGAATGGCGATTTAACTATATGGTTTACTTTGGGAAAACAGGCCTCTCAAAGAAGTCGTTTAAACTTTCTTTGATGAGTATTTTTACAGGCTATATTGACAATGTACAACCTGAAAATAAATCCGGCCGTTTCCTTCTCTTCTCTCCATCGGTCTTAAAATTGAGTCATTCTATCCCCAATGTATTTATAGCACTGAAAACAGTAGAGTGGAATGCTAACCCATTCAAACATTTGCAGTCCTCCCCCCAGCCCCACCCCGTTTCTGGCTACTGTCGCAGAAAACTCAGAAAAGCAGAAATGCAAATTTTCAGACATTGGTTCCACGTGAAATGGGACAGACGGCTGCACCAGCTACTGTTGTGAGACCAGATAGGACCACTGCTGCCTCCACATAAAGAAGGCCATTAAGGAGAAGTTGTTTATTTCTGCTTCTGCAGAAATCATAAACACCAACCCTGAGCCTGACAGCGCAAGCTGTGCCGCAGTAAATTCTAGTACTTTGCTGGCCATTCTAAGCTGCCCAGTAAAAGTTGCTATAGCTAAATCCCATATACATTTCACGAAATAATCCTACTCAGAAGATGGTATCATATTCCTGCACAGCAGGGTGTGCAAATGCCCATAAATCACATGTAGAATCTGAAATATCTATTTTACAAAATCTGTGCAAATTTAACCATGACCCTTTGCCAGACAATGGGCCTTCATATGCTTTGCAGCTTAGCAGACACCCAGGAATTCTGTTTGGAAGTGATAGCTACTGTCTATGTAATATTTAGGACCTATTCATGAAGCATCTGGCAGGAAATAAAAGGGTTTTCTGCACGAACATATGCTAAAGGATGTGGTCCTGTGCCGACTCCTCCTTTTCTGATTTTTTGCAAATAGCACAACATAAGAGACGGTTGTTTCTGGCTGCCCTGCTGCCTGTCATGGCTGTCAGGAGAAATCCCATGAATTATTGCTCTTCCAGATGTAAGAGATTTTCAGGCTGCCTTAAACTGCCTGTGGTTTGTGGTACTGGAGAGGAGAGAAACGAGATTAAACTTCATCTCATCAGTGCAATCTGAAAAGATCACACAGAGGACTAATAATCAGGGCTTTTTCATTCCAGAGCCAGACTTGAGAGCTGTGTGTTTTTGTTTCAAGGTGATGTCACATTAAGCTTGTTGGAAGACAGTGATTAAGGTCAAACAATATTTGAGGAAGATCAAAAATTAAAAAAAAAGAAAATGCCTTCAGCCCTTTTCTGATGCTTTCCTTATTGCATTTGCTTAAAGGGGAAGGACTGATCATTTTCACTGAAGGCAAAGAATGGGAAGTGGGTTTAGCCCTGTAATTCAACATTGTCAGCATTTCTTAACACAAGGTTAATGTGAGAAAAATTAGAAATGTTCCCATAAAAGTACAGCTCTACTGTTCATTGTAATTTAGTGGATGCATTTATCACCATCAAAAAAAAAAATCGAGTGTCATTTTTTGTTATCTCTAAAGGTCAATTTTGAAATGTTGATTTTTTTTTTTAATTCTATGAACATGTCATAGAAGGTCTGGAAATATTCGTTAAAAAATCAGCAGGTGATAGTAATGCTTTCTGATATGTAGAGTTTTTTAAAGACATTTTGGTTTGGTTTTCTTCTCAAAAAAATGCACTCCTATAACCCACCCCCCATAAGTGGTAGACATCAGCAGATTCAATATCCCCGGTTACCAACATTTAACTAAACGTTTTCATAACTGTTTCCAGAATGACTCAGAAAACAAATCGCAACCTCTCCCATTACGTACAGTTTGAGTCCTCAGGGAGAAAACTTATAACTCATTACATTTCCATTCCCTTTGATCAGATACCACATACAGCACCTGGATATTATAATTTTAAATAATAGTTGTGACACAAACTAGGAAAATGCTTAAAAACCTACGAATTTTAATATGGTTACTACTAGTTCTTATCATTTATGGCATGGAGAAATGGTGAGTGGTTTTGTGGCATTTTGCTAGAGTTCCATTAGCAAAATATTAATTATAGATCAAGAAAACATGTTTTTTAAAAAACACCTGGAAATAATTGACAAATACATGTCTTAGATCAGAACATAATTGCCCCAATTCAACCTGTATAACTTTTTTTTTTTTTTCAGATGTAGACTGTTTAAGTAATGGGGTAGGCTACCAGATGTAAACCCTCCCAGGCCAGCTTTTTTTTCCATTTCAGCTCAGGTACCTCCCAAAGGTTCTCTAATGGGAGGGATCCCAGTGAAACAGTGATGAAAACCACAGGTACCAGTGGTTCACATGAAAGCATTTATGGCTTTCCATGCATCGCATTATAGCAGAGTGGAAAAAAGCCCTCTGTTGAAAATGCATTAATTATTTGACACTGGTTTGCCTCAAAGTAATTTTTTACTATGGGATGCAAGTGAAAGATCACAGCTGAAAAAAAGATCATCATACGTGAGGTGGGCTCACAGAGTCTTTTCTTATGTTCTGTGTGAAGTTGTCTTGAACTGAAACCTATGCTCCTTAAGGATTAAGGGATTGAAAAGCAAAGACTGAAGCTGCTGTAATTTAAACCTAGAGATTCTCTAGCACAAAGGTGCAAAATGGACTAAGCCAATCTCTTTCCCTGTTCAGTAAAGAAATAATTTTCCTTTGGAAAGTTTTACACTGTTAACATTCCAAAGGCATTATCATCTTTAAAGCAAGTGGTCTTCTCTTGGCTTTTACTAGGCACTGAGTACCTGCAGACATTGAACAAGTGGACATGGTTTTAAATTACAATTTATGACCTCTCTAAACAACCATTTATGTATGAGAAATATGAATAAATTTTAAAGAAAAAAATGCATAATGATCATCAGTGAGTTGCATTTTCTTAGTCAAATTGGTATTTTATTCATTAAATATTTTTGTGAAGTTTGGGGCTGTATATGCACTTATTGCTTAGTTTCTAGAAAAATGCTTATTTCCAACTCAATGAAATTTAAAAGTATTATTTATCCTTCAAATAGCAAAAAAAAAAATCATTTCTGAGTAATTGAAAGCCACTTAGTTGCCGGCATCTGTTTGCTTACATGTGAGTTAAGTCAAAATGAAAGCTCAAAGTGTGCTTTATTTATTCATTGATCCAATTGTTCATTCAACAGTTATTAAGCACCTACTATGTGCCATGCAGTTAGGCACTTCAGATACAGTGGTGCAGAAATAATCTTGTCCTCATGTCTAGTGAGACACACCTATATTAAATTAATAAGTAAGTAAGTAGCTATTTCAACTAAAATGGTTATACATGCTGCAAAAGGGATGCATAGAGAAGAATCATGGAAATATGGAATTCACATAAATGTGATGTTTTCAGATACTTATGGTTGTATAGCTCTGCTGTGAGGCTGCAGTGGTTTACCCCAAATAAAGTAACTGAAAGCTTTATTTCTATATTTTCTAAAAACAAGCAAAAAAAACCCCAAAGATGTGGAAATGCTGAAATCTTTATGTGCTGATGTCAGAATTCTGAGTTTCATATTTATTTTCTCTATTAGTTAGGAAAAATAGTGAGTGAAAGAAGATATTATTTCCAGAATAAGCCATTTCTAAATGGTTCTTACTGGTTACATCCAATCTCCCTTTGAAAAGCCATATGAAGAAAGGAGACTATCTTAAAATATCTTAAAATATCAAGCTAAAAATCCTTAGTCACAAAACCTGAATTTTAACTTTTGATTTTTCCTCACATCAATACTCTACTCCAATCCTCAGATATTCAGCCCACATTTCTAATCTACTCTTTGAAGACAAAGTGTAGCATCATTTTCTCACTTCCAACTTGATAATGGTTTGGATATTTCCTATCTTGATCTTTTCAATCTTTTACCCTCTGGATTTTACTTCTTTTCTTCATATTGTTATTACTATTTAGCTAATATTTTTGCCACTCACATTTCATGTCTTCACTGAAGTACAGTTGGGTAATTTTTTTTTTTTTTTTGGTAATGATTTGTTTTGTTTGATCAATTTTGGCCAAATCCAGTAATATAAAATATACAGATCATCTATGTACATAGATCAGAGGAGATTGGCTTGCTTTTTATTTGAACCAGTCAACCCAATTTCCTTTAAGTAATTAATTTTTTTAATGTAGTTTTTATTTTATATTGGGGTATAGTTGATTTACAATGTTGTGTTAGTTTCAAATGTATAGAAAAGTGATTCAGTTATACATATACATATATCCATTCTTTTTCAGATTCTTTTCTCACATAGGTTATTAAAGAATATTGAGTAGAGTTCCCTGTGCTGTGCTGTACAGTAGCTCCTTGTTGATTATCTATTTTACATATAGTAGTGCGTATATGTTAATCCCAAACTCCTAATTTATCCCTCCCCCCTCCACCTTTCTCCTTTGGTAACCATAAGTTTTTTGTTTGGTTTTTTTTTTTTTTGCGGTACGCGGGCCTCTCACTGTTGTGGCCTCTCCCGTTGCAGAGCACAGGCTCCGGATGTGCAGGCTCAGCGGCCATGGCTCAAGGGCCCAGCTGCTCCGCGGCATGTGGGATCTCCCCGGACCGGGGCACGAACCGGCGTCCCCTGCATCGGCAGGTGGACTCTCAATAACTGCGCCACCAGGGAAGCCCCATAAGTTTGTTTTTGACAGAGAAAGACAAATATCATATGATATCAACTTACATGTTGAATCTAAAAAAATAATACAAATGAACTTATTTACAAAACAGAAACAGAATCACAGACACTTAAAGTATTTTCAAATTTTTGTTCCTTTCCAGCACTCTTGCCTCTGCTCTTGAATTTGAATTCTTCACCTTAATTGAGTTCACCTTCACTCAACTTTCAACTCAAATTACTCATGACATAAAAATTTTCAAGTATTCTCCCTTTTAATATCCAAAGGACTTACTGAGTTTTAGGTTTACAGCATGAATACTATATTTAGTTTTTCACACATGAGTGATGGTTAAAGAAAAAGGTGTAATGAGGTCAAATTTAGGGAGCAGTATTTGTTTCAGAGGTAACTTTTCCTGGTTAAAAAATCATAATAAACATTAATTGTTTAGCAGCTGTAAAACTATAGAAAAATATTAAAAAGTAAGTGAAAATAACCTGCAAACCAACCAGATTAAATTAGGAGTTTTTACCACTTTATTCTTTTTTGTCATATGTCATATATCATAGGGAAAAAATATTATTTTTTTCTTTTGTTAATTTTAAAATAGTTGATGTAGAACTGCATATTACAAAGTTCTTAGTAGTATGTAAATGAAAGCTCTACTTAAATTAAGTGACAATAGCCATTGTCTTCTCTCTAAAGGAGAAAAAGAAACATGTTTAATCACTCTATTACCTTCCGTTACAGGAAAGCTTTTTCAAGTTTAACCTGATACCTTTCATTGCTAAAATTTTTAAGTATTTGAATATTTTTATAGGAATTGTTCAACCTCCCCACCCTCATTATTTCTGAAAACTGAAACATTTAACAGTTTTTTTTCAACTTAAAATGACCTCCCACCATGCAATAACCGCTTATCTGATCATTACTCATTCATTCATCATAAAGTAGATCGTGCACATCTACTGTGCATTGTTGGGTTGTATATTTGAAAACTCAGAGAAGCAAAAAACAGCGATCATGTCCTCAAGAAGTTTACATGGTCTTTTAATTACTTCCAATGTTTAGTTGATAAGGGAATTAATTTTAATATTAGGTAAGTAAAATTTCAATAATAAAATGAAAACTTGTCACAACTTCATATCACATACTACAGAATAAAATGCAGAAATGTGCATATTATTTAATATTTTAGAAACTCTAGTCCACACTTTTCTGTGATTTTGTGAACATTAAGTTAGCTCTATTTGTAACAAATTGCCTTGCATGCTCCTATCTACTTCATACAACTGCTACTCCCTAGTACATTCAAGTTATTTTTTTCCTGTAAAGAAACATAATAAAATATTTTACAAATTGCATTTGAAGACATACCAAATAAAAGGTAAAAGTATGAATATTGAAAAGTATGCCAGTAGCTCAAATTTGCATGTGACTCTGGGAGTGAGGAGTGGCTTTCACACAGTTCTATGGATTCCTATCTGTAGATGCTACTTTGGCCAATGCTTTCCACTTATAACCTTAAAATCCTATCTTGAAGGTTCAGACACCCACTCCAGGAGTAGAAGTAATTCCATTTCTATACTCCATGTGCCTCTTGAGGCCAGATCTGCCAGTAAGTGCTTAATTGGGTTAGAAGATAGTGGATAGTACCAGTTTATCATACAGGCAACTGACACAAAACTTTTTCCCTTATCTGAGGTTAGACTGTGTCTGGGTTCAGAGATGAAAGGTCAGTTCTTTATCCACTAAGTCCCCTAGACATTCCAAAATCCCCAGTACATTACAAATTTGAACAGTTTAAGCTCTCTTAAATAGAGAATCTCTTCTCTGGGTAAAGTATACAGTGTATAGAGATACAGTGGAGAAGAAACATGTGAAAGGTCCCAGCCATGACCTTTTAACATCAATAGTTTTATTTATAGCCAGCCTCTTAGTCTATAGGGCTTAATATAAAAGCAAGAATAAAGACAAAGGTATCTGGTTAGCTTTATAGTAGCTATCAGGTTATATAAAATTTGTCTTTATACTCTTGAGCTGAGAATAAAAATTATAAATAATTAAAGTAATGGCTGTTCCAAAGTAAAGAATAACATTCCTCAATCATTTTTTTTTATTTTATTTTATTTATTTATTTTTTTTTTTTGTGGTACGCCGGCCTCTCACTGTTGTGGCCTCTCCCGTTGCGGAGCACAGGCTCTGGATGCGCAGGCTCGGCGGCCATGGCTCACGGGCCCAGCCGCTCCGTGGCATGTGGGATCTTCCCGGACCTGGACACGAACCCGCGTCCCCTGCATCGGCAGGCGGACTCCCAACCACTGCGCCACCAGGGAAGCCCCCCTCAATCATTTTTAATCAAACACATTCCATTTCTCTCTTTATATGGCCTAAAATACTCTACTAGCTTTTAAAGGAATAGATTTATTTCTTCAGATGTATGATTTATTTTTAAAAGACGAAATAATATTATTTTGGGCTTCCCTGGTGGCGCAGTGGTTGAGAGTCCGATGCCTGCCGATGCAGGGGACACGGGTTCGTGCCCCAGTCCGGGAAGATCCCACATGCAGCAGAGCGGCTGGGCCCGTGAGCCATGGCCGCTGAGCCTGCGCGTCCGGAGCCTGTGCTCCGCAACGGGAGAGGCCACAACAGTGAGAGGCCCGTGTATCACAAAATAAATAAATAAATAAATAAATATAATTTTGTTTTTCTTACTACCTGCCTCCTTGTCACATATTTGGTGTCTTGCTGTATTTAAAATTACATGTTAGAGAGCTGTAGATTATAGCAGCCAAAACCATGTTTCATGGAACTTTAGTAGTTTAGAAAATTTAGCAAACACAGATGTATGCCTTGGTTTGCTGTTTTCAAAATAGTTCTCAAGGACTTTTAGGAAATGCCTGAAGGTACATTGGGAGAAGTTCAAAGAGGTCAGAAAATCCACAATGGGAGCAAAGTGTGAAACAAAGCTGGAGACTAGGCCACCAAGGTCTCTGTGTGACAAGCCAGAGAAGATGACTTAACCTAAGGGAAGCCTGGAAAGGTTTTATATGGAAGAGAGCCTGATCTTAGTTCCCAACTCTATTCTGGAGAATTACAGGAAGGCACTTTGGGCTTTCATTATCTCCAGGGAAGACCACGACCCTCTCATTTCAACCCTCAGGGACTCATCCACCTCCCTGAGTATCCCTAGCTGATGGGTAGCCTTTCACAGATATGATAACTTGTGTGCAGTTTCTCACAAGTTGTTAGTTTCATTCATGCTAAAATAGTCATAGAAACTAACAGGTAGCCTTTTATGTTTAATTGGAACTTCTAGAGGCAACATCTTTACCCCAAAATGTCACTAAATTGGTCAGAGTTTCAAGTGCTGTATCTATGTATTGAGTTGTCAAAGATGCTCTTCTACACTTCATTTTAGGTTGAGTGTAATACTTGGGACTTTTCTCTTCTAGTTCCATGTTCTAGCTTCAAATTCCCAGCGAACCATCCCAGTGTGATACAGAAATCTGTGAATGACTACCAACACTTTAGAGACAAAACCACCAGGGCTGCATTATTTTCTAGTTAAGAGATATCTGCTTAGTCATTAAGTTGAAAAGGAAAAAAAGATCTTTGGTAAACAGTATTGAGGATCTAATAGTGTGTAAAAGCCCAAAGTATCAGAACTGATAAGATATTGAGTATCTTATAGCAGATAGAAGCCCAGCTTCCAGAGTTAGACAGACCTGGATTAGAATCTCTAGTCAAAGAGCCCAAAATATATAGTTGACTGACTATTCTCTTTCTTGTAGTCATTTTACATGTCTCTAATATTTATAAGTAAATAGATTGAGAGAAAACTCTAAAACATATGTAGAAAGAACAGCAATGATAAAATATTACTAATGAAATTCATTTCCTTCAAATGTACCCTCCTTGTGGTCTCCAGAAAGTGATTATTTTCACCTCTCTGGTGAATGAAAGGGAAAAAACTTGCCCACATTCTCTACTACAGAAGAACATTGTCAGATTGTATTACAGAATCATTCTGGTGTCATAACAGAATCAGAAATGGTGAAGTTATCAACTCTCCTCTCTCATATCCTATTGCAGGAGACCTAAACCAGCCCCAGAAAATTACTCTCCTCTTTCTGTCCTGCTCTGAGTCATACTAAGAATGAAAATTGTCCCAGGTATATGTTGGTAATTCAGTATCACCAAGACCAAAACCCCTTTATCGCCAGGAATAATTTCTGGCTCCAATGTCCTCAGGTTTTCCTTCCTTCCATTGCTTTCCATTTTTATTAGTCAATCTAATTATTGAATGCCTACTATATTCCAAACCCTACATGAGGCCCCTCAGGTAAAGATGAACAGATAATCCATAATCCTTGCCATGGATGAGTCTAGAGCCAAAATAAGGAAGAAAATAAATGAATCAATAAATGTCTCATTTTCTAGAAACTGTTATCTGTTTACATGGTAGAGAATCTGAGGGAAGCTAGTGCTTAAAAATTTAGATTTTATGTTGTAGAAGGCAGATGGTGTTTACTCTTGGTGACTTAAGGGGGACTCAGAGAAGCCATCTTGGGTGCTACAGATCTTCTGTTTCTTTGTCTGGGAGTAGATTTCACAGCTGTGCTCAGTTTGTGAAAAAATCATTGAGTTGCACACTTATATGCACTTTTCCCTTATATATTACACTTCCATTAAAAGATTTTTAATTATATCTAGATATCTTTTTCCTTTGCATAGAACAGATATTTTACATAGGCTAGGCACACGTATCCCATAGACTCAACAAATATTTTAAAAAATTGAATTATAATTTAAATTTCTAAAAAATTAAAAACTAAAAATTCTTAAGTCCTTTTCCAACCATGAAAAAAAAAATCCTTATTTTTGTAAATGAATCGCTATGCTGAAGCTTCAGTTATGCTTCTATTTGTAATAAGATCATTCTGTTCAAAGCCTTTAAAACTATTCCCACATATTCAAGAGATATTATATTCACATAGTCATACTAAAGAGTACTTCCCACCAGAAAAGTCAGCACACCAGTTGCTCTGAAATTCCCATTTGGGTCTCTTTTTTTTCACCTACCAACAGCTTACTAAATGATGTCTTGAGCAAACTAGCAATTGCATTCACTATATCCTCTTGGTATTACACTATATTAACATCCATCATTTTTTTTTCATGAAAATGTCATTTGCGGGTATGATTTACTTTTCAAAAATGCTCAGTTTCTACT
The DNA here is from genome assembly GCF_963924675.1 of Phocoena phocoena. NCBI lineage: Eukaryota > Metazoa > Chordata > Mammalia > Artiodactyla > Phocoenidae > Phocoena > Phocoena phocoena. The sequence continues at coordinate 20,604,903 of NC_089235.1, forward strand.
GCTGAATATAAAATGCATCCAACTCGTGGAAAAAATATAGCACCAAGCCAAGCAGACCCTCAAAATTGTTTTAGAATTAATTCCATAGACATCATATAATTTTCCCAATAAATATGTCGCCGAACAACACGTAGCAAGTAGTGCTAAATTTACTTTTCTCTGTAGAATTTAATCCTGTTGAATACATACCCTCTTGAATTTTCCTTTGATTTCAAGCCATGGGATTCATATTATTCCTTACTCCTCCTGAGCCCACATTCTAGGTTCCTCCTTCTCTAACCCCTGATGACAAAACAAGATTCTATAACATTTATTTGTCTCCGGAAAGTACTTGCTCATCCTTAAGGTTCTACCCCACAATTCACTCTGGTCTCCCTGTATATATTTCTCTCTCAATGTGAACAGATGTTGCCATAATTTTAATAGCATCACGCTTAGTTCTAGCTTCCAAACCCTTGTGACAACTAGAACTCTTAACTTGGAAGGTTCCAACCATTTCCAGCTCAACATATCCAAAATCCAACTTCATGCTCTTGAAATCTGCTTCTCCCTTCCACCACCTCACCTCACCCTGCCCTCAGCCAACCCTCTGGGTTTTCCGTATTGGTTAAGGACAGTCCCTCTCCTGAATGCCTTTCCAATATCCCGCTCACTATACCTTTGCTACATAATTCCACTGTCACCTATTACCTCATTCCTGGTGCCCTCTAACCCCATACCCCTGCAATCAAAGTATATATTGTCATGTGCTTAATGCTATCCTTTTACTCATTCATTCACTTTTTCATTCAACAAATATTTGTTGAGTAACTGCCCCTGCTAGGCTTTGGATGCTCAGAGATAAACAGGACACAGACTTTTCTATGAAGAAACACTGTCTCAAGGGGGAACACATACAAGATTGGCTTATATTCTGCAGCAGAGGGTTTAAATGCCTTTGTATGTCACATAAATGTTCTTCATAATCTGGACTCAACAAACCTCTCCCGCTTCTTTGACTGCATTTGCCTAGTGTGTGTCCTTGACTCCAGGCACCCAGAACTCCATGTAGATCTCCAATGAGCCTTTCCCTTATTCCTTTATTCCCTCTGCCTGAAATGTCCTTCTCAACCTTGTCAGTCCAGAAGACTGATTCTGGAGCTATTTTCTGCCCTCCTCAGACAGTTGGCATCTGTTCTCTGTACTCAATAACATCCTGTGCAAATTTAACATTTATCACAGTACTTACTAATTATTGATTTTCACTCCTGCCTTTCCTGCTAGATAGTGAGGTGCATGAGAGCAGTGATTGAATCTCCTGTGCCCTTCGGGTTGAATGAGCAATAATCATATACTTGAGAATAAGAAAATGATTAAGAACACAGCCCAGGTTGGCTGCGTGAACACAGCCTGAATGGGGTTAGTGCGCCACGGCTAGCCGGGAGGGAGTCCGGGAAAAAGTCTGGAACTGCCGAAAAGGCAAGAGACTTATTTTTGCCTGTTTCCCGGTGCGCGAGGAGAGGGGATTAAGAGCGCTGCTTAAAGGAGCTCCAGAGACGGGCGCGAGCCGCGGCTAAAAGCGCGGACCCCAGAGACGCGCATGAGATGCTAAGGCTGCTGCTGCCACTGCCACCAAGAAGCCTGTGTGCAAGCACAGGTCACTATCCACACCGCCCCTCCCAGGAGCCTGTGCAGCCCACCACTGCCAGGGTCCGGGGATCCAGGGACAACTTCCCCGAGAGAACGCACGGCGCACCTCAGGCTGGTGCAACGTCACGCTGGCCTCTGCCGCCGCAGGCTCGCCCCGCATACGAACCCCTCCCTCCCACCCCCCCCACCCCCACCCCCGGCCTGAGTGAGGCGGAGCCCTTTAACCTGGTCCTGTCTGAGCGAAGAACAGACGCCCTCAGTCGACCTACGCGCAGAGGCGGGGCCAAATCCAAAGCTGAACCCCGGAGCAGTATGAACAAAGAAGAGAAAGGGAAATCTCTCCCAGCAGCCTCAGGAGCAGCAGATTAAGTCTCCACAATCAAGTTGATGTACCCTGCATCTCTGGAATTCCTGAATAGACAAGGAATCATCCCAAATTGAGGACGTGGACTTTGGGAGCAACGATATACATTTGTTCCCCCTTTTTCTCTTTTTGTGAGTGTGTATGCATATGTTTCTGTATGATTTTTGTCGATATAGCTTTGCTTTTAACCTTTGTCCTAGGGTTCTGTATGTCCTTTTTTTTAGTATAGTTTCCAGTGCTTCTTATCATTGGTGGATTTGTTTATTTGGTTTGGTTGTTCTCTTCTTTCTTTCTTTTTTTAAATTACTTTAAAATTTTTAAATTATTTTTGTTTTTATTTTAATAACTTTTTAATTTAATTTAATTTAATTTTATCTTTTTCTTTTTTTCTTCCTTTTATTCTGAGCCGTGTGGATGACAGGCTCTTGGTGCTCCAACCAGGCGTCAGGGCAGTGCCTCTGAGGTGGGAGAGCCAAGTTCAGGACACTGGTCCACCAGAGACCTCCTGGCCACACGTAATATCAAACGGCAAAAATCTCCAGAGATCTCCATCTCAATGCCAAGACCCAGCTCCACTCAACAACCAGCAAGATACAGTGCTAGGGCTTCCCTTGTGGCACAGTGGTTGAGAGTCTGCCTGCTGATGCAGGGGACACGGGTTCGTGCCCCGGGAAGATCCCACATGCCGCAGAGTGGCTAGGCCCGTGAGCCATGGCTGCTGGGCCTGCACGTCCGGAGCCTGTGCTCCACAATGGGAGAGGCCACAACAGTGAGAGGCCTGAATACCACAAAAAAAAAAAAGAAGAAGATACAGTGCTGGACACCTCATGCTAAACAACTAGCAAGACAGGAACACAACCCCACCCATTAGCAGAAAGGCTGCCTAAAATCATAATAAGGTCACAGACACCCCAAAACACACCACCAGACGTGGCGCTACCCACCAGAAAGACAAGATTCAGCTTCATCCACCAGAACACAGGCACTGGTCCCCTCCACCAGGAGGGCTACACAAACCACTGAACTAACCTTACCCACTGGGGACAGACACCAAAAACAATGGGAACTATGAACTTGCAGCCTGTGAAAAGGAGACCCCAAACATAGTAAGTTAAGCAAAATGAGAAGACAGAGAAACACACAGCAGATGAAGGAGCAAGGTAAAAACCCACCAGAACTAACAAATGAACAGGAAATAGGCAGTCTACCTGAAAAGAATTCAGAAAAATGAGAGTAAAGATGATCCAAAATCTCAGAAATAGAATGGAGGAAATACAAGAAAAGTTTAACAAAGGCCTAGAAGAACTAAAGAGCAAACAAACAATCATGAACAACACAATAAATGAAATTAAAAATTCTCTAGAAGGGATCAATAGCAGAATAACTGAGGCAGAAGAATGGATAAGTGACCTGGAAGATAAAATAGTGGAAATAGCTACTGCAGAGCAGAATAATAATAAAAAAATAGAATGAACATAATTGAGGACAGTCTCAGAGACCTCTGGGACAATATTAAGGGCACCAACATTCGAATTATAGGGATCCCAAAGAAGAAGAGAAAAATAAAGGGACTGAGAAAATATTTGAAGAGATTATAGTTGAAAACTTCCCTAATATGGGAAAGGAAATAGTTAATCAAGTCCAGGAAGCACAGAGTCCCATACAGGATAAATCCAAGGAGAAACACGCCAAGACACATATTAATCAAACTATTAAAAATTAAATACAAATACAAAAAATTAAAAGTAGCAAGGGAAAAACAACAAATAATATATAAGGGAATCCCCATAAGGTTAACAGCTGATCTTTCAGCAGAAACTCTGCAAGCCAGAAGGGAGTGGCAGGACATATTTAAAGTGATGAAAGGGAAAAACCTACAACCAAGATTACTCTACCCAGCAAGGATCTCATTCAGATTTGATTAATTCTCTTAGCAAAAACTAAGAGAATTCAGCATCGCCAAACCAGCTTTACAACAAATGCTAAAGGAACTTCTCTAGGCAGGAAACACAGGAGAAGGAAAAGACCTACAATAACAAACCCAAAACAATTAAGAAAATGGTAATAGGAACATACGTAATTTACCTTAAACGTAAATGGATTAAATGCTCCAACCAAAAGACATAGACTGGCTGAATGGATACAAAAACAAGACCCATATATATGCTGTCTACAAGGGACCCACTTCAGACCTAAGGACACATACAGACTGAAAGTGAGGAGATGGAAAAAGATATTCCATGCAAATGGAAATCAGAAGAAAGCTGGAGCAACAATTCTCATATCAGACAAAATATACTTTAAAACAAAGACTATTACAAGAGACAAAGAAGGACACTACATAATGATCAAAGGATCAAGCCCAGAAGAAGATGTAACAATTGTAAATATTTATGCACCCAACATAGGAGTACCTCGATACATAAAGCAAATACTAACAACCATAAAAGGGGATATCGACAGTAACATTCATAGTAGGGCAATTTAACACCCTACTTTCACCAATGGACAGATCATTCAAAATGAAAATAAATAAGGAAACACAAGCTTTAAATGACACATTAAACAAGATGGACTTAATTAATATTCATAGGACATTCCACCCAAAAACAACAGAAAACACTTTCTTCTCAACTGCTCATGGATCAGTCTCCTGGATAGATCATATCTTGGGTCACAAATCAAGCCTTGGTAAATTTAAGAAAATTGAAACCGTATCAAGTATCTTTTCTGACCACAACGCTATGAGACTAGATATCAATTACAGGAAAAAAATCTGTAAAAAATACAAACACATGGAGTCTAATCAATGCACTACTTAATAACAAAGAGATCACTGGAGAAGTTAAAGAGGAAATCAGAAGATACCTAAAAACAAATGACAATGAACACACGATGACCCAAAACCTATGGGATGCAGGAAAAGTAGTTCTAAGAGGGAAGTTTATAGTAATGCAATCCTACCTTAAGAAACAAGAAACATCTCAAATAAACAACCTAAGCTTACACCTAAAGCAATTAGAGAAAGAAGAAAAAAACAAAACAAAAAAAAAATCAAAGTTAGCAGAAGGAAAGAAATGATAAAGATAAGATCAGAAATAAATGAAAAAGACATGAAGGAAACAATAGCAAAGATCAATAAAACTAAAAGCTGGTTCTTTGAGAAGATAAACAAAATTGATAAACCGTTAGCCAAACCCATCAAGAAAAAATGGGAGAAGAACTCAAATCAATAGAATTAGAAATGAAAAAGGGGAAGTAACAACTGACACTGCAGAAATACAAAGGATCATGAGAGATTACTACAAACAATTATATGCCAATAAAATAGACAACCTAGAAGAAATGGACAGATTCTTAGAAATGCACAACCTTCCGAGACCGAACCAGGAAGAAATAGAAAATATGAACAGACCAATCACAAGCCCTGAAATTGAAACTGTGATTAAAAATCTTCCAACAAACAAAAGCCCAGGAACAGATGGCTTCACAGGCAAATTCTATCAAACATTTAGAGAAGAGCTAACACCTATCCTTATCAAACCTTATAAAATATAGCAGAGGGAGGAACACTCCCAAACTCATTCTATGGGGCTACCATCACCCTGATACCAAAACCAGACAAAGATGTCACAGAGAAAGAAGACTACAGATGAATATCATTGATGAACATAGATGCAAAGATCCTCAACAAAACACTAGCAAACAGAATCCAACAGCACATTAAAAGGATCATACACCATGATCGAGTGAGATTTATCTCAGGAATGCAAGGATTCTTCAATATATGCAAATCAATCAATGTGATACAGCATACTAACAAATTGAAGGAGAAAACATGTGATCATCTCAATAGATGCAAAGAAAGCTTTTGACATAATTCAACACCAATTTATGATAAAAGCCTCCAGAAAGTAGGCATAGAGGGAACATTCCTCAACATAATAAAGGCCATATATGACAAACCCACAGCCAACATCATGCTCAATGGTGAAAAACTGAAAGCATTTCCACTAAGATCAGGAGCAACACAAGGTTACCCATTCTTACCACTATTATTCAACATAGTTTTGGAAGTTTCAACCACAGCAATCAGAAACTAAAAAGAAATAAAAGGAAGCCAAATCAGAAAAGAAGAAGTAAAGCTGTCACTGTTTGCAGATGACATAATACTATACATAGAGAATCCTAAAAATGCTACCAGAAAATTACTAGAGCTAATCAATGAATTTGGTAAAGTAGCAGGATACAAAATTAATGTACAGAAGTCTCTTGCACTCCTATGCACTAATGATGAAAAATCTGAAAGTGAAATTAAGAAAACACTCCCATTTACCACTGCAACAAAAAGAATAAAAAATCTAGAATAAACCTACCTAAGAAAAAAGACCTGTATGCAGAAAATTATAAGACACTGATGAAGTTAAAGATGATTCAAATAGATGGAGAGATATACCATGTTCTTGAATTGGAAGAAACAACATTGTGAAAATGACTATACTACCCAAAGCAATCTACAGATTCAATGCAATCCCTATCAAACTACCACTGGCATTTTTCACAGAACTAGAACAAAAATTTTCACAATTTGTATGGAAACACAAAAGACCCTGAATAGCCAAAGCAATCTTGAGAAAGAAAGACCAAGCTGGAGGAATCAGGCTCCCTGACTTCAGACTATACTACAAAGCTACAGTAATCAAGGGAGTATGGCACTGGCACAAAAACAGATATATAGATCAATGGAACAGGATAGAAAGCCCAGAGATAAACACTTGTACGTATGGTCACCTTATCTTTGATAAAGGATGCAAGAATATACAATGGAGAAAAGACAGCCTCTTCAATAAATGGTGGTGGGAAAACTGGACAGCTTCATGTAAAAGAATGAAATTAGAACAGTCCCTAACACCATACACAAAAATAAGCTCAAAATGGATTAAAGACCTAAATGTAAGGCCAGAAAGTATCAAACTCTTAGAGGAAAACATAGGCAGAACACTCTATGACATAAATCACAGCAAGATCCTTTCTGACCAACCCCTTAGAGAAATGGAAATAAAACCAAAAATAAACAAATGGGACCTAATGAAACTTAAAAGCTGTTGCACAGCAAGGGAAACCATAAACAAGATGAAAAGACATCCCTCAGAATGGGAGAAAATATTTGCAAATGGAACAACTAACAAAAGATTAATCTCCAAAATGTACAAGCAGCTCATGCAGCTCAATATCAAAAAAAGAAACAACCCCAACCAAAAAGGAGCAGAAGACCTAAATAGACATTTCTCCAAAGAAGATATACAGATTGCCAACAAACTCATGAAAGAATGCTGAACATCATTAATCATTAGAGAAATGCAAATCAATACTACAATGAGATATCATCTCACACAGCTCAGAATGGCCATTATCAAAAATCTACAAACAATAAATGCTGGAGAGGGTGTGGAGAAAAGGGAACCCTCATACACTGTTGATGGGAATGTAAATTGATACAGCCACTATGGAGAACAGTATGGAGGTTCCTTAAAAAACTAAAAATCGAACTGCCATATGAACCAGCAATCCCACTACTGGGCATATACCCTGAGAAAACCATAATTCAGAAAAAGTCATGTATCACAATGTTCATTGCAGCTCTATTTACAATCGCCAGGACATGGAAGCAACCTAAGTGTCCATCGACAGATGAATGGATAAAGAAGGTGTGGCACATATATACAATGGAATATTACTCAGCCATAAAAAGAAACAAAATTGAGTTATTTGTAGTGAGGTGGATGGACTTAGAGTCTGTCATACAGAGTGAAGTAAGTCAGAAAGAGAAAAACAAATACCATATGCTATAGGACACATATATATGGAATCTAAAAAAAAAAAAAAAATGTCATGAAGAACCTAGGGGCAAGACAGGAATAAAGATGCAGACCTACTAGAGAATGGACTTGAAGACACAGGGAGGGGGAAGGGTAAGCTGTGACAAAGTGAGAGAGTGGTGGTGTATATATGGACATATATACACTACCAAATATAAAATAGACAGCTAGTGGGAAGCAGACACATAGCACAGGGAGATCAGCTAGGTGCTTTGGGACCACCTAGAGGGATGGGATAGGGAGGGTGGGAGGGAGGTGGGAGGGAGGGAGAGGCCAGAGGGAAGAGATATGGGAACATATGTATATGTATAACTGATTCACTTTGTTATAAAGCAGAAACTCACACACAATTGTAAGGCAATTATACTCCAATAAAAATGTTAAAAAAAAAAAAAAAAACACAGCCCAGGGAGTAAGACAGATGTGGATATGAATCCCAGCTCCACTATATAATAACTATGTACTCAAGAATTTGCTTGTCTCCTCTGAGCCTCAGTTTCCTCATCTGTTAAGAGGAATAACAATATTTATTTTAAATTGTTCTGTGAGGACTCAACAAGATAATGCAAATAAAGTGTTAGGTACAGTGTCTCATCCATAATAACTACTCAGTACTTTTTAGCTATTGTTATTATGTCTGATGGAAAGTGGGGGTGGCATTATGATTCCCTTCACATTTTACAATTGTGGTCAGATGATAAGAAAAACAGATGGAAGGGGAAAGGAAGTAACCTTTTAAGAATTCACTCTGTATTCATCTTACTTCAGGTATGTTATCTCCTTGATGCTCCCAACCACTCCGGTGGAATAAGGATTGTTAATGCCAATTTACAGATTAGAAAACTGAGTCTCAAAGAGTGTAAGTGACTCATTCAAGGGCATAGAGCTCCAGTTTTAAGATGCATTGGATGAAACATCTGTGACTGCCATAGCAAAATGCCATAGACTGAGTGGCTTAAGCAACAAAAAATTATCACAGTTCTGGAGGCTTTGAAGTCCAAGATTAGGTGCTGGTAGATTTGGATCCCAGTGAGGATTCCCTTCTTGGCTTGCAGATGTTCACCTTCTTGCTATGCCCTCTCATGATGACAAGAGACATCTCTTTCTTCCTCTTTTTATAAAGCCACCAATACTAGAGCCCCATTCTTATGATCTTATTTAAACTTAATTACCTCCTAAACGCCCTGTCTCCAAATACAGTCACACTGAGTGTAGGGCTTTGACAAATGAATTTGAGGGGGGATACAATTCAGTTCATGGCACTCATGTTCTTTGTGCTGAATCTCACTGCCATCAACACAAGATGAACCAACGTGAACAGGGTCCACTGGTAAAGTCCTTAAGAGCAGAAACTATAGATCTAATTTTCCCAAACTCACTACCAAAAGCATGAGTCTTTTTAGCCATTCTCCCTTTATTCCATCCCTTCTTACTAGAGTTTCTTGATCATCCATAATATAAAATAGCTGTTGGTAAAGCAAAGAGTAAGTCTGTGTCATGTGCTACCCATCCAAGAGGAGCACCCTAAGGGACAAATAATTTAAGGCAGAAGACATTCTGGACGATGAGTTTGAAAATGTCTAGCTCTTCAACATAGCACTGGGGGTTGGGAGAAGGGACAGCAGAAACTAGAGTAACAGGCTAGAATACCTATGTCGATGATCGCATAGGAAAAGTTGGCAAATCACCCTGGAATGTGGTGGTCTGGTGCTGATAGAGTGGAGAAGAGGTTTGGAGGGAGTGTTGAGTCAAAAGGAGCCCACTGAATATGCCAAGAACTACAAATCCTGTGGTTGTGATGGAAGAAGCAAGAGATGCCCACTCAGGCTGGGTACCTTGTCTTCTTCCCAATACTTCTCTGCCCCCCACACCTCTGTTTTTGGACCTCGACTCCAGCGGCAGGACCTCTAAACCACATTGTCATTAAAATATAGAATGACTAATATTGGATCACCTGTTTTTTTGTGTGTGTGGTTTGTTTTTTTTTTTTTTTTTTGCGGTACGCAGGCCTCTCACTGCTGTGGCCTCTCCCATTGTGGAGCACAGGCTCCGGACGCTCAGGCTCAGAGGCCATGGCTCACGGGCCCAGCTGCTCCACGGCATGTGGGATCTTCCTGGACAGGGGCACGAACCCGCGTCCCCTGCATTGGCAGGCGGACTCTCAACCACTGTGCCACCAGGGAAGCCCTGTATTACCCTTTAATCCTGAGGGGAAAAGAACAATTTCTAGATTGTCCAGGTAAGTATCCCTAAGAGAAGGATAAAATACGGGAAGAGAATTTTTCTAGTCATCAGGAACCTCCAGCTGAATGGCAGTACTGGCAAATCAAAAGAACCCCAAATATGGATTGAAAATTCAATGGTAATTGATGGCTTTTTTCAATGACAAAGTATGTAGTTGCCTCATTAAGTTCTTCTCTTATAGTACAAGAAATAAAGTGGCAGGACCTGAAGCCCAACACCCTGATTTCCTCTGTAAGGACTCTCAACCACCTATGTGTTTTGTGAGAATAAAAGAGTTAAGAATGGAAGCACTATTCTCATCAATCATGGATGAGCATATAAATCATGTAATATTCACATAATGGAATATTATGTATCAATATGGATTTTTTTGAGATCTCACAAACCTAATGTTAACCTCAGAAACATTGTACCTCACAAACATAATGCTGAGTGAAAAAAATGAGTACAAGTTGTATGGTTCCATTTGTATAAAGTTCAGAATTAGACAAGACTGATCTAAAAGTCAGGAAGTTGGGCACCTTTGTGGAAGGACAGAGACTGGAAAGGGGTGGGGTTTGTGGTGCTAGTAAGGTTCCATTTCTTTATCTGCCTTCTGATCACATGAGTATGTTTGCTTAAGGACAATTCATTAATCTGTACACATGATTTGTGTGCCATTCTATTTGTTTATCTCAATTAAAATTTCTAAAATTTAAAAACACCACACTGGGTATATACTGAAAAGAGTTGAAAGCAGGGATTCAAATAGATAGTTGTACACCTGTGTTTATAGTAGCATTATTCACAATAACCAAAAGAGGGAAACAACCTAAATGTCCATTGACAGATGAATGGATAAACAAAATGTGGTATATCCATACAATGGAATATTATTCAGCCTTAAAAAGGAATGACATTCTGATACATGCTACACCAGGGAAGAAACTTGAAAACGTTACACTAAGTGAAATAAGCCAAACACAAAAGGACATATATTGTATGCTTCCATTTTTATGAGGCCTTAGTCAATTCTGACTTCTATGACAAAATACCATCAACTTGGTGGCTTATAAACAACAGACATTAATTTCTCACAGTTCTGGAGGCTAAGAAGTCCAGTATCAAGGTGCTAGACAGTTCAGTGTTTGATGTTCATAGTCGTCTTCTTGCTGTGTTTGCACATGGCAGAAGGGACAAAGGAGCTCTCTGGAGTCCCTTTTATGAGGGCACTAATCCAGTCCATGCAGGCAGAGCCCTTATGACCTAATCACCTACCAAAGGCCCACCTCTTAATATCATCACATTGGGGATGAGAATTTCAACATATGAATCCGCGGGGGGTGGCGACAAAAACATTCAGTCTATAGCATGACATACCTATAGTTGTCAAATTCATAGAGACAGAAAGTAGAATAATGTTGACCAGGGGCTGAGGGGAGAGAGGAATGGGAATTATTACTTAACAGGTATGGAGTTTGAGTTTGAGATGATGAAAAATTTCTGGAAACTGATAGTGGTAATGGTTGCTCAATAATGTGAATATAATTAGTGCCACTGAATTGTTCATCTAGAAATGGTTAAAATGGTAAATAATATATTATATGTATTTTATCAAAATAAAAATAATCAAAAAACAAGAAAAGAATGGAGGCACATGTCTTTCTCTTCTCTTTAAGTGGGACCTTGCCACCCTGTCCAAAGGATCCTCCAGACAAATTCCCACCATCACTTCTTTTCAAGGCCAACAGTTTCGAATCCTCGGAATCCAACTCTGGGATGTCCTTCTGACTTTGACCAACTTCTTTACCTCGAGGCCACATGCCAAAATTTCCTTGGGCTGCTTCTACTTGATTTATAGGAGTAGAAGAAAGTATTTTGAGAGGAATCTACTTGTTTAATATGATCAGGCGATTTGAGTTATTGACCACCACACAGGAGCATCTTACAAACATACATCATTCCCAGACCAATCTTCTAAAATATACCTCTTGGAATGAAAACCTTGGTAATATAGAGGGAATTCCTTGTTCCTCTGAGAAGAATACAATCCACTGAGCAAAAATTTCAGCATTTACTTATACCCCACCTATGTGTAAACAGACCTAAGACTAAAATTATTAAATGGCCAGATTCACAAAAGAATAATCTGGAAACAATAGTGAAAACACTTTAAGACATTTTATTTTCAAATAATGCCAAAACATCTATTCAACTGAGCTAACTATTCATTTACTTTTGTCTACATAATATCAAAAAGTTTGACTGAATTTTTCACTGAGCTTATTAATATTTTCACTGAATTTCCAGATGTTTTCCTTTCACATATTGGTGTCACTATATATCTTTATTTTCCCCTTACACTATCATTCCTACGTATAGTTTATTGTTGGAAGATAGCTGCAGGGCAGGACAGATATTAAAACTATATAGGATCTCATAAGATGTGAAGCTGAATATCTATTTTTAGATCCGGTAACCTTTTTATAGCTTTGGGGGAAAACATGGATAGTACTCCAGTGTGTGTGTGTGTGTGTGTGTGTGTGTGTGTGTGTGTGTGTATGTGTACACTGACAAGGAATTCTTCTATATTGAGAATGAGCAAAACCCTATGCCAACCATTGCAAGAAAACCCTAGAAGTTTTTTTTTTTTTTTTTTTTTTAATGTATAGGTTTACAAAGGATCTTCATTCATGTACATATCAGCCGAACTTATATACTACTTCAGGGGAATTAGTATAGAATACTGGTTAAGAAGACAGAGTTTTACTCTTCACTCTGACAATTTCCTAGCTTTCCTCGGTTTTCTCATCTGTATTACAGGGATAAAAATCACACTTTTCTTTTGGAATGTTGAGTGAGAAAGGACTTAGCACAGTGACATGCTCAGTTAATGTTAGTGCTCATACTAAGAACCAGGAAACGGGGCATTTTTAATTATGAAATAACTTTCAACAAGCAGATATTCAAATATGCAGTGACATTTGAATTTTGTTGTTGTTTTGAGAAGCGACATTTCATAGGCAGATTGTGACCTGAGGGAGGCAGAGCCCAGAGCCAACAATTTTGTTTTGTTCTTAGCTTAGGCAGCAAAACGAGTATTTGGAAAAGTAGGAATCTGATAGCATTTTGTTAATACAACTACACTATCCTACTATTTTGTTCCTTTTGAAATGATGAAATTTTCTGATTTAATTTTAATGACAATAATTCACTTGAGTTAACTCATGGTCAGTCACGTATATCTCTGTTCTCCTTTGTTGCTGCTGGTGACTCAGTTGCTCAGCTACCGTCAGTTGGGGCTTTAAAAACAAGGTTTTAGTTCTTAGCTTTATCTTCTTATGGTCCAACTGGATGGCATGAACTTACTTGAGGTTAAGAGACAAAATGTATTTTCCTAAACAAAATATCTAAAATTCAGGTTCCCGAGTGTCATGGAGGTTCCAGGTCCTTGGTTTAGAATCTGTAAAATCCCTACCCACCGCTGGAGCAACTCCTTTTATGGGAATGTCTCTGGTTACTTAGCTCTTTGCCTCTTCTAGTTCTTAGAACAAAGAACTTCGGGATTCACAGGCAAGCATATGTCCTTCTGTCTAGCTCTCAAATTATAAGTCCATTATTCTACTGCACAAGAAGAAATTGTTCCAAATTAAATCAAGACTAACTTGCAAGAATCCTGCTTGGTTGTGTCTCTAACGATTTCCAGACTAATAAGCAACACGTAGATGGCTCAATACAATTCTCAGTGTCCCAAAGCATATTAATTTTTTTGTCGAAGAACTAGATCTTTGCCTGAGCTTTTTCCCCTGCCCCAGGTCTTCAAAATCTCCAAAAATTGTATCCTTTGGAAATATATGTGTTATATTGCTATTTTTTCATAACTGGAGTTTTAGTTTTCAAATAGTTCAAATAATAATAAAGAATTTGTTTTAAATAAACATCCAAACTTTTGTCTCTGTATCTCTGTCACCTAAGCGAGCACAGTATTTTAGAGTTTAGGAAGTTTCCTTAACTTGGTTATAACTCTAAGAATCATAAACTGAATTTTTATAGACATCTTGTTTGATTTATTTTGCTTCTTGAGTTAATCTTTTTTCTAATTCACAAAGGTAGCAAATTCTCGTAAATATTTCAGATATCACAGTTATATATAAAGTTAAAAGTAGAGGTATTTTCTGCACCCCCAATCTCATGACTCAAAAGTAACTCTTTTTAAAATTATTTGGTATTGTTCCAGATCTTTTCCTATGCACATAATCAATCCCAATATGAGGATATATTCATTACAAATTTGTATCTTTCCTATTTTCCCCTCCTTCATCCTATAGTCCTTTCCCATACTCTACCTCTCAATTAGGCCAGTTATGCATATTTTATGGTCTTTTTCTTCAGGACTTTGTGTGTGTGTGTGTGTGTGGCAAGGATAAAAGAAGTGGCCCCAAGACAGTTCCCTTTAGTCTTTTATACTAATTTTAACTCATATAAGGGGCTTCCCTGGTGGCACAGTGGTTGGGAGTCTGCCTGCCGATGCTAAGGGACACGGGTTCGTGCCCCGGTCTGCGAAGATCCCACATAAAACGGAGCGGCTGGGCCCATGAACCATGGCCGCTGAGCCTGCACGTCCAGAGCCTGTGCTCCACAATGGGCGAGGCCACAACAGTGAGAGGCCCGCAAAGAAGTTATCTAGGTATCTTTGAAAAAACTAGAGAAAAAGAGAGAATTTTTGAGGTCCATTAAATGAGAGAGCACAATTCTACCAAACTAAAGGATGGAAATCTGGCGAATTTGTGAGAGTGAAGAGGGGCATTCCTACCTTCCAAGCTCAGCGCCAAGACTTCCCAGGGTAATTGCATGAGTTTCTCTAAGAAAACAGGGCTTTAAACAAAAGCTCCATACTTCTTGTAATTCCACATGAATTCCTCTACCCTACATGTGCAAGGGAAGCAGAAAGGCACCAGGTTTCAAATGTTTATTCCTGGCTTGGAATATAAGTGATCAGTGTTGACAATGATGCACTGAAGATTAGATCTTCCTCCCACATGTGGGGCAGTAACCAGTGAAGGTGGAGCAGGACCCAATCAATGCAGCTGTGGCTGAATTGTTCATAAAACAAATAGGATAGGGTTTGGAATACGATTTAAATAGATAAAAAGACAAGATGTTTCAAATATATCTGAGATGTCTGTTGGGATGGTCTCCAAATAATGAGGAAAAGTTGGGGATGTGTTTCATTTTTCAGAAAAGGGATCATACTGTGCCTTATTTTTCTATGCATTGGCTTTTCAATCATTCTGGAGATCTTTCCATGAAGTCTATTCTGTTTCATAGTTAAATAATATTTCATGATAGACATACAATTATTTATTTAGCCATTTCCTTATTGGTAAACATTTAGATTATCTCTAATTTCTGCTTTTGCAAGTATGGTTGCATTGTGTATTTCTACCTGTAGGATGTCTAGACATGAAATTACTATACCAATGGATTGAATATTTTAAATTGTGTTAGTTTTGAGAATCTCCTAATGTTCTGTATTATTACACATTTCCCCCTGCTTTTATTAACATTCCATATTATCAGAATTTTAATGTTTTGTCAATTTAATGTACAAAAAAGTTACCTTAATATTGTTTTATTAACATATATCTGTCATTATGAGTTTAAAGGTTTTTCCATGTTTTTTCAGCCTTTAATATTTCTCTGCAGTGAATAACTTCTATTTTTTTCTCATTTTTATATATTTTGTTATTCTATACATAGGAGTTATTTCTGTATAAGAGAGAGTAACAGTTTATCAAATATATGTAGAATATACTTTTCCAACTTGCATAATATATATTTATAATAGATGTTATCTATCTCATTATTTTATATTCATACACCTATAAATATTATAATTAAATATGTATTAAATATTTAAATAAACATCAAAATGAATATATGGATATTCGTACATCTGAGATAAAATTTTCTTTAATTTTTTTTAGATTTTGTTTATAGGATCTTTTACAGAGTAGGCACTTTTCAATTTTGACAATTTGTCAATATTTTTTCTCTTCTGCTTCCCTGACATTCACATTATACTCAGACAGTTTTCATCCCCTATTTTTAAAGTATTTTTATAATTTTATTTCTTACAGACTTTTTTAAAAAATGTGATATAATATAATATCCTAATTCTATTTGTTCCCAAATACATAGCTAACTATCACTATTTTTGCAAAGTTTTTCCCTGCCACTGATTCAAAGCACCACTTTTATTAGATACTGAATTATCATCTAGAAGTGCATGTGTTTCTGGACCTCTTTTGCCTGTACCTGACTATATAATTTAATTGCTGTTACTTAGAATATATTTTGATGTCTGACAAAGCAAGTCTCTTTTCATTATTATTATATTGCCAAATTTTCTTGAGTCTTTTTTAAGAGAAACTGAGAGTCAACTCACTAGTTAGAATTTATAGACTAATATTCAGGAGAATTAGCATCTCTACACTATTATGTTTTACCCTTCAAGACGGGGTATAACTGTTCATTTATTAACATATTCTCTTTTATCTTTCAATAATGACAATTTTAGTACATATAGGTTTAGTGTTTTCCATATATTTTACCTTTTTCATTATTTAAATTACTTTTTCTTAGTGGTTACTCCTAGATTATAAGAAAGCTATTGATTTATGTGTGTTTAACTTTTTTAAGTTACAAATGCATAATTCTTTGCAGTCTAGGCTTTATTCTTCTAAGGTAAATCCACTTCTGGAGCCAGGTGAAGAAAGTGTTACACAATGTAAAAAGTGATCAATTGATGTCAAATGCTGCTGAGAGAACAGAGAAAAAGGACTGAAGGATGCCATTGAACTTGGCCAGATGAATGTTTTGGTGATCTTGTCAAGAGTGGCTTCCAAATAGAAGTGGAAATAAGAATCTGAGTGGAGAGTTTGGGGAGAGAATGGGGTTTGAATAAGTGGAGACAACTTGATGAATTTTGTTTTAAAGAAAGAAAGAAACCTGAAGGGAACCAGGAGATCTGGAATGGGTTTATTTTTCTTAGCTGACTGCTATTCAGCCTATTGTGTCTCATCACATTGGTGAGAAATTTGTGGGATAGGCGAGAGAGAGGAGATTCAGACTTGACTAGCAGGAGAAGGGGCGGATCCACTGCACAACTAAATAATGTCTTGGACTTTGAAGAAAGAAGACCTTATCCATTTAGCCAGAATACAGGATACAAAGATAGACAAGTTGGTAGGTTTGGTGAAGGGAAAATAAAGTAGTTTTTCTAACTGCTTCTAGTTTCTTTCACTGTTTTACTGACTTGATTTTTCATATTTAGGACGTTAATTCATCTGGAATTATGTTATAGTTCAAGTTAGGGGATCACCTGTTATATTTGTCCAGTTACGTGTTTCCATACCATATTTTCCCTGATACTTAGCAATGCCACCTTTGTCCTAGAGGAAGCTCCCTCATCTTTGAAGGCTTGTTTCTAAGTTCTCTATTCTATTCTTCTAGTCTATTTGTGGCAAATTGCACTGCTTTAATTATTATAGCTTTATTGTAAGTCTTCATAATTGGTAAAATAAAAGGTTTACTTAAGATCTTTTTACATAACTTGTAAAACAAAACTTTGCTTATTTTTCTACCAGATTGTCTTATTTTTAGTCATCTAAGTATTGTCTTATCCACATATATATTTTCCCTTCTTATTTTTAGTATTATTTAATAATACTCTCTTTTTACCTTGATGAGACTTGCCGGAGGATTTTCCATTGTTTAGTTTTGCTTCTGGTTTTGATTTTTTGCTTTTTTGTCTAGTCAATAAAACACTTTTCAATATCATTTAATGTCTATTTTTATTTGTTTTTCTCTGTTTTTTCCATTTTCATTAATTTTTAACTTTAAAAAATTCTCTTAGAAATGCCTTCCTTCCTTCTAAGGGGAAATTTTTAATTGACTTAAAATCAAATTATAAAAAAATATAAAATCAAATTACAAAGGTGAACACAATTTCCTCTTTCACTCTCTCTCTCTCTCTCTCTCTCTCTATATATATATATATCAAATCATCACCTTGTACACTTTAAATATCTTTTGATTTTGTCAATTATACCCAATAAAATAATGAAATGAAAGCAAAATAAAATAATAAAATGAAAGCAAAAAAGTAAACACGATTCCAAAATAGTAATAAAGAAAATGCCTCATGTCAAGAGCAATTTTTAAAAAATTCACCTGGTGGGCAAGTGGGCTTTATTACATTGAATCATGTTAGTCAATAACTCCACAATGAGCCTATGTACAGACGGCTTTCTATTGTATGATTTGAAGAGCAACAAAAATAATCTTTTTCCAAAAATATCTCCTTCAATACCTAAACTTGGCATTGCTCCCTATTCCTATGCAGATAATATTCAACTGTGAGGTTCTTGGTAATTGGATTCCAATACCAAGAACCTTTGTTCTTCTCAGCAAAGGTTCTCAGACTTCAACATTTCATAATAGTGAATGAGGAAGCTGGATTAAAATGCAGATTCAGAAGATTTAACAAGGGGCCCAAGAATTTGAAATTTAAATAGTCATCCCAGTTGATTATGATACCACTTATCCTAGGACCTCACTCTGAAAAATACTGCTGTAGAAGATGAAAGTTTAGCCAATCCTTAACCTGAGTTCTCTCCCTGTTGACATTTCAACACCTGACTTTCCATTAGTTTATAGCATACAAAGGACAGGGAAATCTCAGAGAAAGAAGGCATTAGAGTGATAACATTGAACAGGAAGCAGTTTTGTTGGCTCCAGACAAAGAAAGGATACAAGTTATTTGCGTCTTGGACAGCACTGGCCAATAGAATGTTCTTCAATGATCGAAATGTTTTATTTGCACACTCTCCAATATAGTAGTCACTAGTTTCATGGCTTTTCAGCCCTTGAAATGTGGCTACTCCAACTGAGTAACTGAATTTTAAATTTTCTTTAATTTTAATTAATTTTAATTTTAACCAATATAAGACACATGTGACAGTGGCTACCTTAGCCAATAGCACAGGGCTGCAGCTCTGCCTAAGGCTGGAGGAAGGATTTAGCAAAAAGAAAGTAAATTATACAATTTCTAATTTACAATTTTCCAAAGGTCAGCTTTGTTATTTAAGATCACAGTATCAAATCTTGATATCATGCTACCAGAGAGAGTTGTAAAATTGGTAAAATGTATTTTACTAATAGTTCCTCTATCACACTGCCAGTCAAATAAATTGCCTTCAATACAGGAACCATTGAAGTGTATTTTCAAGAAATCTTAGTGACAGCTTGGCAAATGATAGGCAGAAGAAAATATATTGGTGGTAAATATCCTTACTACACTCTTCAAAGTCTTTCAAGCTAAATTTTCAGTGGACATTGAAAATTTTATTGAGTTTTTAAGATTGAAAAAGATTTTTGAATGAGGAAACTTTATTAGTAATGGTAGTTAACATGGTTATGGAACACCAACTACATGACAAGGAGCATGTTAAGTATTCTACATGTGTTATTTAATTTAATCCAGACAACACCATTAGAAATGCATTGTTATTAATCACACTTTGAGATAAGAGAATTGAAAATCAGGGAAGTTAAGAAACCTACACAAAGTGGCAGGCAAACCTACACAAACAACTATTTACAGAACAACTATTGATGAGAATGACCTGAAGACTAGCAGGATAGATTTTTCACAACTAAAGGGATAAAAAAGAAATCACAACAAGATGGGTAGGAGGGACAGAGATGAGTTTAGTTAAGGCCCACTCTTTTAGGTAAGCAACACACAAAGGGGAGGATAATTACAATTGTGTTATTGAATTCAGTTTGCTAATATTTTGTTCACGATTTTTACATCTATGTTCATCAGTGATATTGGCCTATAATTTCCTTTTTTCTGTGGTTCTTGGTCTGGTTTTTGTATCAAGGTGATGCTAGCCTCGTAGAATTAATTCAGAAGCATTTCTTTCTCTGCAGTTTTTTTGGAATAGTTTGAGAAGGATACTTTTTTTGTTTTGTTTTGTTTTTTTGCTTTACGCGGGCCTCTCACTGCTGTGGCCTCTCCCGTTGCGGAGCACAGGCTCTGGATGCGCAGGGTCAGCGGCCATGGCTCACGGGCCCAGCCGCTCTGCGGCATGTGAGACCTTCCCGGACCGGGGCACGAAACTGTGTCCCCTGCATCGGCAGGCAGACTCTCAACCACTGCGCCACCAGGGAAGCCCAAGGACACATTTTAACTCATTTAAATGTTTGGCAGAATTCACCCGTGAAGCCATCTGATCCTGGATTATCGTTTGTTGATAGTTTCTTTCTTTTTTTTTTTTTAATTTTAAATTACAGATTCAATTCTTTTTTTTTTTTTTTTTTTTTTTTTTTTTTTTTATGCGTTACGCGGGCCTCTCACTGTTGCGGCCTCTCCCGCTGCGGAGGACAGGCTCCGGACGCGCAGGCTCAGCGGCCATGGCTCACGGGCCCAGCCGCTCCGCGGCACGTGGGACCCTCCCAGACCGGGGCACGAACCCGTGTCCCCTGCATCGGCAGGCGGACTCCCAACCACTGCGCCACCAGGGAAGCCCCAGATTCAATTCTATTACTGGTAATCAGTCTGTTCATATATTCTACTTCTCCCTATTTCAGTCCTGGGAGATTGTACCTTTCTTAGACTTTATCCATTTATCCTAGGCTGTCCCTTTTATTGGTATATAATTGTTCAATTGTTCATAATTGTTCATTGGTATATAATTGTATATAATTTCTTATGTTCCTTTGTATTTCTGTGTTTTCAGTTGTAACTTCTCCTTTTTTATTTCTGATTTTACTAATTTGGGCCCTCTCTCTTTTTTGCTTGATGAGTCTTGCTAAAGGTTTATCAGTTTTGTTTATCTTTTCAAAGATGGATTGGAAGAATTACTATTTTTAAATGACCATACTTGCCAAAGCAAACTACAGACCCAATGCATTTCCTATCAAAATACCAATTGTATTTTTCACAAAAGTAGAACAAATAATTCTAAAATTTGTATGGAAATGTGAAAGACCCCAAATAGCCAACACAATCTTGATAGAGAAGAACAAAGCTGGAAGTATCATGCTCCCTGATTACAAACTACACTACAAATCAAATCAGTATGGTACTTGCACAAAAGACAGACACATAGGTCAACGGAACAGACTAAAGAGCCCAGAAATAAACCCATGCTTATATAGTCAATTAATCCACAACAAAGGAGGAAAGAATATACCATGGGGAAAAGATAATTTCTTCAATAAATGGTTTTTGGAAAACTGAACAGTTAAATGCAAAAGAATCAAACTGGGCTACTCTCTCACCCATGCACAGAAATAAATTGAAAATAAATTAAAGACTTAAATGAAGACCAGAAAGCAAAAAAAAATTCTAGAAGAAACCATAGGCAGTATGCTCTTTTACATTGGACTTAGCAGTGTTTTTTTGAATATGTCTCCTCAAGCAAGGGAAACAAAAGCAAAAATAAACTAATTGGACTACATCAAACTGAAAAGCTTTGCACAGGGAAGGAAATTATCAACAAAACAAAAAGGCAGCCTACAGAATGGGAGAAAATATTTACAAACAAGGTATCGTACAAGGGGTTAATATCCAAAATATATAAAGAACTGATAAAACTCTACATTTAAAAGAAAAATAACCTGATCAAAAAATGGGCAGAGAACATGAATAGACATTTTTTTTCAAAGAAGACATACTGATGGCCAACAGAAACATGAAAAAATGTTCAGCATCACTAATCAGGGAAATGCAAGTCAAACCACAATGAGATATCACCTCTCATCTGTCAGCATGGCTAGTATCAAAAAGAAAACAAATAACAAGTGTTGGTAAGGATGTGGAGAAAAGGGACTCCTTGAGAGTTTGAGAGCTGGGGAAAGCTGACCTTCAAGAGTGGAAAAAAATTGGAGCTTCTGAGAGCAATTCTGAGGTAGGAAATGAGGAGAGATGAGATTGGGGAAGAAGGAGAAGAGAGAAGGGCCACTGAGTTTTATGAGGGTGGGCCAACATGGATTAAAAGGCCAGTTAGTCCCGTGTGATTGGTAGAACCTTGTGGTTTTAATTAGCCACACCCTTTGCTCAATTTTGTTACTTTGCTGCAGTATGAACTCTGCCCTCTCTCCACCTGCCTCTCTTTAAATTTTATTACATCTTACTAAATTCACTAATGTTTGCAGGAGTGTTTTTTGTTTTCTTTTGGGGGAAAGAAAAACAAACAAACTTAGTTTCAATTCTCTGCTAGCTCAGAAACCTGGAAGTAAAAAGAATGCAAACATCTCCTCCTGACTCACCTTCCACTCCAGTAATTCATGTTACATTGTATATAGAATTTTCTCAGGGCATAGAATTTGGGGTTCAAGTCTATTTTAGCTTGCTCTTGGGGAGCAGGAAGGCCTCAGCTGAGATCCATATAACATTTTGATTAAGTATATATTTATTGTTATAAGTAGAATGGGATAGATATCTGACTGCTGGCCCTAAATCCTCCCACGAGTGGACGCAGAATGAGTCTTTTCTAACAGCATGAGATGCAACTGTCGGAAGACACCCAATGTTTATCTAGCTCAATTTTCCCTTTGATACTTGAATTCCTCTTAAAACTTCCCTACTGTGATCATCTGGGTTTTTTTCCCCCTGAACTCTTCCAGTAGCATAGAACTCAGTAACACCTGAAGCAGTATATTTCACCTAAGAAACTTAGCTTCTACTCATAATCATATTTTTATTTTTTGGATCCATATTGAATGATTGAAGTTTCTGGTCTATATGACTGTCAGTAACTTCTGACTCTTCCCCCCTCCTACTCTAGTTAACACATTCCAAATTCCATCAACCATTTCTCTCAGGACATTTTGTGAGGATTTTAGTTATCCCGATTACATTCCTTGGAATAATTTTCAGTCTTTCTATAACCTTCAAAGTATGACGCCCAGATTCACACATAAGTTCTGAAATGCTTTGAACAGCACAATGTAGATCTGGGTTATCACCCCAATCTCTATGGATACATCAATCAAGTAACACAATCTAAGTTTTGGTTTAGTCATTCTTCGACAGCCATATCAAATGGCTTAAGGTTAATGTCAGTTTTTACCTGTGTTGCTACTTAACCCTCATTTTGAATCTGACTTTTTTTTTTGCACTTTAAAAGTGAATCTTAATAGCACAATGGAAAAATAATGAACATCAAAGTTAGAAAATAATCCGTATGCATCCAGTCTACATCATATATTAGCCCTGTGACCTTAAGAAAGTTACTTAACCTCTCTGAAACTCAGTTTCAGTGTTTCAATAAGAGTATGATAATGTCTAGAGGTTTAGTTTTGTTGTTAGACTCAAAAAAATAACATATGTAAAATAACCAACATGACGTCAAAAGTATAGATATCTTCTGTTTGGGGCAACATGTTATCTTTGTCCATGGTCAAGTTCATCAACATCTTTCGTCATTAATTTTATAATTCAGTGAATTAGCTCTTCCTCCCAGATTTCAGCCTCTATGACATGTAACACACTTTCAAATTTTTCATCTAGGTTATTGATAATAATGCTAGTAAGACAAAGCAAATAGTGATGTTTTCGTAAAAGGAAACTTCCAAATTTATGTTAATTCATCTTTTACTGATCGGAAAAATGTAGGCAAAATAAGACATCTAAAATTCAGTGAAGCACAAAGGACTTTTCATGCACAAGATGGTCATATAAAGACTGGATGTTATAATATGAGGTAGAATCCAAATGCTTCCCAGAGATTGTCTCATTTAAGGCTCATAGAAACCCTTTGTAGTAGTTTAAGAAGATATCACTGTCCCCATTTTACAGATGAGCTTTAAAAAGGCCACACAAATAACAAGTAATTCATATATTTTCCTCAATAATTGCAGATCTTTATTTCAATTACCCACTCTAGAATATTACCTAGAATATGCAAAGGTTTGTAGTTTATCACATCTACTTCCTCCACATAGAAAAATTAATTCAATGAGCATCTACTTATGCCTGACGTTGCCCTAGGGTATAGAGGAAAGCAGCAAACAAAGGTCTGTGCGTGTTCTCATAGGTATTTGAGTGGAATTGAAAGCAAGAAAAAAATAAATAAAAATGACAAATGATGGTAGATAATAAAAAAGAGAAAAATATCGTATATTAACACATATATGTGGAATCTAGAAAAATGGTACAGATGAACTGGTTTGCAAGGCAGAAATGGAGACACAGATGTTGAGAACAAACATATGGACACCAAGGGAGGAAAGGGGGTGGGTTGGGTGGGATGAACTGGGAGATTGGGATTGACATATATACACTAATATATATAAAATAGATAATTAGTAAGAACCTGCTGTATAAAAAAATAAAATTCAAAAAAAAAGAAAATATGGGAACATATGTATATGTATAACTGATTCACTTTGTTATAAAGCAGAAACTAACACACCATTGTAAAGCAATTATACTCCAATAAAGATGTAAAAAAAAAAAAAAGAATTGATGGAAGTGAGAAATTGGGATTGACATATATACACTAATATGTATAAAATAGATAACTAACAAGAACCTGCTGTATAAAAAAATAAAATTCAATAAAAAAGAAATAGAAAATAAAGAATTGATGGATGTGATGCTCCTTTAAATAAGAGTGGTTGGGAAAACTCTTTGATAAGCTGCCATCTGGACAGAAACATGTAGAAGCTGAGAATCTGCTGCATCCCAGGCAGTGGGATTAGCAAATTCAAAGGTGCCAAAGCAGAAGCATGCTTGCGTTGTTTAAGGAACAGCAAAAAAGTGAGACGAGGGTGGAGTGAATGACAGAGTTATGGTTGGGGTAGTAGATAGGTCAGATAGGTAGGGGACCACAGCAGGAAGGGACTTCTAAGCAATGAGATAAAATATGGATTAACCATCAGAGGGACTTGAACAAAGGAGTCACATGATCTAACCCATATTTTAAAAGGCTCACTCTGGCTGCTGTGGTCAACGTGGACTGTAGGAGCAAGGGTAGAATAAGGGAGATCAGTGAGTAGCTACTGCAATAATCCAGGCAAGACTTCATGTTATCCAGATTAGAGTGATAATGATGATGATGATGAAAAGTGCTCTGATTTTTGGATATTTTGAAAGCAGTGCCTCTGTATTTGCAGTGGTATTACATGTGGGATGTGAGAAAAAGAAAATCATCAAGAATGATTTTGTCCTGGATAATAGGAAGAATGGAGTTACCCATTATTAAAGCTGGGAATCTGTGGAAGGAATCACAGATTTTTAACACTTAAAATCAGGAATTCATTTTGGACATACTGAGTTTTGGATGCCTATTACATATTCCACCTGGAAACTATGAGAAAGTTTCTGCATAGGGGTCTAGAATTCAAGTCTGGAGAGGTCTGGGCTACAGAAAAAAACTGAGGCTGTCCAGAGGATGGGTGTTATTTAAGGCCACAGGAGTGGATGTTGTCACCTTGAATGAGAAGAGATAGAGAAGAAAGGATGAAAGACAGAATGTGCAAAACTCCCACACTTGCTAACATCTAGAAGGTAATAGGAAGAAAGTAACCATGAGTGAAGTTATTTGTATCACAAGCAATTTCTTAATACCATTGGCAGTACTGCTTTGATCCCATCAGCCAGTATTCCTAGCACTCAATGCCAGAATACTTGAACTTGTTTAGAGAAGTTGGATGCTCTTAGAATTAGTCACCCATCTTGGCGTAGTGTAACTGGGAACATTCTCTTGAAAGTTAGACTGCAAAGTATGCTTCACTGCTCAGGCTGCCTCAGCAAGAGCAACTCGGGCTGTGTTTAGCTTTGACCCTTCATTCATCTCAAATCCTTGTTTTAGCTAAAACCAAGCTCTGATTCGTCATCCCTGCCACCCATTGAGCAGAGCTCCTGGATGTGTAATTCCCAGGAGACAAAGAATAGAAATAAACATTCTGGTTCATAAGTTTATAAACAATCCACTGTCGTGTTAAAGGCTAAATACATTTAGACATGTGTGGTCACACTGCATTTTGTTTGCCAATCTCATTTTATATAACCTGGACCAACAAAACCAACAAGAGGGGAAACACACAGGTATAAGGTCAATTCAAGGGTTCAACAAAGTGCTCAAAATGATGGGATCAGCAGATAAAATGTTTCATAGGTTGCTAAGATACCTTAATCTCAGAAAAGAATCAGAATTAAGTTCTTGTTAAGAGGTTTATCATTCCCTATCCTGATGCTTTGACAGAGATAGTCTATAGGAATCTTAGCTTAGCAATTATATGGCTGTTATAATTGGGAGAAAGTTAGAAAAG
The DNA here is from genome assembly GCF_963924675.1 of Phocoena phocoena. Classification (NCBI taxonomy): domain Eukaryota; kingdom Metazoa; phylum Chordata; class Mammalia; order Artiodactyla; family Phocoenidae; genus Phocoena; species Phocoena phocoena. The sequence goes on from NC_089235.1 coordinate 20,631,348, forward strand.
TGGTTTTAACAAAAAGATAATAGCTTAAGAATTTGAGAAGTCACTTGGGGAGAGTTGGGTCATCTTGAAATTGCTTTAGGCATGTTTCAGCTGTTTAGAAGATTTTCTCTTTGTAAAAGAAAAGAAATAAAACTAAGCATCAGTATTCTTCTAGGTGGTTTTGTACCTGATAAGCTACTAATGGTTGAGTAAAGCAATCACAAAATCCATTTAATTATTAAAAAATGGCATTAACAAATCTTGTTATCATTTGTCCTCTGAGAAAAATTCAGTTTTGCATGTTCCACGTATTGCTATTCACTTCAAGCTATCTGATTTACTTTTTACTTGGTAAAGGGAAAAGATGCAGTTTCAAACTTCAATCATTCCAGGCAGTGTCAATAGAAAAAATAAAAATATGCAACCATATTGAGTATTTTGAAATTCTTTTGTAAATTTTTACTTTTATAGAAACTTATTGAAAAGGATGTAAAACCAAGAGATCTCATATACCCTTTACTCAGATGTAATTATTTACAACTTGCCCCATTTGCTAGTAATTTATTCTCTTTCTCTAGTTCTCTCAATTGATAGATGAGACATGCAGGGGGAGGAGAGAGGAGTGAGATGTGTGTGCATTTCATTTGAGAGTAAGCTGCAGACATGGAGACATTTTATCCCTAATGTTTCAGTGTATATCTCCTGAGAACTAGGACATTCTCATGCATAACCATGATGCAAAATCAAGATATTTAACATGTATACAATATTATTATCTAATCCAGAATCCATATTTAAAGCATGTCAAGTCTGCAAAAAAGTAAATAACCATATATAAAAACTGTAAGCTTTTACCAATCCAGGATCCATTCTAAGAGGACACATTACCTTTAGACATGATGTCTTTTTAATCTCCTTTAATCTGGAATATTTCCTTAGTCATTATTTGTCATAGATGATCTTGACATTTTTGAAGAATACAGACCATGGCTGTGAATAACAAAGAGAGAGGTAAATATGATATACATGGATCTACATAGACAGTGGCTGTAGCCACTGAGAGGGACTCCGAATAATGATACTCCAGTAACAGGTTGTGTGCACACCTAGCACACAGATCTTGGTTTCTAAATACCATTTCCTACTACAAGAAGTCAGGGGTCTTTGGAGAAATGGCTGGTTTGGGCACTGAAGCTTATATTCTACTGAGAGCAGTAAAAATAAATAAGAGATAGGGCTTCCCTGGTGGCGCAGTGGTTGAGAGTCTGCCTGCCAATGCAGGGGACACAGGTTCGTGCCTCGGTCCGGGAAGATCCCCCATGCCGTGGAGCTGCTGGGCCCGTGAGCCATGGCCGCTGAGCCTGCGCGTCCGGAGCCTGTGCTCCGCAACGGGAGAGGCCACAACAGTGAGAGGCCCGCGTACCACACACACAAAAAAATAATAAATAAATAAATAAGAGATAAGGAAATTACGCAAGGTAATTCTAGATTGTGAGAGGTGTTATAATGAAATAAGGATATGACAATAAGAGAGGTCAACTTTTGTTATGGTGGATAGAAAAGGACTCACTGAGTAAGTACCTGAGACCCAAAGAAGGAAAAAAGGACAGCCATGTGGAGATTGTGGGGAAAGAATTCTAGGCGTAAAGAACAGAAAGAAGACTCTTAGACGGAAAGTGTTTTGCTGGAGCAGAGTACTGTGCACTACTAGGAAGTGGCGGGGAGTGGGTGCCGGGGTATGCGGAGGAGAATATGAATCTGATGTTAGACGAGGTTGGAAAAATAGGCATGACCTGGTAAACCAAGCAATTCCAATTTTATTCTGGGTGCAAAGGGGAAGTCTTGGAAAGATTTAACGTGGGTAGTGACATGACCTGACTCACAGGTTACAAAAAGCTCACTCAACTGCTTTGTGAAAAATCAGTTAGAAAGAGTTTGAGAATGGAAACAAAGACACCAGATAGGAGACTACTGTGAAAATTAAGACAAGAAATAGTGGTGGCCTGAACCGGCGGTGTCAGTCAAGATGAAAAGATCTGGATGAATCCAGATTATATTTTGCAATTACAAACACCAGGATTTATGTTACAATGAATGTGTGAGGTGGCTGAGGAAAGGCGTAGGTGAAAGGGTGATGTCCAGGTTTCTATTTTTGGATCATGCTTAGAGAAGAAGATCCACTGCTCCATTCTGGGCACCACACGCTGAGATGTGTTTTAGACACCAAATGGAAATATCAAATAAACAGGGAAATTTACAAATTCTAAAGTCCTACGGGATTCTTCTTACCTTTTTACGAGATTAAAATATAATACTTAAATGAAAACATCTGCATCATTTCGTCAAAAATGAAAAATTAAAGGAAATCTTAGTCACCTTTAGATATTCTGCAAATTTAAAGAGCACTGTGTGCTTAAGAAAGATGAAATATTGAGACTACCTAGAATGATTTAAAGGGGGAATTATGAGAAAAATTAATTTTCTAAGATAGTCTGAAGAGCTACAATTGAATAAAAGAGAATGTAAGTTAAACATCAGAAATAATTTTCTAAGCAAGAGTAATTCAAATCAGGATGTCTTTTAAGGGCTTATGAAAGCCCCTTCAACTGAGACATTAAACATGAGACTGTATGAAGCCTAGTTTAAAAAGGGAGAAAAAGTGTACTACAAAGGAGATGGATTAAATGTTCTAATAATGTTTTTTAAAGTATTATTAGTATTTATGAAACCAAATCCAGTGAGTTAAAAGTTCCACGTTTTTCCAGAGTAACAACTATAGCTCTTTGTGTAATTTCTTACAATTGGTGGAGGTGAAGTTAAATGGGCCAGTGTAATTTTTTAAATGTCATTTCTGGAAGTTTTTATAACACGGAGCAGAAAATATTAAGGTGCATATCTCATGTAAAACGGAGGTGTACTAAAGAGAGGTAGGAGAAAAATGGTAATGCTCTGGGAAAAAACTAGATTTGCCTCTACTTAAGTGAAGGCAAAATAGATTACAGAAGAGTATAATGCCACATTCAGTTGAAAAAAAATGTAGTTGTTGTGAGTAAATGAATTCGATCTTAGTTGAAAGATTTTTTATTCCAAAACAACTTTCATAAACACAGTGTGTGTGAATATAATTTCTTCTTAAGAAACTGGTATATGATTTTTATTTTTAAGGTTAGATCTTGAAATTACGTGTATTTATTGTTTTCCCATTAATCATTATACTTCTATAGAAAAGTTGTTTGGGGTAAATTTTATTCTTGATATAGAGCATTGGTAATATTTTTCTATTGTACAAGGTCATTCAAAATATTTTTCAGTAAAAATTCTTTTGATATACCATTTCTCTGAAGGCAGCAATTTCAATTAAAAATAAGTGTAGCATTATTTATGTATTGATACCCCAATTTGTTTCCAAAAGAACTTGAAGCAGAGTGTAGCATTATGAATCGGGAAGCAAAGCATCTCTGCCATTATATAGCATTCTGCATCAGTAAAAGAAAAGACGTGAGAGCCATTTAAATGCCATGAAGAAAAACATGAGAAAAATCAATGCTGAAATGAGTAATTGAATGATGTTCACAAGGGCGGAATAGGTCATCATTAGGCTTGACACGATTGCAACAAAATTCCTAGGGTTATTCAACCTAATGTACAGGGAATCCAGTAAGACAACACATTGCATTTACTGCTTAGATTTACATTGCTTTAAAGAATCAGAATATAGTCATCAAGCTAATATGAAGTGAAGGAAGACGCAATAATCAAACAGTATGAAAATCCAATGACAACAGTGGCTTTGGAATGCTGTATTATAAGGTATTCCTGAGAACCACAGAAAATTGCTTTTTCACTAAAAGTAAGAGCACAGACTTTACACAATAGAACAAAAATAAATTTAAAAAATACAGCCAATAATAATACTTGAGAGAGCTTCCATGTCAGATACTTACAACAGAAAGTTCTACCTGGAGAGTGAAGATACACAATGTTCCCTAGTACATGATGACAGGTGCAGCCTCCCGGATGATTAAGATTTAATACGTCTTATTTTATGTAACCAAAGCAAGGAATCCCACTTCAGGCATCGCATCCCGCCAGAACCTCCCTGAGACTAGACTGTTGCATCTTTCCTCTCCTCCCAATACTGTCGTTATATCCAGATAACGAAAAGTAGAGCAACACCATAGCATGCCTCTCTTTAGGCCTATTTCAGTCATGTTATATGAGACTCTACTTTCAAACTACATCATCTTAGAAAGGAGTTCTGTTTTTTTAAAAAATGAAGCAAAATTGTAAAGGTATGTAGAATATTTCTAGTAACGCAAAACATATCCTCCTTGTAAGACAAACTCTTCCATTCATACATGGCAATGATAATTAGGGGAAAAAACTGCCCAGGGGGTTGTCAAAATGTCCCTCTCTACAACTCTTGCATATTATTCCTATTGCTTTTTTAAAGCACTATAAGCAATGTGCCTAATCTCTTCTCTAGAAAGAATTTTTTAGATATTTGAAGACAGCTGTTATATCCTCAGTCTTTGCTTTTTTAAACAAGTGTCTCACCTTTTTAAACTGGTAGAGTATTGCTTCTAGAACCCTCCCCCATGGCAGCAATCTCTCCTTGATATGCACCAGTGTGTACTTCTTGCTATAAACCTCTGCTGACAAGAACCACAGACCACGCACCAAATGTGTTTTCCCAAGACATGATCATTTTCTTTTCTCTTGGCATGCTTCCCCTGTTAATATTAACAACATTAACAAACAAAACATTAACAGCAGAAAAAGCAAGCAACTGGATCCCCTCATTTTATTGTTGGTTTATTGAGTTTGCTGCCAACAAAAAAACCCTCATTCATTTTTATCGTGATGTTCTTCTATGTAAATTTCCTACAGCCTTTCAACGTACACTCCCTTCTCAAGCTTCCACTCAAGCTTTTATATTTAACCCAGAAAACAGCTGTGATATGCTTTAGTTCTAATTCGGTCTTCCAACGACATTCTCTTGTGCGCTCTCTCTCTCTCTCTCTCTCTCTCTCTCTCTCTCTCTCTCTCTCTCTCTCTCTCGTCTTTATCTCTGTGTCTCTCTCAATCTGGGGTCATCTGTAAATCGGAAAGACACACCTTCACTTTTTGTGTTGAACAGATAAGGATAAGGTGAGGGCTGGGTAGTCTGCCGCTAGAGACTGTGCCAGGACGATCTGCATACTCCAGGGTGTTCCAACACAATATTACTAGCCAGCCAGCATCTTCTTTTCTGCAGAAATCTAAGTCAACACATTATAAGACAACTGCTAATATTGTTACATTTTATGTATGAGGAGCAATTAGTTTACCATGAGTTGGAAAATGCATATACTTATCCAAGACCGTGTACTGCAGCGTTTTAACTGAAAACTAGTGCAAAGTATTTCAGGATCTACATTTTCAGGACTAGATTTACCTGCAGCATGTCATCCATCTTGCCCCTCCTTTCTAGACCCAAACTAATGCTAGACAGGCCTGAAATAAATTATTCTGGAGATGTTCATATATCAATAAAAATGCAAATAATGTCCTAAAGTATATGTTTTAAATTCTGCTTTAAGAAGAATCATAATTTAGATATGGAAATCTATAGAGAGTATGAGTAAAATTGTTGCCATCTAATAAAAATATTTTTCCAGGTAAAGTAACTTTTAAAAACCTTTCAAACTTTGGAAGAAAGCCTGCCTAAGTCAGAAAAAATCATCTTCTCTTTGGAATGGATTTGATTTATGATTGTTATTCTAATCATTAATGACAGTTACCTCCTAGCCTCTAAGGCCTTACAATGGAAATCTGGAAGTCACAATTCTATTTCCTGTTCAAATATTATTTTCTACTAGGTCCTGGCCTCTTTAAAATGATAACCTAAACATAGTTAATTTATTTCTGTCTACCTCAAGGTATGCTATTTTGTGGGGGGCAGAGAAGATTAAATAGAGGAGAAATATATTATAAAAATCATCTTTTATGTATTTTTATTATTATACATTCAAGCCATGTTTATGAATTTTTACAGATTTTTTATTTCTGAATTATCCACATTGTATAGAATTTTAGAATACTATTTTTACATTCTAAAACACAATTTCTGCTGAAAACTCTAAGTAAATTCACATGAAGACAAGTAAAATAAATAACATGCAATCTAAAACATTTTATCATTTGTTATTTGAGCAGTTGTAGTAAAATCACCAGAGAGGAATATGTAGTTGCAACCATCCACTGTATCTTCAAGACGCTCAGCAACCACGAAATGAATTTCACATCAAGACCGTAATGAGAAAAAAGATTCCAGAATAATTTCCTCTTTCTCGAATTGGATATGAATGAACAGAGAAAGCAGATCATTTCTAAAAACAACATCTCATCCAATGGACTGAATCCTTACAATCTTTGTATTAGGAGCCAACATTTGAAAACAGCGTGCAATCATTTTGACATGGTCAGGTGATACTTATTTTGAATATAGTCTATTTTTTTCAGAAAACAACAGCAATATCTGTTTATTCCAGTTTTGTTTGTCTTACAAGTTGAAGAATAATAACAACCTTCTCAAATGAATAAGAAAGCAACCTTCCCAAATTCTCCTGGGAACTGTTTCCAGAAGAAATGGTGGTATTTTTGTTACCCTTTCCCCATCTTCCAACAGGTCATGTATAATTATAGCTGCTAACTCTGTGACCATCCACCAATATCTTTTCTGTGGCACAACCCTTCCATCAGTTAAATGAAGAACTTTACTTTTTTGGTCTTTGTTCATAATATTAGTATTGGTCTTAACACCTTGTGTAATGGTTAGTTGTAAATACGGCTGATACGATGCAATCAAGTTGCTACCTTCTTACTAAGGACATGTCATTTATCTTCTTTAAGCCTCACTTTCTTGTGCATAATGTGGGAATATTAATGGCCTACACCTCATAGGGATGAATACATATTGAATCAAATAATGAATGTAAATTGCTTGTAACAGCGCCTGACATACAGTAAGTACTCAATATATCTTTCTTATTATGTATAAAAATATCCACTGTGCATGACACACAGTATATAATCAACAAATTGGAATTTAGGCCATTTTTAATCATTCGCTTACTCTGTGTCCCTTCCAGCTTTATGGATTCACCTAGTACTTGATGTATAGCTATTGTTTGTATGGCTTTATATTAGGGTTCCCTAATATATTATGGTTTTCCTGGGTGTTTCCCTTTATATAAAAGGAACAGGTTATGTGGTGAAAGAAGTTTGGGAAATGCAGGACAAATTAAAAGAGCATTCTCAATTTCATTCATATGTAAATGTGCATGATAAATCTCCAATAGCAGCTCTGCAGCTTTCCTAATACCTACTTGACCACACGCCCAACTCCCACATTCACCACCTTTCTTTAAAGCAGCTTTTCCGTTGTTGCCTATAACTATTACCTGCTTGCTTGGTTTTTAATGCCTTGAGACATTAGTTGCATACAGGTTCATCAAGGGGAGAGATTGGCTTTCCAGTTGCCCTTATATCATTTTGCAGTACGCCATCTGGGCTGGTGTGACCTTGGGGATTTTAACTTTTTACATCAACCTGGCTTACGTACTTAGAGTGTTGACTGAGAGAGCCGCCTGCTTCCCAGCTGCTTCTCAGAGCCAGCATTGTGGGATTCTCTTAAATATAGGACCTCTGCTATTGTTCACAACCTCTTCGAATATCTGTGTGGCTCTTTCGCACCGAGTTAAGGCAGCAGAAATCACTGTCCATGAAGAAAATTGCTACCCCTTTCCTTCTCACCCATTCCCATTCTTCAGACTAGAAGTGCTAGCCTCCCTGTCAAGTTCTCCACTGGAGGACCAGGTTTTGTGTAAGGAAATCTAACCTAAGAGAAATCCTATGGGATTTCCTCCAGAAATTCCTAAGTAGGTGATCTCTCAAGGGTGGAATTTTCTACAAGAATCAGGCCGCTGCCTGATCTCACTAGGGATTCTAGTGACCCAAAATGATAGCACAACCTACATCCCTTGAGGGAGTCTGAAGAATAGGTTTATGAAGACCCTGTGTGAAATCTTTTCATCTACAAAAAGTCCCTTGAGTTACATTTAAAAATACCTGCAAAATAAGAGTCTTGTATATAGGAACAATAGTCAATCTGTTGACAAAATAGTATATGGGAGTGCATTTAGGGGAGAGATCATTAGAGGAGAGATCATTAGATCACTCCTTGCTATTAGAATATTTTATAACAAAATGGTCATATTTTTATTTGCATTACAGAGTATTACAATTGATAATTGTTTTATATATGCATATATAGATAGATCTGTATCTATTTATACATATATATGCCTTTTTTCACATAGAACTACTATAGAGAGAACACTTTGAAGAAGAAATTTTCTAATAATTCTGAATCCAAAAATCTTTTTATTAAGATTTTATTTGGGGGGACTTCCCTGGCAGTCCAGTGGTTAAGACTTCACACTTCCAGTGCAAGGGGTGTGGGTTCGATCCCTGGTCGGGGAACTAAGGTCCCACATGCTGCATGGCGTGGCCAAAAAAAAAAAAAAAAAAAATTATTTTTGTACCTGAACAGATTTTTTATTGAAGTATAGTTGATTTACAATATCACATTAGTTTCAGGTGTACAGCATAGTGATTCAGTATTTTACAGATTATATTCCATCAAAAATTATCACAAGGTAATACTATAATTCCCTCTGCTGTACAATATATCTTTGTTGCTTATCTATTTTATATATAGCAGTTTGTGTCTCTTAATCCCATACCCCTATCTTGCCCCTCCCCTCTTCCCTCTCCTCACTGGTGAAAATAAACCACTATTTATGTTCTATATCTGTGAGTCTGTTTCTGTTTTGCATGTATATTTTTAAAATTCCACATACGTGATATCACACATTTGTCTTTCTCTGTCTGACTTATTTCACTAGGCATAATGATCTCTAGGTCCATCCACATTGCTGCAAGTGGAAGAATTTTATTCTCTGTTTTATGGCTGAGTAATATTCTATTGTATACCACATCTTTATCCATTCTTCTGTTGATAGACACTTGGGTTGCTTTCATATCTTGGCTATTGTAAACAGTGCTGTTATGAACATTGGGGTGCATGTATCTTTTCAAATTTGTGTTGTCATTTTACTCAGGATATATACCCAGGAGTGGAATTGCTGGGTCGTATAATAGTCCCATTCTTAGTTTTTTGAGGAAATTCCATACTGGTCTCCAGAGTAGCTGTTCCAATTTACATTCCCACCAACATTTGTAAGAGGATTTCCTTTTTTCACATCCTCCCCAACATTTGTTATTTGTAGACTTTTGATGGTAGCCATAGTAAGATTTTAAAAAGGACAAAGTAGTATGTAGTAAGGGGAACAAAGATATTCCCCTATATTTTATTTGAACTATAAAAGCACAAATAAATTAGTCTGACATTCAAACTGAAGAATTCATTTGGTCTTCAAGTTAAAAATATACCTCTGGGTAGTTTGATAAAATTTGTTTCCAATTAGCTTTACGCCACTCCTGTCACCTTCCCCCCCACTGAATTCAGTAAATACTGTAGACATTGATGAGCTATGGAGCTGGGTGTTCAGCGGCTGCGCAGGTCTGAATGAAGAGAAGATAACAGTCCTTTATTTTGTAGTAACCACATTGTCATTGAAGATGAGCTTGGAAAGGGAAGAGTGGGTTTTCAAAAGGTATTTTTGCCTTAAGAGCTGTTTTTGCACACAATGCCATGCTAAGGTGAAGATTTTGGAATGGATACCTCATGCTAACACTGCTTTCACCATTTCATTAATTTGTCAGAGACAAACAGTCCTTTAAACACTGAATCTTAAAAACTCTTTCAACTTCCATATGAAAAAGTGTTTTATCTGTTCAGCAGAACAGTAGCATCTTTGCCGACTACTAAGTACAGTGCTCAGGCAGTACTCCAGCTCAGAGCTTACATCTCACAAAATAGATTGTGCTTTTTTGTTGTTGTTGTAGCCTCTCCCGTTGCGGAGCACAGGCTCCGGACGCGCAGGCTCAGCGGCCATGGCTCACGGGCCCAGCCGCTCCGCGGCATGTGGGATCTTCCCGGACCGGCGCACGAACCTGCGTCCCCTGCATTGGCAGGCGGACTCTCAACCACTGCGCCACCAGGGAAGCCCCATTCTACCTATATTTTTTTAAAAAAACAGAACTTCCTTCCTCCTTTTCAAAATAGAACCTTCAAGCCAATAGCAGCAATACCTTATTTTAAATCAGCTTGTACAGGGTACATCTGCTCAAAAAGGATGTCACCTCAGCACAAGGACCTTACTATGTTTTTGTGGCCAGATGAAGAGCAACATGTGTCATGAGTTACGTCAGAAACACTTTAGGTACGGCTTCATTTATTTAAAATCGAATTTTAAGAAGGAAAACTAGCTTAGATGCAGTACTTTGTGTTTCTGAGTAGATGAAATTAACTTGAGGGGAACATGTGAATGGAAATATTTTCCCTAAAAAATTTCCAAAGTCTGTTTCTGATCACTTAAAAAAGGAGTATAAGGTGCACATTAAATCTTCTGTCAGAAAAATGAGAAAAATATCAACGTCTACGGTTGCGGTTGCTGTGGGAATGTCTCTTTTTATTTCATAGAAGAGTAAATAGTCGCATAAAGCATTCATCAATAGCCAGAAAACAAATCAGACTTTCTTCTAAGCAGACTTATGTAATGCACTCATTTTCATTAGAGAAAGTTTTAATTGAGTGATATTTCAAAAATCAGAACAAACGAATATATTTCTCTTTTCACTTAATCTTAATTTAGTACTCAAATCCATCCTGATGGTTCATTTAGATCAATATATTATACCTGTTAAGACTTGAAATAAATCTTTTACACATCCAAAAGTCTTCCTTTTAATTGTCTTGCTGAACTGCTTTGTTAAGTATATTCTTTTGCTCTGAAATGTATCAGAATCTTAGAGTAACTGGAACAATAAGAATATACTCATAAAGATATGCATACATGAAAAACATAAAGAAAATATAGAGGCTTCCCTGGTGGTGCAGTGGTTGAGAGTCCGCCTGCCATTGCAGGGAACACGGGTTCGTGCCCCGGTCCGGGAGGATCCCACATGCCGCAGAGTGGCTGGGCCCGTGAGCCACGGCCGCTGAGCCTGTGCGTCCAGAACCTGTGCTTCACAACGGGAGAGGCCACAGCAGTGAGAGGCCTGCGTACCACAAAAAAAAAAAAAAAAAAAAGAAAATATAGAGCATATATATGTATGTACATATATTATATATGTATATAGATAATGTTCTACATCAGTTAAATATAAAGTAAGCTGTTCTTCTGGTAAAACTAAGATCCTTAACCACACTAACTAATTTATTCTACTTTTTATTTTGAAATACATACAGTTTTACAGAAAAGTTTCAAGGATAGTACCTGGCTCTCATTATCCTCAGCACGCTTACTTGCTCATGTAAATTACCTGCCCAACTCACCAGCAGCGCCAGCCAAATCCTTCTCCCTACCCCCTAAGCACAGTGGCTGCACTGGCTGAATCCTTGACCCAGACCAAGGAGAAGCCAAAGGGACCACATTAACTTTTCAATATCATTTGAATTTTATTGAGGAATGCCAGGAGCTTCCAGATGAGTCTTCTGCTTCAAGACAAGATGGTACAATTTCCATTTCACACATTTCTTCTTTCCTTGTAAAGTTCTAAGGAATGAGTCCACATCAGAATTTCATACAGACTACCAACTTAACATTTTTTTTCAAAAAAATCACCATGAGGCTTGTGAAGTTTTAAATTTCATGACAAATTCTATTTCTAGTCTTCTTTCACAATCAGTAACAGTAGCAAAATCTGGGAGAAAAATAAAAAATGAGGAAAAAAGTGGGGAAATCAACTTTATCTCCTGCAATTACAGGAAATAAACTCCATGGAATATTCTGCTTTATTGGATTGGGTCTGAACCATCAAATGAAAGACACTTTATCTATTTGGTTTATTCATAAAATGTGGTTTATTACATTATATAGTAAACCGGAAGATACTGGGTGGGTCATTTAACCACTTGCCAAGTTTCATTCAGTAAAAGACCACCTCTGTTGCTCTATATGTTATCACAGAGACTCAGAAAAGCAAAATGCATTTTATAGCAATTATCAGTATTAGTCACAATTCCTCCTTTTATTGTACGAGGGACAGATATTTTGTAGAAAAATAAAAGCCAGTGACCTAAAAGGTAAATGACTTGCCTAATGTCCTAGAAAGGTTGAGCAGCAGAGGGAGATTAAGGTCTCCTGGCTCCTAATCTGGCACACAAACCAGCGGAACACATTGCTCTCATCAATGCATGTAATTGATAAGAGGTTCCCTATTCCTGTTTGCACACAGGAAGACATTCATTATACGCTTTTCTGGGTGAAAAGGGACTTTAAGCCACAGGGTTTTTTCTTCCCCTACCATGCAAGAAGGGCACATTTGAATTAAATAAAACACCTCTGCATCCAAAGAAACCTGCCAAGAGTAAGGGGAAAGGACTATCCAGCTTAATGTTTTTTCGCTAGTAGGGAGGAATGAAGCAGCGTTCAGCTACTCAGAAATTGTATCCTAAATATAAGAAGTGATGTTTGTCCCCAAATAAAGCCATATGATAAACACATGTGCTTGTAAAACAGCCCACTCCAAACCACGTACTGAAGTGAAAAGAGGGTTGAAGATGTATTTTATTTGATGAGCCATATACAAATCTTAGTGTATGTTCACAACCTCATTAAATATATGGCAGCCCCTTTGGAACAAATCAAACATGGTCACAAACTTCCTGAGCTTATTTTGGGAAACAGAACTGCTGGGCAAGTTAAGCTTCAGGCCACAGACCAACCACAAGAGCCACAAGTATGGCTGGTTGGATGAATTTGGAAACCCATAGCACAGAGCCTGGATTATTCCCTGGGGCTAGAGGTAGATCAGTGAGCTGTTACTCAGGGAATTACCATATTTGTCCATATCTGACACATTTCAAAAGTTGAAGCTATGAAAATGACACTGCTTCTTGTGCTCTATCCTAGTCTCACCTGTGGCTGAAGATCAATAGTATAAAATTCTGCTGACTGGGTGGAACAAACAGAGTTCAGCCGGCAGATACACACACACGCACCGCCCCCACATACACACACGCACACACACACGCGTGGAAAGTGTATATTTCTAAATAGTATATTAACTTGTGACCTATATTATTAACGCCCTAATTTTAAAGTTTCAGGACAGATTTTCTCTAAGCATCTGAGAAACTCTGTGGGTATATGAATGCATTCTTGGGGATTCAAGTCGTCTCTAACATTTATTTTCGATGCTAGGTTTTTGCTGCTCTGATCACCTTTAAAAACTTAATACAGCATATTCTGGATCATCTGGAGTATCCCAAACTGCCATTGGATTTGTGCTTACAAACAAATTGATGCCACATGGTATTTCTAAAGGGAAAAAAGAAATGGCTTTAATATATAAACCATGCATTCACCCCAAATGAAGGCCAAATGCTGTCATGATTTACTGTACAAAAGAAGTTTTCACAGCAGTTCCCAAAGGGCAAATTGGGGTGAAGTGAATCATCACATAACACATGGTAATGCAGACCTAGCCGTCCCTGCCACAAGGAAGGCTGTAAAGGGAGCCCTTTGTGCCAGGGTCTCTGGCTTCTACTCCCATAACATATTTGGAACATGCACAAAGGTAGGAGAATCCAGAGATGGTCAGCATCAGCAAGCGTCTTGGAGGACATGTTTTGCAGAAGGCTTTAGCAGAGCACACTCTCATGTAATGGGGGCAGAGCCTCACCTTTAAACCTAGTACAGAAAGATGGAATAGCAAATTGGGGCAGAAATAGCTAAACTGAAAGAAATATCCTTGATAGAAGTCCCTCTATTAAAAAATTCAATGTGTAGCAATTACAGGTCGAAAGACTGAGAACTTTTGGAAGCGTGCATGCCATGCTATTCCACTAAGTAATGTCTGAGCACCCATTAGGAGACAGGCTGTAAACATTGGAAAAACATGGTCCCTATCCTTAGGGTACTTACATTTTAAAGAAAGAGACAGGCTCCTAAAAAAAATAATTCCAGGGGCTTCCCTGGTGGCACAGTGGTTGAGAGTCTGCCTGCCGATACAGGGGACACGGGTTCGTGCCCCGGTCTGAGAAGATCCCACATGCCGCGGAGCAACTGGGCCCGTGAGCCATGGCCGCTGGGCCTGCGCGTCTGGAGCCTGTGCTCCGCAATGGGAGAGGCCACGACAGTGAGAGACCCACGTACCACAAAACAAAAATAATGATAATTTCAGTATAATTGGGGTGCTATGGGAGAAAAAGAAGAGCACTTTTCCAGCCTGATACAAAAGAAGGACCAAATAATCCTGAACCAACACAGGCCCATGTGGATATGCATCAGAGTGAGAAATAGAAGCGGAGCCACAGAATTCAAGTGATGAAAAGAAGAGTATCAGACCCAAACTCACAGTAGACACACTGTCCTTCATAATGAGAAAGGATTTGTCCTTCTGCTAAACATCAACACACACGCTCTTTGGTGTAACATTTCAGGCCACTGCATATTCTTGTTACCTTGTACTTAATTCAGAGTCTAAGCTGCAGTCCTCTCAACTGACCCTGCTGAGTATCACTTTTTTTTTTTTAAGTAGTGACAAATCATCCCAGCATCCTAGGGTATTTCTAGTATCTCAAAGGGCATTCTAAAATCTTAAACATGATTTTCATTCTTTTTGAAATTAAAAAATCAGGTATTTGTATAGGAAAATTATTTTTAATCCAAGGAACACCCTATTATGTCTTTAAAAGGGAAAAAAGAGTGGTGCTTTATCAAGATAGCCCAAGGATCAGAACAATTCAGGTTGGAACTGTGCTAAACCCTATGAGAGTCACGTGGCTTGGTTAGCTAATCTATAGCCCAGACTGACAAGCACACCTCCAAGAAGCCACATTTAACTTTTTCATTCACTTTCAAGAGTAAACTTATAAATAATGAAGGTTTAAAAAGTCTTCTGGGGCTTCCCTGGTGGCGCAGTGGTTGAGAGTCCGCCTGCCGATACAGGCGACACGGGTTTGTGCCCCGGTCCGGAAAGATCCCACATGCCGAGGAGCGGCTGGGCCCGTGAGCCATGGCCACTGAGCCGGCGCGTCCGGAGCCTGCGCTCCGCAACGGGAGAGGCCGCAACGGTGAGAGGCCCGCGTACTGCAAAAATACAAAACAAACAAACAAAAACAGTCTTCTGCCTCTGTCGCCTTGAAGTCAATGCCACAGATGAGCCAGGAAAGCCGAGTCCAACGGGTCCAAATAGCTCTTCGAAGTTTGGATGCTTACAGCTTTTCAGTGGAAGCCTACAGATCAGGGAAGCAAGCTGCAGCACAAAACTGAAAAGGTTACAAGCTTCAAAGGTAATTCTAAGTAATGGATCTTGAGCTGGAAGTCCTCTAGAAATCTGATGAAGTTCAATAGCTGAGTATCTGACAACAAGTTCGATAAATTGGCAACTGTGAATTTACTTGTAATAGTAATTATTCTCCCCAGACCTACCCACACTCATGAGATTCTGTGTAATTTAGGCACAGAGAATCTTAAAATAAAAATCCAGAGAAGAAGATAAATGTATAACATAAAAAGATCAGTCCTAATTGCAGTTTATGTTGGTGTTGGGTAAGAATTCGGAAGGTTATCTAAACCAAATTCTGGACCCTTGGAGAGTGTTCTGCTTTATTTATTGTTCTGCAATACTGCCTGCCTTTTTCCCAGTTTCCTTTGTGCTTAGGAAATATCTTGTGCATGTCCCTTTTTTGCCGCATAGCTGCTGATTTCAGTGAAAAATGGATGGTGGGATATTTATTCATGTATATAGTTTTCTTTTTCTTTGTGCATTCTTTAAAAGTAAAACCTTATTACTTCACTCCCCTAGGTAGTGACAGAAGTCAGGCAGAAATTATTTAAAGGAAAAAATGAGATTAATATTTTAGTTTAAATGTCAAAGCAGAAGGAACTTGGGCAGTGTAAAAGGGTCATGAATTCACAGGCAATATTATCTGTAGTGTTTTATCTTCATATATAACTGGAAAAAAAGATTTAAAATCTACTCTTTAATTTGAAATAAATATGTAAGTAAAACGAAATTGTTTTTCAAAAGTTAAAAATTATCCACTAGATCTTTTCATTTTCTTTGTCTTTTGTTCATTTCACTGCTTTCTTGAAATCTCATTCCATAAGCATGTTTTATTAATGCTCTATTAATAAGCATTCACTTAAAACATGACTGATTAAAATGTAGACCTGATTTTAAGTAAGTGTTCTGAAAATGTTTCATTTATTGAATTCATTGAGGTTTAAGTTCTCATTTGTATTGCTAGAGGGTAAATTACAGATACTTATGCTTGTTTTATCATCATAATGAAAGCAGTACTCATATTTGCAACACTAATTAAAATTCTTCTCTGACCCATATAAATTCCGCCTCTCCCTCAAATAGATTATTTTCAAATCTTTATACAAATATTACTATATATGTGTGTGATAATGTAAGTATCTATCTTTAGTGTAACATATGTAAGTATCTATCTTTAGTGTAACATAATCAAGAGTAAGAGAAAGTAAAAATTAGGTTCAGACTTTTTAATACTGCGGGGTACATTTTTAGTACCCTACAGAGAGAATTAGTCACACGACTCCCATTAACTTTAATGGAACTTGTATGGGCAAATTGTATGCTGAAATTCTTAGGAAGTGGAACGTCAGTAGAGTTTATTAGTTTCATTTTTCCTCTTCAGAACTTCAGTTTTGACTAACTTTACTTTCTAATGGTCTAGAGGGAAGACATGTCAATAAAAATGCTTAACATAAATGTTTTCCAAGTTTTATAAGATCACATTTTCTATACATTTGCCCAGAAGTTAGAAATTTGCAAACGATGCTTAAATAGCATTTGAGATTTAATTAGCAAGTAAATTCAACTAAACAAAAGACATAGCTTTTAGATATGAAAATAACAGTATTCTTTAAACATGAATATTGTAGTATTATTTATCCCCTAGTGATTATTCATTTTTCACATTCCTATTTGCGATTACAATAGCAAAATCGAAAACTTTAAAAGTATTTTCAGTATAATAAATGTGAAATTAAATACCTTCCTATTATTACATTTAGGTGTTTGTATTTGAAATGAAATGTATTTGGAATTCTACATATTGGTCTTATTAAAATATTATATACCACTCTTAGGCACTGATGAGAAAGAAACACATGGACAATGAAAAATTAAAGCATCCTATTTGTAATGAGGTGGATAGACTTAGAGTCTGTCATACAGAGTGAAGTAAGTCAGAAAGAGAAAGACAAATACCGTATGCTAACACATATATATGGAATTTAAGAAAAAAAAAATGTCATGAAGAACCTAGGGGTAAGACGGGAATAAAGACACAGACCTACTAGAGAATGGACTTGAGGATATGGGGAGGGGGAAGGGTGAGCTATGACAAAGCGAGAGAGAGGCATGGACATATATACACTAACAAACGTAAGGTAGATAGCTAGTGGGAAGCAGCCACATAGCACAGGGAGATCAGCTCGGTGCTTTGTGATCGCCTGGAGGGGTGGGATAGGGAGGGTGGGAGGGAGGGAGACGCAAGAGGGAAGAGATATGGGAACATATGTATATATATAACTGATTCATTTTGTTGTAAAACAGAAACTAACACACCATTGTAAAGCAACTATACTCTAATAAAGATGTAAAAAAAAAAAAAAAAAATTAAAGCATCTTCATGAGGGGCAAAAGGAACCTAAATGTTCTTTACCAGCAGTACCTTTCCACAATTATGGATTCGATCACCTGACTACGTGGTGAAGTTATGATCAGTTAACAGATCCACTCAAAAGAGCTTAGTTTAATACTAAATTTACATTCACAATGCAGAATACAAAAAGAGATAAATGAAGATTCTTCTAATGTCCACTCATTCAAGATGTTGATAGCACTACAAAATTTGGAAACGACTAAATATCTCTCAACTTTCTCTTTCCTTCATCAAATAGATCTATCTGTATTTATAATTTTCTAGAAATTCACCATTTAAAACATTCACTGTAAAAAGTTTTTAAAAGACCCCTCAGTGTAAGTTGTGATAATCTTTCATTTTACGTTATTTGGGTATGTAAATAACCAAAACTGGATTTATCAGACCAAAATAACTTTGTTTAATCAGGAATAAAAAGTAGACATTAATGAACTGATAATTAACAACATAAATAATTTCAACTTGGATCAAAGTTTCAGGAAAACAAAAAAAGATTGATCAAGTCCAGTCTGTTACATAAGTGAAGTTTCTTGTAAAAACATTAGTTGGTTATCATACAAACCCATGAAACATGCATGCTATCAGTGACTATTAGTGCTGCAAGAAACATTAGCCATCTAGTCTACTCCATCATTTTAAAGGTGAAGAAACTAATCCTTCAAGAGGTTAAATGATAATCCTAAGGTCTCTCAGCTACTTAGTTGTAAGGAAAACTAGAATCCAAATCTCTTGATTCCTCATTCATTCATAGAGCAATTTTTTATTGAGCACCTACATTAGCCTAACACAGTTGTAGGAATTGGATTAAAGTGATGAACAAAACATACAAGAGCCTTGCCATCATGGATCTGATATTCTAAATAGGGAGATAAAGCAAAGAAATAAGTAAAGAAAAAAGACAATTTCAGATTGTGGTTCATATGCAAAAAGATTCGGTATGATTTTCACCAACTAAGAATGTAGCTATTTGCTAGTATTTCTCTTCTCAACTCCTTTGATATCTCCTTTTCTCTCCTTGTAGTTAACATAAACAGAGGGAATTCCCTGGTGGTCCAGTGGTTAGGACTCTGCACTTTCACTGCTGAGGGCCTGGGCCCGATCCCTGGTCAGAGAACGAGAATCCTGCAGGCTGTGTGGCGTGACCAAAAAATAAAAATAAAATAAATACAGAGACACTTACCAGTAGATCTACCTTTCTGCCATCTCTCATTGGTCAAGTACCCTCAAAAGACACCCACATATTCACATATTCATGAAACACATCAATATTTGCCTTGCTTCATTCCATTCATATTATGTGTTTATGAGACAGCAAAGATGTTCACTTTCACTAGAGTTTTTAGGTATCTGACTGTTGTAGTTTTGGGTCTTTTGAGTTTGTCCCTGTGTCATAGGAGAAGTTCAAAGCCTGAAAAACTCAGACCAGGTGGTAAAAACAATTTCAGAAAATGTGTACAGTTAAGGATTCTCTTGCAGATCAAAATAGCTATCCCTTCATGGTTATTTCTCATTCCATGTGATTTTTCTGTGTAGAGAACAAAAGAGAGTGAAGATGAAGCGGGGTATGAACCTGGCTGCTTGTAATTGTATGAAATTACACTAACTGTCTTGTCTTTGGTGTCAGACAGTGAAATTGTTTCCCGTAACCAGCAAAAGGGATGCTCAGTGCTTTTGCCTTTCATTTTTTCTTAATGCATAATTTATGTATGGCCCATTTATTAATAACCATGAAGTGTTATACCTGGAAATCTGTTCACAAAAGAACAGAATATATAGAATCAAAATGAACATTTCATAAGGCCGATATTATTTTTACATTAAAAGAAAACTTGCCCTAGTTAATTCTTATTGAGAATGTTGGATAAAATCCAACAGATGTTACTCAATTATTAATATAACCATATTTATCAAATTAAACAAGAATTTTAACTATATCCTGATTACTGATAAATCTCAAGAGAGATAAAACATTTTTATAATGACGTATTCTACCTAGAAGGGAAAATATTTCAACAAAGCACCATTTCTGTGAGTTCCTTCAAGGCAGAGAAACTTTATTATTCACCTTGCATGTATTTCCCTTGCCTAACATAAATGGCATATTATATTTTAATGATAATAAAATCTACAACAGCTAATATTTAAATAATTAATATTTGTGAAGCAACAATCTTATAAGCTAGGTATTATTGTCATTTCATGTTATCAATGAAGAGAGATTAAATATTTTGCCCAGTGTCACTCAGCTGATGAGAGGAAGAGCCTGGGATTTGAACTCAAGCATCTAACTCTAGAACCTACCTTCTTTTATCTATTTATTTATTTATTTATTTATTTATTTATTTATTTATTTATTTATTTATTTGGGGCTGCGTTAGGTCTTAGTTGCAGCATGCAGGATCTTTCATTGTGGCGCACGGGCTTCTCTCTAGTTGTGGTGCATGGGCTCTCTAGTTGTGGTGCCTGCACTCAGTTGCCCCGCGGCAGGTGGGATCTTAGTTCCCCGACCAGAGATCAAACCCGTGTTCCCTGCATTGGAAGGCAGATTCTCAACCACTGGATTGCCAGGAACGTCCGTAGAACCTACCTTCTTAATCATTAATTTTACTAAGTTCCATGACTTGTTTAGAGTAGACATTCAAAAATGCATTTAAATTAAATTGAAATCCTGACAGAGTTGGTCTTTTGGTTGTAAACTATTAAGAAGACTTAAACTTCTGAATAAATATCTGGGTTAAAAAAGTAAAACATATAGTTCATTGAATAATTCTATGCATTCCAAATATTCTAGGCCTTGTAGAAGTCTAAAGCTGAAAAGGATTTTAGCAATCATTCTAGTCCAATTTTCAGATGTGAACTCAATCCCGTATGGGTCCAAAGAGGTGTCTCAGGTTACTGAAAGCCATACAGTAGGCCAAATTTCCTAATTTACAGGCAAGAATATTTGAACTACACCTACTGTTTTTATTTTTTGTTCATGTATTCATTTGCAAATGAATTGCTCATACCTAGATTGTTAGTTGTACATAGTATGGCAGACAGACTCTTAAAGTGTCTCCTATCACCCCTACCTCCTGATGTCCATGGCCTTGTGTGACTTCCTTTCCTTGAGTATGGCTAAGACATGTGACTTGCTTTTAACCAATAAAATACAACAAAGGCAAAGGAATATACATAATTGCCTGTATGTGATTATGCTCGTAAGATCATAGCTCCCATTTTGCAGGAATCTCTCTTGCTCTTGCTGACTGTGATGAAGCAAGCAGTGATGTTGGGAGACTCATGTGGTAAGAAACTGGAAGTAGCTTCTAAGAACTGAGAGGAGCTTGCAGCCAATAGCCTGACAGCCAGCAAGAAAATGAGGCCCTCAGTCCCACAACCACAAGGAAATGAATTATGGCAGTGACAGAACCTAAGTGAATTTGCAAATGGATCCTTCCCTGGTTGAGTATTCAGATGAGAACCCAATCCTGAAGAAAGCCTTGACCTCAGTCTTTCAGAGAACACAGTTAATCTGTGTTCAGACTCCTGATCCACAGAAATTTTTAGATAAAAAATGTCTGTTGTTTTAAGCCACTACTTAAAGGTAATTTCTTATACAACAATAAAAAAACTAGTATATGTAGTCATCCTTATTATGACAAGAATCTGACACTGAATTTAGACTAAATAAGGTTTAGCTAGGCAAGGTTTAGTTACTTTTAATGTAATAGGAGGACCCCAATAAATATCTGTTAAATGAAAGAATTATATAATAACTTTAGTATAACATCAACAAGGAAGAAGTGACATCTGATCATGGTATTACTATGATTATAACTTTAAAACACTGTTTATTGCCTGAATACCACTTATTCTTTTATCTGTGTGTACATAGAGATGGAGTTGCAGTCAAAAATAGCTTTGGTTTGAAGCTCAAACTTAGAAAGGAAAAAATGACTTAGCCTCTAGAAATTTTCTAATGTGACTTCTCTACATATGTGGTATGTACAATGCTATTATAGCTTCTCGTGTTACTTCAGGATAAGTGTTATAAAGAATTCATCAGTGTGGCTTTTAAGCAATCATTTCTATGTTTAAGTTCATTAAAAGAACTGCTTTTGACTACATTCTCCTTTTCAAAAACTCTAAATCACACTTAAATGGACATTTACCTTATCCCTGTTATTCAGGCATTCTATAATGCCTAGTAAAAAGTCTTCAAAAACCAGCTAGCTTTAAAAAAATAAAAATAGAATTACCATATGACCCAGCGATCCCACTACTGGGCATATACCCAGAGAAAACCATAATTCAAAAAGACACATGCACCCCAATGTTCATTGCAGCACTATTTGCAATAGCCAGGTCATGGAAGCAACCTAAGTGTCCATTGACAGATGAATGGATAAAGAAGATGTGGTACATATATACAATGGAATATTACTCAGCCATAAAAAGGAACAAAATTGGGTCATTTGTAGAGACATGGATGGAGCTAGAGACTGTCATACAGAGTGAAATCAGAAAGAGAAAAACAAATATCATATATTAATGCATATATGTGGAACCTAGAAAAATAGTACAGATGAACCAGTTTGCAGGGCAGAAATAGAGACACAGATGTAGAGAACAAACATATGGACACCAAGGGGGGAAAGTGGTGGTGGGTGGGGGTGGTGGGATGAACTGGGAGATTGGGATTGACATATATACACTAATATGTATAAAATAGATAACTAATAAGAACTTGCTGTATAAAAAAATAAATAAAATTTTTAAAAACTAGCTATGAAAAACACATATGTAGAGTTGAGTGCTTATAAAACTGCTCGCCTATTTTTTAAATGTGACTGTGTAAAATTAAGATATAATGGAACCATTTCTACAGTTACTATTTGTTGTTGACTATAACATTACTAGGAATATAGGCAAATGAAGTTAAATACCGTAGCCATTAAAACAGTCTTGAATTTAAAAAGCCTTCATTTTGTACACATAAAATAAATTGTTTTGTTTTCAGACACATAACATTCTGGTGTCATGGCTAATAAGAAAACAAATCTTACCTATATTAAGAAAATTTAAAATCTTCCACTTTGCTTCATTTTACATATGAAGATATTGAAGTTCAGAGAGAGACCAAAAAGAAAGTTATCAGTGACAGAATAGCACTGGAAATCTCCTTCCCTGAAACTAACTAATGAACAAAGACCTCTAATTTTTTGTACATTTATCAAAATTATTAACCAAAACAGTCAAGTAGAATATACCAATTATATGTTCCTGTCTTATCTTAGAATACAAGGACCTAAATATAGAAACCTTAGCTTCTATATATAGATTTATGCTTTCAGATGCATTCTAGATACCAAAGAAGGCTAATACAAGTGAATTTGAAGCAAAAATTTCCCAAAAGAAAGGAAAGAATCTTAAGAAATCATGGCTGTTGAGGAATAGGAATATCATGTCAACACACTGAATAATTTTTGAAAAGAGATAGAATATTAATTCATTGATAAAGGGTGGGATTCACTGTGTTTCCTGAATCTGAATCATTGCTTTCTGTACTTCTGAAAGTATATAGTTACCATTCATTGTTCTAAACACATATAATGAAAGCCAGAAGATGAAGAATGAAATTTGGAAAAATATTAGAAATTCAAAAATTAAAAACTAATGATAGACTATTGAAAACACATGAAAGAGTTCAGAATTCACTTCTGAAGATTATAAATTATATATCAATTTAGCAAATTACAATCTTTCTCAAAGTTATGTGTTATATATTAGATGAAAAAGTAGAGCAACTATGATAACTTAAAATAATTTTAGAAAGTCCAAAATAACCAAACACTGCCAACCTTTTATGTATATTCACATTTAAAATTGAAAATCTGTACATTTTAGGTTTTCTTTTACCTAGTCCAAAATGGAATATTGTATTTTTCTTATTCCATTTAGAGGCAAAAGAATAAAAGTGGATAGAAAAAAGAATATGATTTTTAACATAATTTTAGAATACAAAAGCAATTGGGAAAACTGAAAATATTTCACTCTTACGAACAGTACTTTAAAAGAAGATGTCCTGAAAAAACCTGTTTCAGAGGTAACACTGGGACATAAGTTAAAATAGGAAAGTTTTTGAACTGAAGAACTTACTGGCTTTACCAACTTTTATTGGTTGGAGTGTGTGAACTTTGGAACTCTTTTTAGGACTGCATGATTTTCATATTCAGTATGCCTGCATGCATATAAATGTATAGATAATTGCTATGCCTTGTATCGAGGATATGAACTGTGTAAAATTACTGTAGGAAGTTGTAAATGATGTATGAAATGAGAAATCTTTGCCCACTGGCAGTACATAGATAGAACAGAGATAGTGACGCGCAATCTCTTCTCTGTCATTTGTCATAGTACTCATCTTATAAAAGGCAGAACATATCAATAAACCTGAATGTCAAATATGCATGCTAAACAATATATTGAATTTTCCTTTTTTAGGTCTTACCTCTCTTGAAAACCAGTTTACAAAAACCTCTGAGCCCAAGGGAAATGTAAGGAACTTATACATTAATGATTTCAATTATCCAAATTTCTAAATAGCACTGTGTGAATGTACCTTTATCCTTATACTCAGTGTTGCTGAATTTCTAGACTTGCCATCCAAAGTAAAGCTTTTTGTGAGGACATATAGAGAGGCTTTATCTACAATATTTAACATACAACCATTTAGAGACATCCAAGAGTAGCAATGATACTTTCATCTTGCCTCCCGATGCTTGAAAGCCTTCAGATTTCACTCCATTGTTGACTAGCAGAAGCAAATAGAAGCTACACCTTTCTACTAAATTAGTTTTAATATAAAATTCTCATGGCTGACTTCTCAATCCCACTGACCAATCCCCAAATCAAATATTTAATCAAATAATTGTGGCAATTAAACTTATGCAGGTCCAATGTCATCTTGTCACAAAATATACTTGTACCAGGAAAAGAAAAATTAAAAAAAAAAACCTTTACAAGTTGTCACATACTTTTATTGATAGATTACAGAATTTAAGTCTAGAAATTAAAATAAACAACAAATGATTCAAGACTCTACCTATATACTATTTTAGAACCAACAAGATCAAGTAAGCTCAAAAAAGCACATGAAAGCAAAAGCTAAACTATCCTTTTTGTCTTCAAGAAGTTGACAGCTTGCAAATGTAGAGCTCTAAGTATGAGGTGTTTTTCAATGACACCTGAATTTTATTTTTTATGAACACAGAAACACAGAGGGAAATTTAAATATTTATGCAATTGCATCTTCCTCAAATATGAATGTGTTCCTTCATGTGCCACTTATGGTTTTGTTAAAAAAGAAAGAAAGAAAGAAAGAATATGCTAAGGCATTCGACTTTCTTTTTTTACAGTATGTTATTGACAATTCTTTCTGAAAATTGTAAAACAAATATTTCCTTACCAAGAGTTCATCCCTTCTTGGAATCACAACTGATTTTTCTTTTGCCTGATAGAGTTAGAAGTGAAATATCTGATTTTATTTCCCATCAGCAGACCTCAGAGATTAATGTATTTCATTTTGCATATGAGTCACATAAAAATGATGGTATCGTTTTGTCGCTGTGAATAAAGTCAAAGGGCATAAGACAAAACAGTATCTACATTTGGCTTATTTTCTAAGTAGAATGTAAATATTGTCTTATAACAAACACATAAAGAGCAGAAATTTAAAATGTTCAATCTCAAAAAGACCTTTCAAATATTGATCCACTGTTTAGATTATATCTAGAACCCATGCATTTTCACCACCATCTTTAAGGTTAATATACTTATTATACTAATATTGTTAGTTTCATGCTCTCTTTCTTCTTCCTTCCATTACACTTGTCCCATTTTAGTTGGTGGTGCTTCTGTCACTCAGCTGCTACTACCTATTCAGCTACCTGTCCAAGACCCAGTTCTTGTTACTCTCATTAGCTTACAGAAAATTTCTCAGTTTCTCTTTTCTCCTTTTTACCTTCTTTCTAAGTATCAATACACAATAAAACCTTGGAGCCAGCATATTAGCAACTGACTGCTCTCCAATTCCTCTCTCAGGATATTTTCATTTTACATTGTTTACGTGATCAAAAACACAAAAGCTGGGAAGATGTGGAGGGTACCACGTGGTGGACAATTAAGGAAACACCTGCTCATGTCCATATGTCAGGTCATTATCCCCATCATCTACACGGAGATGCTGTCGAAGAGCATCAGCAGCCACATAGTTTGTTTCCCAGGACAAACGAACCATCGCCACTCTACCCACATGCAACCAATACCACAACAACACTGGGATTAATTTACATGAGGAAAATAGGAAAAAGTCTGGAAGACAAGAAAAACAGGGCCCATTTCTGATACTGATCAGATTCTCTGGATTAAAATGATCAGTCCAGTATGATTCTGTTTGCTCTTAGGTAGGGGTAATTTTTCCAAAATAGTTGTAGGAGTTGTATCATTGGATTATACATTTTTGTTTCTCTTCATGTGTATATAATAATGTCGAAAATGGCATAGGACGTTATACAATTTATAACACAACCACATGGCTCTCTAGATCAGACATCTCCCCTATTAGGAAATACTCACATGAACTTCAATTGACACAACCCAGTTGAAACATTTAAACCCACACGGTGAGGATGAGACTTGAATATAAGTCAAAATGCCCCATAATTTGTCCTTAACCAAAAATTCCATCAACAATAATTGTCTCAGTAAAAAGACCACTTAGGGGCTTCCCTGGTGGCGCAGTGGTTGAGAGTCCGCCTGCCGATGTAGGGGACACGGGTTCGTGCTCCTGTCTGGGAAGATCCCACATACTGTGGAGTGGCTGGGCCTGTGAGCCATAGCCGCTGAGCCTGCGCGTCCGGAGCCTGTGCGTCCGGAGCCTGTGCTCTGCAACGGGAGAGGCCACAACAGTGAGAGGCCGGCGTACAGCAAAAAAAAAAAAAAAAAAAAAAGACCACTTTAATTAAACCAATTTTATTATAAGCCTGAAGTTGCTGCTTATTTACCTAAGCCACACCCTCTACAGGAAGCCCTGTCCTACAGGTAGAGTTCTTTAACAGCTCCCTCCTCACTTTCTCTTAGTTTTGTCCATACCTTGTAAATAAATTCTTCAATAAATCTCATCAATTATCGCATTGAATGTGCCATCTATTTCCTGATAGATCAAATCTGCAACTCTGTGCCAGAATTCAGTCTTTTCTACATGTTGTTTTGTTGAATCTTATGAATAAGTATACTGATAATGTAATCCATATTTTACACATAAAGAAACAAAGACTCAGAAGGTTTAATAAACTTTCTCAGGCACTCAGCTAATATCTAAAATAGCCAGAACTTAAATTATGGTCTCTTACTCAAGGTCTAGTATTCTTTTTCCTGCTGTTCAGTTTTCTCCTACTCCCTCCTAAATGGCTTGCCCGTGGTAACATCCATCGATGGTTACTATTGAGGGCCTACAGCCCATTGTAATGTATTGACACTGTACCCAGCTAAATTCATAGGTATATAGGAACAACAGGCATGCATCTAACTAGTCGTCATTTTGGCCAAGAATATCTAACTATTGAGCACTAGTAAGGGGTCACAGTTTTCACTGTTAGTATCAACACTGAATTTAAGGGCTGTCTCCTTATGGGTCTTTGAAAGCTTTAGAAATAGAATTCCTTTGCTTATCCTTGACAACACATTAAATAAAATGATGGTAAATGGATAGAGAGACAAGACAAGACAAGATAGAAGACTATTAACAGATCTGGGGGGTTGGGGGTGGGTAAGAGACACCTGACTTAGACCCAGGTGCTGACCATGGAGAGAACACCAGTTCATTTAAAGCTCACTGAGCCAGTCAGTTGGCAAGGCCAGCAGGTAGAATTTTGTGATGGAATACAGGTTCTGGAGTTCCACGGAGCTATACAGATCACCTGAAAACATGTCCACGTACAGCAAAATTGCAAGTTCTGAGGGATATGGGAAAAAATAGTACTAGTAAAAATTAGGTGGGAATCCAGAATAATATGTACTTTTCATATGTGTTTGGGGGAGTAATTAAAACAAAATATATAAAATATGCAACCCAGAACTTGGTGCAAAATGTATGGGTGGTATAATGAAAGCTATGGAGAATGATGCTGACAACCATGGCTCTGATAAGATGGTCTCAAGATGTGAGTTGAAACTAAGATATAGGGCAGTGGCTATCAGAGATCTTAACTGGAATAAAAAGAAAAGTGGGAATCAGGCATGAACTGATATCATGGGTCAAATATAAGCACCTACCCTACAAACACTTGGGCTCATACAAAATTGCAACAGAAAAATGATGCCTGCTAACAACACTTCCACAGACCTCTCTCCACAGGCACTCTGGTTTCCTCTGCTATCCAAGCTTCTAAACTTATGATACAGATTAGATCTATTTTTCCCACAACCAACCTGCAACCCAGAATTACTGTTCCTTTCTTATCAACACCCTTATTCTGAAATTTCAGGTATTAGGAAATCTGATGTCACAATTGTTCAAGAGATAAGGACTTTTAGGGTTAATGTCTTCTCCTCAAGATGTTTGTTAACCTAAGTAATCTTCAATTGGCTAAGTATTTTAATGTTTTCAGGAACTACTCCCATGAGTCCTGGAACATTCATTGGTAACCATTAGCAGCACAGAGAAGGTGAGTTTTGTTAGGTTTGGGGTGGACTGTTGCTTCCCAGAGCCTTTTGAGGGAAAAGGGAAGTTTTGGGGATTGTGTCTCCATTTATGCCTCTGCAGGAATTATTAGTTTCTCTTGTTACAAGGAGTCAGAAAATTCAATTGAGTTCAAATAAATAATTAAATTCTTCATAATTATTCAATTTTCTAAATTAATTTGTACATTTAATATAATTCTCAACCTTAAATAACCTGAAATAGATTTTTTTCTTGGAGCGTGGCAGAAATTGGTAGTAAGATTAATCTAGGAAAGTAAAGAGGCAAGAATATTTTAAAATGTACAAAAAAGAAATGTGTGTACAAACATAAACTATTACAATTCATTAAGATTAAAGCAAGGTTAATTAAAATATGTATTTGAGACAGATGTACAAACTTCTATACATGTGTACAAACTAAAAAAATAGATTCAATACTAATATACTATACATACATATTCATATATACATATTCTATACATATCTATGTATTCATATGTATGTGAGTATATATAATTAAAGGAAGTATCATTAAAAATGTAAATAGTGGTGTTGGGACCATTTATTAGCATTCCAAAAAACTGTAGGTCAATACAACAAACAATACTCTATAAATGCTAATTTTAAATGTTCAGTTAAAAACTACAGGGAGGGCTTCTCTGGTGGTGCAGTGGTTGAGAGTCCGCCTGCCGATGCAGGGGACGTGGGTTCGTGCCCCGGTCTGGGAAGATCCCACATGCCGCGGAGTGGCTGGGCCCGTGAGGCATGGCCGCTGAGCCTGTGCGTCTGAAGCCTGTGCTCCGCAGTGGGAGAGACCACAACAGTGAGAGGCCCGCGTACCGCAAAAAAAAAAAAAAAAAAAAAAAAGGGAACTAGCCAAACAATAGCAAAACCACCAAAAATAATTATAAAATTCTGGAGGACTAAAACCTTTTAAAATGTGAGATTATAAGTAAAGTAACAACAGAAAATATTAACAAATTTGGTCATTTAAAACTGCTGACATGTACACACTGCTATATTTAAACAGATAACCAACAAGGACCTACTGTATAGCACAGGGAATGTTGCTCAATATTCTGTAATAACCTAAGTGGGAAAAGAATTTGAAAAAGAATAGATACATATACATGTATAACTGAATCGCTTTGCTGTACACCTGAAACTAACACTACATTGTTAATCAACTATGCTCCAATATTAAATAAATTTTTTAAAAAATAAAAATAAATAAAACTGCTGAAGAGTAAACAATATAAAATTTAAAAAATGCAGCCAAAGGGGAATATTTGCAGCAAATGTTAATGTAAAATAAAGCATTCTTAAAAAAGGAAAAAGAAACTAGAACTATAGACAAAGGACATTATATGTAATTCAGACAAAAGGAAATACCTTTTAGAAATTAGAAATCAGAGAAAAATAATCATCATATATTCTAATCAAAAAAATGCAAATAGCAATGAGATATTTTTACTTATTAAAGAAGGCAATTTTTTTTCTTTTATTTTGACTGAGTGTTAGTATCACTAATATTCTTGGCACCTGTTTAAGTTGATAAAAGTCATCCAGAAAAAAACTAGAAATATCTTTCAAAACTATAAATTATTTACTCTTGATTGAAAATCAGATCACTTGAAACTTTAGGCATATAGATGTTGTCTGATTCTAAAAAAAAAAGACAGTCTTTAGAGAAAAACTTTATAAAAGCAAAGAATAAAAAGAAAAATCATTAGTAATTAACTATAACCCCACATACAAAATTTACCACATGTAAAAGTTTGGTAAAATTTCCTTGACAGTTTCGTATGTATACAAAATTGAGCTCAATCTATAAACATGATTGAGCTCTTAATATATAAATGTGTGTATATAATTCAGTTTTTGCTTTACTTTTTCATTGTAATATCCTTAAAGAGTGTTGGCAAGAGTCATTTTAATGTTGTATAGTCCTCTATTGCACATCTATGTCATGATTTATTCCCTCATTTCTTTATTATTGGACATTGAGGCAATCTTCAAATTTCTAAATAATAATGTCAATGATAGAAAAAGTTCAGAAACAATCTAAGTTTAATGTATGAAGAGTCAAAATGTAATACATCTAGCCATAAAATATAATAAATCTACAATATGATGGAAATATGTTTATGATATGATGTCTATGCATCAAATTGCAATGTGGAAGTTAGCCCTTCTAAGAAACTGTGCCTGCTTCATTACATTGTACCAGTACTAAATGTTCATCTCACTCCCATTTAATAGGTAGGAATTCTAGTCTTGTTTGTACTCTGCACCTCCAGTTCTACAATGCCTCTTCTTCAGGCACCCTGTGAGCACCCAAGATAGATTAGTTACATGACTGAGTAAATCTCTAATGAAAAGACTAAAGATTAACAAAGCTTTGCTCGTGTTGTTTATCTCTTTTTCTGCCAGTTAGTTGTTTTCCTTTCTCTTGTTGGCATGTAGGCATTCTTTACTCTTGGGCTTTTGGGTTAAGAGCAAATGATTTTCAAAAGATTTGGAATATATATCACTTCAATTCTATCCTGAGGTTACATTGAGAGAGCAACAGTCCAGGTGAGGAAATCAGCATTAGAGATGTATTTGGTTCCCACTTGTCTTAGCACACAGAATATCAGAGTTAAGCTCAAGAACTAGATTTCCATCTGATGACACCTGTGATAATAGATGGCAGTCAGACATGCTCTTAACATTAATACCAAATTAGAATAGAAAATAATGCCTATCTTTCTTGGAAAAAAAAGAGAAAATTTACCAAATACAGCTTATAGACTCTGAAAAGTGGGTTTAATTTCAACAATCTAATGTTGAGAAATGTTTTTGTCTCTAGCAGTTAGAAAATCCTAAGTCATCTAATTCATTTCATTTATGAATGAAATATGGTCGAAAATTTAGGAATGCTCAATCTCTGTCCTTTTGTCTGTTTTGTCGAAGTGTCCAGAAAGATGGGTATACCGTGCTTCAAACACCTACACTTTTGGTGCCCAGATCGTCCTTAACATCCTGGCTTATTTGGACTGTGCATACAGTCCAACAGAGCATCTCTACTTTGCTTGTAACTGTCAACAGAAAGGGTGCCTTGTGGTCACACACGAGGGCACAAGTCACCCAAGTCAAAGGACAGGAAGAGATGGGATATTTGTTATTCCTGTCAGTGATAAAGGGGAAGAGCTTTGCCTTTCTTCCTCAAAAGTTATGTATGGCACTGCCCAGCAGACTTTGAAAGAAAGCAGAAAACTTAAAAATGAAGGAATGTGGAAAACATCATAAATATTACTACTTCTGTTGAAGAAATTTTGCTATTTATAACGACTTCACTGTGTACATGACTGTGTAACATAAGCCTTGTCTGCCAGTTTATGCATGCACGTAATTATTCCTTCAGGGAAATAGATTCTTCACTTAAGAGTGAGAGAGGAAAACACTATTTCTTTTCCTACCAACATGGCAATGAAAGCCGGATTAAAAGACGAGTTTTTAAAATTTTGTTTTCTCAGTTCATGAACACACACGCACACGCACACACACACACACACACACACGCACGTGCATACATACACAATAGTGACAGATGTAGAGCTTTAGAACGTTTGAAAAAACATGGCATTCTCAGTAGCCCACAACATATATTAAATCCTGACTTTGCACTCTTAAATTAGTCTCATGGAATTAATATTTACCTTAATGCTCTTACATAATTTTGGTCATTAAACATGCCATCGAGCTTCAAGTTTTTAAAATATAGAGACAGTAACTCATTCATCATTGTAGCCACAGCACAGTTCAAAAATGTGAATCCCAAATGTAAAATAGATAGATAGTGGGAAGCAGCTGCATAACACAGGGATATCAGCTCGGTGCTTTGTGTCCACCTAGAGGGATGAGATGGGGGGATGGATAGGGAGGGTGGGAGGGAGACGCAAGAGGGAAGGGATATGAGGATATATGTATACGTATAGCTGATTCACTTTGTTATACAGCAGAAACACACCATTGTAAGCAATTATACTCCAATAAAGATGTTTAAAAAAATGTGAATCCCATGCCAACTATGAAAGGAAAATTCTACTTAACATTTTTATAGGTTATTTCTACCACATATAAGACCAAATTATTCAATTTTCATGTTTTGAACTCAACAAGTTTATAGAACCATAATATTCTGAATTACAACTCTTGTTTTTAAAGAGTTTCCTCTTGGATTTGAGTCTGCTTTGATTCTTAAGAGAATCCTCAAAAGAAAACAAGTTTTTGATTTGAAAGTTCACTCATTTGTGTAACATAGCAAAACCAGAAATTTTCAAATAGCAAACCAATATATACTTAGAGCCATCAAAATATCCTATATATTAATAGGGGCAGGTAAAATTTACTGAGTACTTACACAATGCCAGGCTCTGTGCTATTCCACAGAATATTTAAAAACCATCTCTTGAGGCATCTCTCCCTGTTATTATAATACCCACTTTATAGAAAAGGCAAACTAGGTCTGAAGAGGTTAATAACTGGTCTAGGATCACGACACCATATTAACTAGAGCTAGAATTCTAACCCTCTTTTCACTGATTCCAATGCTTCCACTCTTATGTACTTCACTCTACTGTTTGCTGAATAATAATTGTGCACCTCTGACATTCCGTGTCTCCAACATTATAGGTGCCAGCACGCTGTATTTGCCTATATCCTCATCCTCATGGTTGCCTAAGGGGGGAAAAAAGTAATCTTTAACAAACCTGAATAACCAATGTTGAGATCAAAGGCCTGTGGTCCTTTTAAATCATATTTTAATCAAAGTAAATATGTATTTTCTTGCTTAACACGTATTGAGCACCTACTGTTTACAAAGCATCCTGTACACATAAGTAAATGTTATAATTTTTAATGAAGCAAAATATATATATTACCTCAATAGACTATACACCTGTAATAGGATTTGGCGTGATGGGTATCACCAATATTCACATCATCTGCAAATCATGAGTAAAACAAGTAATTTTTAGTGAATGTCTTTTTGAACAAAAGTGAATGCAGAAGAAATAATAAAAGCAATCATTGATGAGAATATAGAAAGTTAAGCACTAAATCTTATCTAAGGAGTAAAAAACAATACATTCTCCCACTGAACCATAGGTTTATACTTGATCTCATACAATAGCATGTAAATGCAACAACTAGAACCAAAGAATACAGTTGTGGAAACCATCAATAACTCCTATTAATGTTACAGAAACACGTAATTGAAAACAGATCCACTCACATGGAATACTTGGATTTTACTAAATTTGTGCATCTTCTACAAACCCATCAGTAAAGTCACACCACTGAGAACAGTTGGGGTCTGGACATCAAACCACCAAAGAAGCCTAGAAGATTAAAGCTGCCACGTTGAACATTCTGACATCTGTACCCTAGGATGTATTAATACATCTAACTCTGATATGTTTACTCTGTTTACCCTAGGACAAAATAGCTAGAAAAAGTCAGCAGACCTTGGCCAAGGATTCTTTCTCCTTATTTCTTAGCTAGGAGAAAAGATGGAAGAGCTGTTTCTCCTCCATTGATACAGACTACATTTTTACTTCCTTGGATTCAAAGACCGGTTTTTACTAAGCGACTACTAGGGAAACAGCAGGACAGTGCTCAGGGGAAGGCTGAGTCTCATGTCTAGTACTTAAGTGCTCTATCAACTTGCGCAAGTTATTTCACCTCTCTGCTTTAATTTCCTTCATCTGCAAAGTGGGGATAATAACAGTATCTACCTCAGTGGGGACTTGAATGGATGAATGTGACAATGTAAGTAAAGCCCTTATCCCACTGTGAACACGCAATTAACATTCACCTCACTTCCCAACCATCATCAATGACGAAAATGGTGGCTACGAGCCTCATTGTACCTGTTTCCTATAAGAATCCACCAGCCTTTCTGTTCTGACTCCCCTCCCACGGCAGTCTCCTAGTAAGTGAACTGTTTTATTCCATGGCGAACATTCCAACTAAGCCCCTTCTCTGTGACCCCCCAAGGAAAGGGAGAATAAGGCTAGACCCGGAAAGGTATCCTGATGCCCCCTGAGGACATTATGCTAAGTGAAATAAGGCGGTCACAGAAAGACAAATACTGAATGATTCCACTTATGTGAAATATCTAAATGGTCAAATTCATAAAAACAGAGAGTAAAATGGTTGCAGGGGCTTTGGGAACATGGACATAAGGAGTTAGGTAAAAAGTTTCAGTTAGGGCTTCCCTGGTGGCGCAGTGGTTGAGAGTCCGCCTGCCGATGCAGGGGACATGGGTTTGTGACCCGGTCCGGGAAGATCCCACATGCCGCGGAGCGGCTGGGCCCGTGAGCCATGGCCTCTGAGCCTGCATGTCTGGAGCCTTTGCTCCGCAACGGGAGAAAGTTTCAGCTATACAAGATGAAAAAATTCTAGAGATTGGCTGTACAGTCTTGCACCTATAGTTGAATACTGTACACTTAAAATTTTGATAAGAGGGTAAATCTCATGTTATGTGTTTCTTACCATAAAACAAAGGTATCCTGAGATGCTGAGCTGTGCTAAAGAGGTTAGGCCAATAGCAAAAATATGTGCTTTCTATATATTCCATTTGTTTTTGCTAAATCCCTAAGAAAAGAGACCCAAAAGATACTTTCAAAACTTATATTACAGTTAGACATTATCTGACACTTTGTGCCAGATTCTCCCAATCTGTCAGCTGCTGTCTGTTAGAGAAATTTTATGCCCGGAAGCAGTTGGGGCACATAATAATTCATAAGTGTGACTTCCAGGAACACCCACTTCACACAATACCAGCATTAAGCATCCAAACCCCTCAGCTGTAAAATACAAGGAGAATGGCACCAATAGAATGAGGATTTTAAAGGGGCTGTGGTTTCAACAATTTCAAAGCTTTTAATCACGTAACACTTCGTGTTTTCCCAAACATTAATTTCTCAGATTAAGTAGGAGTGTCTAAATTGGTATTGTGAGACCTGGGGAAAAAAATGTGTTTCTTCTAAATTGAAATAGTGACACTATCGACTATTATAAAAGTAAAAAGGGATGGCGAGGAATAAAGTTCTCAGGAATTGGAAATGCATAGCAGAATGATTACAAGTGTGTGTCATGCATTCTGTCATTTCTAATCATACACAGATAAGACTTCCCGTAGGGAAAAAAAGTCTATGAGCATATATGTGCACAATTTCATTCCTGAATTAGGCAGGGAGTATCTTCACTGGCCTCACAAAATAAGGGAGAAACAGCTACATCCTTCGGACGAAGACACTTGAAACAGGAATGAATCAGGGAGTGATGGATTTTAAGTTGACAATTGAAGCTCAGTCTTTTCTTTATCCTTGAATAATAACATAAATGTGAGAAAAACAAAACGTTAAAGACTTTAAACCTAATTAATATGCAGATATACTGTGAAATTTTTCAGAATTCTTCATATTACTGGAGTTTTTAGTTTTTCACTATTGATATTATGGAATGTATTTCTTAACTGACATAATTTTTTTACTGAATATTAATTTCTAAGGTATTTAGAAAATAGAAATAGGTAAGTAAAATAGTTTTAACCTCAGATCTGAAAGAAAATTCTTGCAAGTACAGTATCAGCATTCTCGATATATTTTAAAATAGATATGTACATTTATGTAGCTATCAAGCACTTAATAAATGATGACTACTCAAGGCAATTTGCAAACTATGGTTTCATCAAGATACATGTCAGTGTAAATCAGGGACCTTCAGTTCACCGTTTTTCTGAACAAGTATGCCATAATCTTTGCTAGCTCTGTTTCCGGTTTCCATGAGGCCATCATAAATCTACCACACTGCACGGTCTCCTCAGAACACAGTCACAGATTCAAATGCTTGAAAGTATAGTGAACTATACCTTCAACGAGTCTATATCAGAGTTAGTAATCTCCTTCACCTGTGGGGCATATTTCAACAAAATTGTCATAGAAATGCACCCATCGTGCTTAAAATCTATCCATTATCATCACACTTTATGGAAAACTACCTTTTCTGTCAGCCTAGAAACATGAAATAGGAATGGACACTCCTTTTAATGTCTGTACATAAATGGTTTGTATACAATGTCTACTAAATTAGCCAGGGTGGACTTTGGTGGATTGAATGCAAACATAGATTCAACTGGTATAAAACATTTTTCTCAATTTGTCACTGCTGATATTTAATTTGCTTTGATCTAAAACTGCTAACGTTATCCAAGTGGAAGGAACAACTAAGATTCATTATTTTAGATTTATTTCTAATACTGAAGGTGTCTGCTAAAAAAAAAAGTAAAATAAAATGTATGAAATTATTTAATTTTCATCCTTCAAACTTAAAATGGTATATTAAAATCAGAAAACTGTTTAAACCTTTCCCTTTTCTGGAATTACAGTTTATAGTTTTTTATTTATTGAATGCATTCATAGGCTCCCTGAGGATGTGAAATGTATGGAAATATATGTGCATTACTAAAGAAAGAACTAAATTTATTCTTTCCCCACATCATGCTCTTCTTTGCAGTGGAGGTTTTTAATTCAATACAGAGCTAGAATGAGATGGAGCCAATTTCCTGGTCTATATGTGTGACAAATGCTAAAAGTGGCACAAGATTAACAAATTAGTTGAAGTATAGATCTTAAAAGATTTTTTTCTGTGTCTCTAAATCAAAATTCATATTTTATTTGAAACGAAACCTTCCTTAGAATTCAAGAATGACCAAGGACCTTTTATTTCTCTGTATTTAAGATGAAAAGAGAGGATTTATGACAACATACTTGCAATTTTTTTAAAAGCAAATTTTATTTGTAGGAAAGCTTACAAAGATTATATATTTGGAATATGAAATTATTTTAATTGGAATCCAGTGACTTGGATTAATAATTCCAATGTGTGATTTGGTAAAAAAAAAATAAAAGTTTTTTTTTTTCCAAAATAAAGAGTTATTCCTAAAATAAAAGCATAAAATGAATATCAGGGGTAAAATTGATTTATTTCTGTATTTTTATGAGTAAAAATAATGTTTACAATGTTAGGTCCCAGATAAATTTGCTTTGATTTTAAACTTGCTTTTCTAATAACATTTCTTATATTTAATTTTAAGTGAAAACTATCAAAGCTTGGCTGTTTTACCTAACTTCAGAATTATGTGTTGATATATATCTAACACCAAACAATAAAAACATCTGTGACAATAAAAGCATGGAACAGTTGTGGAATTGTTTAATTTAAGAGAAAATGGCTATGTTTGATAATCACGTGTCCATGAATAGATTTCTCCTCTTTGTCGAGAAACTTATATTTTGCAATTTTTTTTTTCTTAAAGGAACCAACGTATGATGTGTAAGGGATTTTTAAAAAGGTATTCTGAAATACATGTTTTGGATTTAGCTCACTTATTCAGGTTGAAAGCTTTGTCACATAGCCCACCTGTTTTGCTTGGGCTTAAATTATGTAAAAATACAGCATCTTAAAGCAAGCACAGTCTTACTTGTTGTACCCAAACACTATAACATGCTTAAAATTCAAGAAGAGTTCTGTGCAGGTTGTATGTCTCAGTCACCCAATCTCCTTCCACATATCTGTTCATGTTGACAGACTATGTCATAATACATCAACAGAAAGATCAGCACAGAAGAACAAAATTTCATCGCCTGACAGCAAGAGGAAAACTGATTTTCAGTATTAAATTAGTACAAATATACCATTACCTCACTTCCAATAAGTCTACTACCTTTAAAAAATAAGGCGTCTGCTATAATCACAAGTATATGCAAAGGCAATTACGTTCGTTTATTTCTTTGGTATCACCCTTTGACTGACAGCCTATTTTCATTTATCTTTTACAAGTTATTTTATTTGTTGTATCTTGGAAACAACTTAGAAAATTTAAAAAAATACAATTTCTTCCTGAGACATGAAATATTACATATGTAAAAATATATATCTGCCAAATGTTTGGAAGACAATCTCTCCTAGACTAATCATGAGCAGAAACCTTCTGGCCATTGAAATGGAAATGGGTATTTAAGCTTTTGAGAAAAGTTCGGTACCTTTTTCATATAACATCTTGCTCTGTTTGGATTTCAGGAGAAATTTACCAATACCTGTAATCAATAATGTCTTTTGCAGCCTAGGACATCATCTGCCACTTAGGCTTTTAATTTTGCCCCTGTTTGAACACCCTGCAACATATGCACTTCTCTTTTGTCTATTATCCTAGAGTTGTGCTATTCCCAAATATTGACATCATCTACTTTTATCAGCATTAACTGCTCTGAAGCTTCCCAGGCTCATGCTCGGCTCTATTTCTCCCTATTGATTATCTTCCTCACTCCAGCAGGTAGCTAGCCAGCGAGGCTGTCCTGAGAAATAGCTTCCAATGACTTTATGCGCACAATTTACACGGAATTGTTTAAAGAAGATATTAGCCTCAGTACAAATCAGTGAACCTCCTTTAGTCAATACTGCACAATTCCGCTGTTGGCACCCTGTCACATGTTTGACTTTACAGTCAGCTGCTGCACCCAATCTGCACATTAGCCATAGTATTTAGTTTCATATTAAAATGAAGCTGGGTTTTTTGCTTTTGATTTTCTTTTTGAAATCTTTTCAGTATACTTTTTACATCACCTCACTGAGCCATGTGATAGTAATATATTTTGAAATACAAAAACCTGAGATTAAATGTTTGATTTTTGACAGTGTCTTAAATATAATAAATTCAAAAGGAAATACTGTTAAGTTAAAATGGAGTGTTTTTCATTAAGTCCAATCAAATGGTAGACAACAAAGGATCTTTTATTTGAGAATATGAAGTGAAAATGAAAACCAGAAAACCTTTACTAAGAAAAGGTCCAGCTAAATTATGTTGGAAGGAGGTCTCCAGATTGAGCTTGGGTGTTTCTTTTGCTAAAAGTGAATTAAACTAAGATATGTTATGAAGAAATATTTTACAAAGAAGCAAAACTTAATGCTTTGTGGAGATGAAAATAAGGTCTAAGGACGGTTGACTTTGAAAATAATTCGAAAGAAAGATCACATATGAAAAAGATTGCCACAGCATCTGATCTTTTCTTATAATCATAACAGGGAAATGTTTGGGGGAAAGTAATGCTGCCATGGCAATGCTGTAAAATTCTAGAAGGGGTGTTTACATTTCAGAATTACCCCTCCTTAAACTACTGGTTTATGATAGCTAATGAGATGATATCCAAATGTTGAAAACGGGAAAATTCGAATGAAAATCTAAATGTGAAATATAATATAATGAAATAACTAAGCAACATAATACTACTCTGATCGTTTGTGCAAATATTGCAAAATGAACTGCAATACATTAAAATTCTTCAGTGGTTGTGTAATACATAAGTGAAGGTTTACATATAAAAGCTTTAGCTATCAAAAAAAAAAAGGATCTTTATATCATATTGTCCTAAATTTTTTACTTGAAAACATCACTAACCTCTTGGGGTGTATTCTGAAAAGTTGTCATTAAATCTATTTGCATATCTCTTTGTAAACTGAAGTTCAAGGTAAAATAGTGCATGCTGATCAAAATAGTCCATTTGTTATAAAATGCATCCTTTAGCTTTAGTGGGTGAGTGGCAGAAAGCTTTGGAGAATATGAATGGTAGAGAAAATAATAATTTCAGGTTTAAAGGTTTTAGAGGGGTGAATATTTTTTCTGTAAGTAAGAGTTGAACACAATGACAATTTTAAATGAGTTATAGTTATAATAGTAGATTTTGAAAATTAATACAGAAAAAAAAATTGCATAACAAATTATGGTAAATATTTCAAAATGTTCTCTTTTTTACTATAAAATGTTAAAGGTGATTTTTGTATGACCTTTGCTTTCATTTCCTTTCTCTTTAAATATCACTGGTACGGAGCTGGAGCCCTGAAGCCCAGGTAGGAAAGACACACTGAAAGACGGCCAGTCCATCCTGACTGTACATTTTTTCACACATTTATTGCAAACTGACACTCATATAACAGCTTTCTTTTTTTTTTTTAATCACAAAGATTCAACAAAGAACAATTCCAGTATCAAGGGAAAATCATATCTCAGAAAAGAGAGAAATGCCATAACTGCATATTCAGGCTTCATAAACCAAGTTTGGCAAAGATAATTGTACTATTTGTGTGTGACAGCATTTTACCATTTAAAGAAGTCAGTCATCTAAATTTGAGAGTATTTAGGTGTAATT
This sequence comes from Phocoena phocoena, assembly GCF_963924675.1. Classification (NCBI taxonomy): domain Eukaryota; kingdom Metazoa; phylum Chordata; class Mammalia; order Artiodactyla; family Phocoenidae; genus Phocoena; species Phocoena phocoena. The sequence continues at coordinate 20,672,184 of NC_089235.1, forward strand.
GTGTATATGCATGTATATATCATATATTACATGCAATGCACAAATATAAATTTCAGCTCCAAATGAAATGCACAAACATTTCATGTGTCTTTTTTTAGTTTAAAATATTCTTTGATGAATATGTATTTATATATTAAATATATCTCTACCAACTAAATTATGAGATTTCTTGTTAGTCTATATGTCATATGATATTCTACTATTAAATAAGATTGTATACTTTATGTATTCACTTAAACAGAAGAACATTTTGAATGAAGCAAACGAAAGCACAAGCAATGCACACAAATTAAGATAGGTTTTTAAACTAACAGCAACAAAATAGTCTGATAAACTTTTCAAATAAATAGACACTGATAATTTTTCCAAAAAAATTATCTAAATTAATGCTTTAAATGTAAGTGAATGTTGTTTTCAAATTACGTCAAAACATAAAATTCTCAATGATTCTCCATAGTAACTTTCAAAAGAAACTAATTTTTAAAGAGCTTTGATTATATCCTAAAATATAAAGGAAAATTATTTTTATTTTCTGTTTATTAAGACCCATCTATAGTGGAAAACATGATTCCAGATCTATAATCTTTATAAACATTATGAATGTTCATATTTATGATGCATATTAAAGATTAATGTTTAAGATCTATAGTGACTACCTATACAGATTACCAAGATGATGGCAAAAATCATGCATATCATTTCACTGAATTAGTTTTAGTAGCTTAAATGTGTTATAGTGAGTCCAGCTATTTCAAATAAATCTTCTTTTCTATAAATATTCTGACTAGTATAGCCTAGTCACAAAGGATATTTTACAACAAAAATTAACTTTAAAAAATAATATTGAATTCTATAGGATACTATCCTTTCTAAAAGTATAAATTTATCTAAACTAAGCACACATACATACACACTCACACATACTCACACAAATTTTGTCGGTTTTGTCATTAAAGTAAACTGAAAATGAAGTCATTAAGGTGATTATTACATTGTCATCTATGCAACTATGTAGCTTTTAAAATATGTAAGCATTTCATTTAATCCTAGTTTTACATATTTAACAATAGATCAGTAACTATTGTCATTGATTTTTATAAAGTGTAAATATTTTAAAATATCAACTAACACATGTATCTATTCAAATTCTAAGACAATTTCATTCATCTAAGAATGTAAAATCAAACTAAATAGCTAATTGAGATATTTCATAATGTCTCCATTTTACAGAAAAATATGTATTAACAAAGTACAGTATTTAAGGAAATTAATGTTAGCCTTCTTATACATAGAGAGTACATTTGTGCACCTATTACTATCTATATAAGTATAGATATATCATTATATATGTCTTGTCAATCTATGTATTTTGTGCAGAGAAGAAAAGCATTCTCATAACCTAGAATAAAGCCAAAAAGGAGTATAGGTATGTGTGTATGTGTGTGTCTGCTTGTAGAGACGGAGGAAAAGAATTGGTAGATTTACAGAGAGGTATTAAAGTAGAATATTAACATATTTGAAAATGAATATGAAGGCATTATACTATATAAAGAAATATCATTGATAATATTTCTTCTCTCTCCTTCTTTCTCTCTCTACATGAGTTTATTCGGCTGCTAACAAGGAAATGAACATTTGAGATAAAAGGAAAAGATAACTGTATAGAAATTTCAAATGGGTATTTTGGTTAAAATTACTAAATTAAAATTTAAATTCAATTGGGTTTTCTTTTCTGAAATATGAAATAAGGAGTTTGTAAAATGGGCATGAGAATCACAACATATTTTGAAATATTTCTATTAAAATTTTCCCATATAAATATTTGTATCATTAGTACCTTATAATATTACAAAATATTCTGAAGGAATGTAAAAATAGCATGAAATAAACCTGAAGGGGTAATCTTTGTAGCATAAAGATCAAGATTCTAAGTAAAGACAAAGTTCCTTATCATTTGATTCAGCCATAACTGTTTCAAACCTCCTAGTTTAATGATTTTTATGTATTTCTACTTGTTGGTTTTTCAAATTTGTCATTGCTTCAGTATTCTAGGGCTGAAAAGGAAGTAATGCAGGGGGTAAAACAAGAATTTACATAGCCACCTAATAGTTAATATCTTGACCACTTTAAGATTATGCATTTAAATAGTTATAATCCCAGTAATTCCAATGCTACAGCATCCAGGGGATGCTATTAGATGCCTTCAACAGATAGATGTCCTCAGTGATACTTCATAGCAAGTATCATTTACTAGTACCTGACTACCTAGATTCCTGAGGCTTTTAGTCTAAAAACACATTTCTATATAAAAAGAACCCAATTTAACTATAAGGGTAACAATGATGTTGTCATGAAGTTGACAAAAAGTGGTAGACAAAAAGTTATCTGTAACTCCCAAGTGGACATATTCATTCCCTAATTCCTAGATAATTAACGAGGATAAAACTATACCTTGATCACCTCTTTTCAAGATGGTAAATTAATGATAAAAACTAATGATACAGTGGAATCAAAGTGAGTTATGGGGGTGGGGGAGGATATGGGCGATGGAGAGAGAAATACCTTTTTTCCTGGCTCCACAAAGGGTTGAGGGCCTAATTATTTTTAAGTATAATCCAACCAACCTCTTCTCATGCTTAGCTGCACTGAGTGACACTATTTGTGACTCCCAGTGTGCTGAAACTGAGCATGTTGCTGTCAGTTTAAAAATGACTATAATAAAAGTGACCATGAAGATGGATCTTGTGATTTTGCGTTTCTAATCAGTCATCTGTGAAGAACACTTTTGCTTTGATTCAGCAGACTGGTGACAGCCATGATTGATAGTGCACAAGGATGAAAAAAGGTTATTAACTGTCTTCCTATTAAGCTCAATGTTTTACCCCTCTAGGTGCATCTCATACTTTAAGTTAAAATACTTACTCAGGTAAGGTCAAGAATGAACTCTATGGAGATGGTATCCATTCTGCTGAAATCGAGCAAGGCATCCTTACATAGATTTTTTTTTTAATTTAGCACTTAAACTACATTTAATTCCACCATCTTATTCATTAGCTAAAAAGAGAAATTCCCTCCTTCCAACAGCATCCTATGGTGAAAACACTAAATGTACAGAAAATAGCTTTAAATGTAAAGATTTGAACGTGGAGCTGACTAGCAACATGTGTGTGGTATGTATGTAAATCTGTGTTTAAACAGATGGTCATATACACATAATCTGAGGGTATTTTTAAGGGTAGATACTAAATTGATTTATGATTACCAAATAAATATCTGCATAATATATGCAAAAATTGTTTAATTTTAGATAATCTATACATGGCAGAGAAAAAATAATAAAGAAAAAATAATCATTTCTAAGAAACTCAAAGGATCTAATAGAATATCTAGATATTTGTTTTCATTTAAATGTAATATATTAATTTATGAACTTCATCTTATTTTAATTTTTTAAAATTAGAAATATTACATATAGATAAACATTTGAATGGCAGTATCTGTTCACATCTTTGACTAGCATACAGACGCACACCCGTACACAAGTAGTATTACAGAACCTAAGGTACTCCACTAACTGAGGATGTACCATTCATTAAATGAAATAATAAAATTTTTAATGCTATCATATTTCCTGTATTCCTTTATTCTTACTGAAGCCAAAATGTACTGAAAGATTTTTGCACACTTTATTTAACTTCTCTTTAAAAGCATTTTAAATTTACAAGTTTGTTTCTGGGAGATAACGAATTAAATATATGCATTTTAATGTAAAATTGTGGTATTATGTTTCTTCCTACATTTCCCACTGTAAACACTCAGTACATGGCAAATGTAATATGAATTAGGAAAAAATATTAAAGGATGTCAATAACTTGGCACTGAAATAACCATTTAAACTATAACCAAATTTCAGTTCTGTGTGCTTGGCAGTTCTTCACTGAACAACTCTGCAGAGTGGCACAGAATAAGAAAATGTTACCAGCATGTTATTAGAGTTTCGTTACAGGGAATATCATAGTATGTCCAAATGTTTTCTCTAGTATATCATGACCTGTTTCTCCAATGTCCGTTATTATACCCGTTTTGGGTCTGTAATAAATTATATTTTGAAAATGCACTGTTTTAATATTAGGATCCATCAACAATGAAATACAGAGAAAGTAAGGAAATGAAGTTCAAGATTTCATTGAATTTTTCTCTAGAGCGACAAAAATTGGCTCTCTGTCCTACTTTCTTAATATTACAATTGCTGTTTTAAGAAACCTTTCCAATTCTCTAGGATTTTATGCATGCCAAGGATAATTTAAATACACACTGAGAGCCTAAAAATGTTAAAATGTTAGATCAATATGAAAGCTGTTTACTTAGTGAATTGTGTTTATGTGAAGTGGACTTAAGGGTAGATTTTAGAATTCATACAAGATTTCCTCAATACGACACATTAACTTCAATATTAAATGGATTTCTCTGTCTTTTCCAACTTCAACAGACAAATGCGTGTTCTGAAATTTAGAAATCAGCGATAAGTGATAGAGGGGTTTATATGATCAATGATAACATATTGTACAATTATTTGTCAAAGTTTTCACAGTAGAATTATAATTATGATGGAGAAATAACATGTTGTGTTTCTCAAAAACATTGTGTGCTTTTAAAATCAAAAACAAAAAATGCAGTTTCTATCTATTTCATGTTAACTAACAAGATGTTCTAAAATATTAGTGAAAGTCCTGTCTTCTTCCATCTGCCTACTTGGGAGTTTCTTAAGGAAAAGGAGGAAATACAAAGGCTGGGTAGGCCCAAGAGGGACACACAGATTTCCCAGTTACCCATTTCCTAGTCTTCTCTGTTTCTTCTCTAGAGAATCAAGATCTAGAACACACATTACACGCAGCACACATTTTAGGAAAGAACAAGGCAAAGGCCGTTTCAGGTAAAGTTTAGGTCATTTCCAAAGCAATTAGCATGGCTGAAAGTGATGTTGAGCTTTTGTAGAATCCAACACTTAGCGGACAGTAAAAGTTAAAAGTGCCACAGTTTCTTGTATCCTTTTGGAACTCCAGAACAGAATGTTTCCTTAATTTTGTTCAAGCAAGTGATAGAACTGGTGAAGAAAAGCCCCACACCTTTGTGCAAACCCCTTAAATTTGGTTCTGAGGCTACTGCGATTTGGCTTCATGGAATACTGGGGCACAAGGCACCTTTAGTTTACAATACCTAGGGCTTTGATTACTTTAGCTTGAAAGTCTCTTCCGAAGCCCTTCCAATCCTACTGGTATCCCTCCTTCTCCTCCTCCAGACCTACGAGGGGACACAGGGTAGGGGTATGAACTGGGTGGTGCACATCTGTGTAGCCAGACCGTGGAGGCTGACAGCTGCTGTCCACTCCCAGACTGTGTACCTGAGCGTAGAGGCCACTCTGCTCTTCTGCCCAGCCCACTCCAGCCTGCAGTGTTGCTGCTGTCACACCAGCCGGTGATCTGATAGGCTTGTCGGGTTGCCATGGTGTTGACTTCTTGCCTCTGAGGAGCTGCCCAATGACTGGAGGTCTGGGATTAAAGCGGGAAGAGGCAGCGGCCGCAGCGAATTTCAGCGGCAGCTGCAGCAGCAAGAAACAAGAAGCGAGAGGACGAGGTCTTTAGACTGAGCTCCGCTCGCAGCCAGGGCTGCCGGGGAGGGAAGGAGAGGAAAGGGGGGAAGTTTGGAAGGATGACCACTCGAAGCCAGAAGATGCAAGTGAGGAGTTTGAGACCCACTCAGGAATAACTCATAAGCAATCTGCACGCGCTGAGAGGGAAAATCGTCCAGAATTCGTTATTATTCACATAAGATATTACCAGGGCGGGGGGTGGGACTGGGGTGTTAAAAGGGACTTAAGTGGGTGATATACTGCCTCCCCAAACCCCCTCCCTTCATTTGGGCAACGAAGTAATTTGACAAGTTAAAGAGGGGCTATACAGAGAACTTTAAATCTGGATAGCTAACTTATTCCGAGAAGAGAAAGTGCAACTAGACGGCAACCGAGTAAATGAAAATAGTTGCCGGGGAGCACGGCAGGCGGGGGCGATGCGGGCTGGTGGGGGCGGGGAGGGGGAGGTGCGGAGAGTGCGTGGGACGCACAACCCCGGACCGGAACCGTAAACTAGGCAATGAAAGGGAAAGAAACCGCTTCTGTTATAAATTAGTAGGTAGGTGAAGGTTACGCAAAGAAGAAAAGGGAAAGTAAAGCTGTTAAAAGAATAGAATAAACCCCCTGGGAGTTGAAATCGCAATTCCCCCCCCCCTGCCCGCACCCCCACCCCCCACCCCCCGGCTCTCCAATCCAAGGGGAGGAGGAAGAGAAAGAGAGTGCATTCTGGTGTGATGAGAACTCTCTGGAATGTCTGGAGGAGAGGATAGGAGCGTGAGGGTAAGAAGACCCGGGTGCTAAATAAATGGCGTGAGAGAGAAACAGGGGAGGGGCGGGGTAGGAAGGAAATATTCGGCGATTCACCGGAGGGACTTGGAGATGGAGAAGAGTGAGATTCCAGTAGAAGGAAAAGAAGTGCAGAAGTTCAGACCTGTAGCGTAAAGGAAGGAGGGAACGACTAGAGTCAGTAAGAGAGAAGGCGGAAAAAGGTGTGTGCTGCTGAGGGAGGGCGTGGGAAGGCACCCGTTGTCAACTAGAGGGAGCGACTGCTAGGACAGAGGGCAGAAAGGGCAGAGAATTGTGCGGACTCTGGCGGTGGAGCGAGCACCGCTGGGCAGCACCGGCGAGCTGGAACCAGGTGCCGTGCAGCCCGCGCCCCGGCTCGGGGCGACGCAGGGACTTTTCTGGCAAGAGGAAGAGCTGCTCGTTCACCCTGACGGAGTCACGATTCACCGCGAGTCCCAAACACACGCCTCACTAACTACTTTACAGCCTCTTTCATTGATTTTCTTTAACAAATAAACAGAATACCCGTTACAGCAACACTTCCTCTTGCTGCAGCTAGCTAGAATGCCAGAAGCTCTCTGATGGTTTCATTTCTCCGGATAGCAGTTTTTATATCTCTAAATAAATTATTTTCCTTCACTTAAAGGATCAAATGTGTGATTCCATTCAGTTTTGGGGAGTCCAGTCCTCGCCCCCCCTCTTCTATAATTTGGGAATCACCTTTTAGAATAAGTAGAAGACAGGTTCAGACACAAGTTTGCAGACCTGATAAGGCTCACTGACATTTGCATATTAATTTTTGCTAATAAGAAGTAACTGAATTTGGAAGGAAAACGGTAAAGAAATTGATTCCCTTGCAATTGCAGGGAAATTAGCACTAGTCCGAGAGCCACACCTAAGCTACTCCCCTTGAGTTGTCTCTTAAAAATATTTCCTTTAAAAAAAAAGTATTTATTTTAAAGTGGCCCCCTTCAAGAGCGGTTCTGCTCGAGGTTCTTCCATACATGTCAAAGGGTTGTTGAATTATTCATTATTGTAATTACTATCATCATTGTCATTATCCTTTTCCATGTGGAAATAATTTTATTATCGTAATTTGATATCTGAAGAATTTCCTGTTAGTCGTTTGATAATCACTTTTTTTCTGCTGAAAAGAAAAGTTTTGTTTATAAATGAGATAGGGAAAATGTTTTAAATGCTTTGATGTTTGCTATAGATTTCCGTTTATCTAATCGATCGGAATGCCAATAAAATCGATTAAAGGTTTAGTGTTTTACAAACAACCATTTTGTGCTTTTTGATTTTACGTTCAGAATGATTTTAATAAAACTAACGCTTTCCTTTAACATTCTCCCTTAAAAAAATCTTTATCTTTTTTTTTTATTATTAGAAATTGCCACTTAAAGTTCTAATAGGAAAATAAAATACATAAGCAATGGCCGCAATGGTTTAAATTCCATCCTCTTGTTGCTCAAGGTATTTAAATAAAGCCCTTTAAAATCTTGGCGAATTATATGCGATCATTCAGTGATTGCGGAATATTAAATTAAACTTAGATAAATCCGCATTGAAGGAGGCAGCACCCAATCCTGAATTTATTTCCCATTTTCTCTAACAGCATCACTGCGCTCCTCTCTTTGCAATGACAATGTGCCAAATCTGGGCATTTTGAAAACATTTTCCATATGCTTTAACAGGGGACTGATAGACAAAGAAGAAAAGGAGATGATCATTTTGCTCTGAGGTATATTTTCCTTAACCTTTTTCTGTTAGACTTTCACTGATAATTATTTTAAAGCAAAAGTTTGAAAATCATTTAATTCTTTTTTTTTTTTTTTGCTTTCACCATTTTTTTTCCTATCTTGTAATTTATATTCCTGAAATGGAATTTTGGTGACAATATAATGTAAAGCTATCATTTCTGTACCTTGGCAAACAACATTTGTTTCAAAATCTTTGATTCATTTAGCTTGCTAGCTGCCTTTTGTAATTAAAGATGGATTTAATTATACATTTTGTAACTTAGATCAGATGGGCTGTTTGTTTGCTGTAGGATTTAATGGTGCTTTTGTGTCTAATATTTAGGGATGTTGCATACAGAGGTGATGGCTTTTCTTCAGCTATAAAGATCTGGACTTTTTTTTTTTTTTTTTTTTTGTCTTGGAAATGTGGATGTTTGGACGAATGTAATGTCCTGTTTTAAAATAATTCTATTTAGTGGCTGGAGTTAATATATTGTCTCTACATTTCATTGACTAAATTTCATTTAATATTTAATTAAATTAATTAGCATTTAATGCTAAATAAATATTTAGCATTTCATTGACTAAATATAGATGTTTTAGGTTTAAAAAGATCACAACTGTATCTTCTATTCAATGAAATCAGTTATTCTTTATTTTGTTTTTCCTCACTTCTATCTTTTCCCATCTGCATCGCTGTCTCTTACAGTTCTTCCCCAGACGGAGTGTAAAATTTTCGTTGGATACTCTTGCTGGAAATACCTCCTTGTATTGTGAGAAGGGTGTGCTTGTGACCCTGGATGGAGTGAGTGTGCATGTGTATGGTGTGGGGGGCAGTGGTGGTCCTCATTAATTTGCATAAGAGCTGTAGAAGTGCTTGTGAAGTTAGTGAAGTGCTATTGTTTGGGAAGAGACCTACCTGATTTTGTTTATAAACACTGGTCTGGTTGCCTAGGGGGAAAGAAGGTCACAGTACTGTCTGAGCCCTGACCTCTGAAAGGCCAGAGTGCGTCTGACTTTTTCTGTCTTTCCTTTCTTCCTCCCTTAATTCTTCCCTCCTCAGAGCCTCTATACCTCAGACTCCCTATAACTCCTCTCCCCTCCCCATTCCTTACCTTACCTGTGTCTAACTGTACATAATGACCCCCTACACACACACACACACACACACACACACACACACACACACACAGAAAACCAGGTCAGAACCTCCGGGGGGGGGGGGAAGGTAAAACCGATTTACTTCGAAGTTAAAGCAAAAACTGGGCTTCAGTCTGGAAAGGTAGAAATATATGGGGATATGGAAGTACAGAGATAGATCCCGGGATCAGGAGGGGGTCATTTTTATGTTGGGGGAAAAAAAAAAATGAGACTACGGAGGAAATAAGAACGAGGTTGGGGGAGGGGAGGGAATAAGCGAACGACGGATTTCACTGCCCACAAACACGTACATACACACTCAAAATACCTTTCGTCTTTGAATGTCATTTCATCTAGTTCACTCTCACCATCAAAGAGAGTGTCCATTCTGGATGTTAGGTCATATTTTCCTTCTCCCTCCTCCCTTCTTTAATTCTCAAGAAAATATACTTTTTTTCATAGTAATGGGAAGTGGCTCTCCCACACTATTTCTTAAATTATTTCACTAGAAATATAATGCTTGTGACACTTTCCCCAATAAGCCCTGCACTTTCCGATTCACTGTCAACTTCATCGTCTCCCCCTTACATACATACATACTCCTCCCCCCCGCCACACACACACACAAAATAACAGACCTTGGTATCAGGTTTAAGTGTGTTTTGGAAAGGAGTTGCTGAGTTAAACAAAAATGTTAGTTAACAGACTGCCTTTGTTAAATAGCCCCCGGGAGAAGACCCAACAAAAAGAGGGAAAGAGGAGGGGGGCTGAGGATCTGAAAGTGTCTGTGGTGACATAAAGGGTTCCTAACGCTGAAATCACTTGTAATACCTCGTTTCAAACTGAGCTCATCTATAGACCCCGGAAGCGCGGTCAAAAGACTGGGAACCTTTTCCCCTTGGGCTGGGGCTAGTCTTGAGCTGGAGGGAAGCGGGGGAGAGGGAGGTGGGGTATTTATTAGTGACTCAGCCAGGGCAGGGCGGGGGAAGGGGGGAGCATACAGCTCAAGACTCATTAAACCAACTGTAAAGCCCTGAGTGTCCTCCGCAGAGATGTGGGAAATAAAATACGCCGAGGAAAATCTGGGAGTGGAAATTACCTTTTGTCTCAATGTTAATTACTCCTTGCTTCCAACACTCAACACCTAACCACCTGGTAGCCCTTTCTGGTCCTTCCCCAACTCGGCTCCGGGTGTCAGGATCCGAATGCTCTGCAGTGGGCTTGGCTCGGCGGGGCAGCCCTGGAAAGTGCAGAAGAGGGTCTAGGGAAAGTTCTGGGTGCGGCGGGGAAACCTCTGCTCGTTTCACTTTGAAATTAAAAGTAGCCAAACGTTCCGCGAAGGCGGCGGTGGGTGCGTGCAGAGTTTAGGGACAGCGGCATGGGGGGCGGGGGTGTTGTGTGGGGTCAAAGGTTGACGGCGAGGAGTCCGCAGAGACCCGAGAGGAGCAGCTGGGTTTCCCGAAGCCAGGGGCCGAGGAGGAGGGCGCCAGGGGCCGCGGGGCAGCAGCGCAACCGGGTCGAGCCGGGCGGATCGCGCCCGCGCCCCGGAGCAGCCCGCGGGCTGGGCTTGAGCTCGCTCCCCTCGCCGCGCCCCTGCCCGCGGCGCCGCGCTCCGCGCCTCCGGGCCCACCCCTCGCAGACCTGCGGCCGCTGCTCCCAGCTCCCCTTCGCGCGCTGACGCGCTCCAAGGCCGAGCCCTGGAGGAAACTCTTGACTCTGTGCTAGTTCCTCTCTGCCCCTTCCCCTCAGCCCATTAACCCCCGACCCTCATCCCAGCTTCTCTTCTTAGGAAGGAGGTGAAAGAGGACGAGGAAGAGATGATTCAAAAGAAAACACACACCCATACACACACACACAAACGCTAGAAGAGGAATACTCGCTTGCAGAAGGGATTGCAAAAGTGGACGCCCCTCTTACAAATCCTCCTTCCTTTTGTTTTCTTACTTAGAATTCGATAACTCCCCTCCCCAACACACACACACACACACACACACACACACACACACACACACTACTATTACTACTACTACTACAGCTGTATTTTTCAGGAAAGAGGGGATGAGGGCATAGAGGAGAAATAGCCACAAATTTTTTTAAATGGTTTTCCTGATTTGACGTTTGGTGTTTTGACATCAATGACATTAATATTATTGATGATGTTTCAGGGAGAAAAAAGGCAAAAGAAATAAAGGAAAACTTGAAAACGAAATGATCATCATTTCCCTATTCTTCAGCGCCAGAAATAGACCCCTTTCTTCACCTGAGCCTGAAACAGACTTATTGTTCTCAGGTGTTTCCTTCATCATACACATTTACCCGTCTGAAATCGCAGGAAATGTTTTTTTCCATCAGTGAGCTTGTACATGGAGCCCTCTCCTGCAAAGGGCTTGATCTTCTCTGATTTGAACCTGAAAGTTTTCCTGCCTTCATTTCCCCTCGCCCTCTTCCCCCTACACGCACCTCAAATTGTTTCTTAAAGCCAGAATTTTTGCTCTCTGGGGTGTTTTTCGGTAAACAGAAACGCTACATAAACGCCTTCTTCACTTGCAAGTTACAGAGAATTTAAATTTTACCCTCGTGGGCATGTATATTTCTTAAGGCACATGGATAAACCCCACTGAGGTGCAATCAGACACCAACCACTAGCACACCGGTGATACAGTTGCTGTGTGTAAAGGTGGGGCTGTAAAGAAAGTAAATCAAAAATTTTAGGAAGCTGTCCACTTTGGTCAGATTTCTTCCCAAACAAGTTTGAAATGGAATGAAGTCTTTGGAGAAGTAGATAATTTTCTTTCTGTTAATGTTTAGTAGTCCTGGTTTCTAATACACTAGTACATGGACTGACTCTAGATTCTTATGGTGGTGATTTGCTTTTTTCTCTTAATAAAGAACATATCTAGGGTTTATTCTCCACTCCAAGCCTCTGCACTTTCATTGTAACCTTACCCAGCTGCTGTAGGCAACCAGCTTTCCTGATCAGGGCCTAGGTCTGCTCTTTTGAGGACTATGCTTTTATCCTCCCAGGTGTTTTGTTTGTTTTTTAATCCCATTTGCATCAGTCTTAGGATTTTCCAAATGTTTCCTGATAACGCAAGGTTTCAGGCCCAGAAGTGTGTGTGTTTGCAGGCTCTGTTTTTCCTAGTGCTTGTGCAGTAAACCTTTCTGTTGGTATTTGGTAGATTTGGTGCTTAAGGCCCAAGACAAGGTTTTGAAGCAGATCCTGGCCATCCAGAACTTCAAAGGCCTGTCAACTCAAAAGCAGCTGACGCCTCACCTGTCCAGGAAGCTGGACATTGCAAGTATTTCCTGTTTTTAGCTTGTTTGATTTGTTACTCTCACCTTCTCTCTAGAATTCCTATTTTTGAAATATTACGTAGATGGTATCTACTTGTGACCTGCAGTATAGCAGTGTATCAAGATGCTATCTTTGAGGAGCAATGGAGATATATATATATATATATATATATATATATATACACACACACACACACATACATACTTACATACATATACATATATATAGTCCATATTCAGTATAGTCCGTATTCAGTATAGTCCATATTCAGTATAGTCCATATTCAGTAGGGGGTATTTAAAAGTATGTCTATTCCTAGTTTTAGTTAATTATCTTTTAATGAAAGTGTCACTCATATTCACATCTGTAATATTGGAAAGAGATAATTAGATTTTCAAATGAGAATCAGCCACCTTAAATTTTGCACCAGAAAATACCAAGTATATTTCATTCTAATGAGATCTGTAGTGGGGTTTTAAAATTCATCATAATGTGCTTCAAGAAAGATAATTCAACACACTTGCAAGATGAAAGGTTTTCTTCCTAAGTCTTCTTAAAGCTATTACACTGAACTTATGCAATTCTGATAAAATATTCAAAAATATTACATAAGGGCTAGAACCGTACCCTCACTATCATCCTCGCAACCATCCCTTATTCTCATTTGAAAGTTTACTTTGACTAAACTAACCGCTTCCATCTTCCACGCCCTGGGTTTTCTTTCCTGCGTGTACAAACGAAAGATACGTGTTCACATTGAGTGCCTACAGATCCAGAGTGCAATCCCTCCTTTGAAATAGGTTGGGCAGAGCGGTATTTGCACACAGCCAGGCACCCTTTATTTACATACATCTGCATATTAGCTCAGGACCCCGCATTTCGCCGTTAAAGTGCTTTCCTGTACGTAGCAGAATAAACTAAGCAGAGAAAACCTTTTTATTGCCCTCACTCCTCTTTCTGCTTAAAGCTTCCTAGTAAACAAATCTCTGGTCCGATAATAATTACTTTGCCTCATTAAAATAAAAAACAAATTTTTTTTCGAGTGGTTAAAGGGCACGTTTGGGGCGGTATTATGTTTTATTTTCTCCCCCTCCTTGCCGAGTGTGTGTGTGTGTGTGTGTGTGAGTGTGTGTGTGTGTGTGTGTGTGTGTGTGTGTGTGTGTCTGATGAAGTTTGGGAGTCGCGCGCGCAGGGGCGCGTGGGGTGCGAGCCCCGGAGGTCCCCATCCCCTGCCCTCTCTGTGGTCGCCGCGTCCCGGATTCCCGCCGCAGCGCTCCGAGCTTCGGAAGCCGCGAGGCTCCCGGGCTGCTCCGGGTCCGGGCTTGCGCGTCATTTGCAGTCTGGGGAATGTTGATCACCTCACTAATTACACCTCTCTCTCCCCCCTCTCCCTCTCCCTCTCCCTCTCTCTCCTCTCTCATTCCCAGAGTGCATATCGGGAATAGACACACAAAGACATGCGCACTCAACTTAATCAGCCATTTTTTTAAACAGGGCTAAAACGATAATAATTAGCAGAATAAAGACATATCGGATTTTCATTTCCTTTCCTCCTTTTCCCAACCCCTTCACAACCAAACAGCGAGACCGCGGTCGGCACATGCTTTAACTCCTCCCGGACCCCCGAGGACCGCTCCATGCCCCCCACTTTCTGCTCCAGCGTTTTTATTTTCACCCAATAAAGTTCGAGGAATATTTTTTTAATTTTTAATTTTTTTTTATTTTTTAATGAACCCTCTCGTTTTACTTGGATGTGATCAGCTGTAAGTAAAATAAAAGCAAAACAAAAAAGAGGCGAAGATCGAGTAGGAACTGCAGGGGAAATGGAAAGTAAGTTTTTTCTTTAACTTTTATTGAGTAGTTTGTGTTAAATTTAGGTCGAGTATCGATTATCTTTCCAGCCTGATCTTGCACAATCTTTGATATTTCGCTCCCTCTCTCTCCCTCTCCGCCTCTCTCCCTCTCTGCGCCTGGCTCGCTCGCTCCCGCTCGCTCTCGCACACATCCCCTCAGCCCGACCATCTCTTCCGCTCTGCCCCCCCTTTTCTATCTCTTTCCCCCTTTTTTGGCTCCAGGATTTGCTCCGCCGAGGGAGGAAGGGGGCACTGAAGGACCTGATTTTCCACTTTCTTTGGGGTGTGTGTGTGTGTGTGCGTTTTTCGGGATTTAACTTTTGGATTAAGTGGCGGATCATCCACGTTTGGCCGAGCAGTTTTCTCTCCTTTTGCCTGTCTTTTCGGGTTCTGTCTCCACCGCGAGCCCGGGGCTTTCTCGAGGCGCGGGGAAGCTGTCAGCTCCGCGGCGGCGCGGACACTGCCAGGGGCCCCCGGTCGCCCCGCGTCCCCGCACCCCGGTCGGGATGACCCTTCCTTCGCACCCATCCTCCGAAAGTTTGGACGTTGGTCGGTGGGACTCGGAGCCCCTCTCTCCCTCTTCTCTTCCTGCTCCCCTCCCCTCCCATTCAGCCTTGGTTTTCTCCTCCTCTCACCACCCCTCTTCCCTCGCTCAAGTTCTAAGAAGGGTGCTTAGCGCGCCGGAGCTGCGGAGGCCCGCGGCTCCGTGCGCGGTGGGCAGGGGGTTCCGAGAGGCTGGGGCGCGAGCCGGGGCTGGGGCTGCAGGTAGACGCCCGCCCGCCGGAGAGGGAGGCGGCGCGGGCGGCGCGGACCCGGGCGCCGGCGAACGCCAGACAGGTCCGTTAGTAGGCGGGATCGCCGGGCCTCGGGGCCAGGGACCCGGGAGGCGGCCGCAGCTCTCTCGGGGCGCTTTCGCTGCTGGGTGTGTCTTAGACCGGAGGAGAGCTGCCCGCGGCTCAGGGTCAAGAATCTTTTCCTTTTCTTTTGGCGAAGGGCAAGGTGTGTGTGTGTGTGTGTGTGTGTGTGTATTGGGGGGGGGGGTCTGTGGCCGGTTGTGAGAACTGGTTTATTCCCCGGCACCCCCCAAAGGGGTTCCAGGTCTACAAACGAACTTCACCTTCTTCGCCTCTCCCGGCATCAAGTGCGCCTTCCGGCCGGGAGCAGCTAAGGGAAGAGGGGCTGGAATGCGTCGGGTCTCGCCTTCCTTCTACTTCTATCTTGTTCCCCCCTCCCCCCATTCTTTCTGCTCTTTTCTATCGGAAAAATAAATAATAAAATTTCTCATGGAATTGTATAAAGTTTCTCTGCCGATGCCCAAGTTACAGAGGACTCCCCACCCAGCCCCTCCCACCCCCAGTCCCGAAGACGGTGCACTGGTTTGTATTTCTTTTGTTACCTGTGGTCCGGGCGGGGGGTTCCTTTCGGCCGCTCGGGTTGGGGTCCGGCCCAGAGACGAGGCTCCGGCGGGCGCCTTTGGCCGCGACTCCTCGCTCCCGCGCGGTCCTGGTGAGGTCTTAGCTACCGTTCGGTGAGACACCCTCCTTGTAGGTACCAAAGGTTCAGATCGCGAACACGGACCCCCCCACCCCGACCCCTACACACACATACACACTCACACTCAACACACTCACAGACACACACGGTCTCCCTACTCCCCCCCACCGCCAGCCCCCACCTTGCCTTTCCCCTCCCCCGTTCCAAAAAAGCACACACACACAACAACAACAACCCCCCCAGACCAAACAAAAACCCAAAGACAAGTTCACTGGCGGAAGATGGTGGATTGACACTGACTCAGAGAGGCAGGTTCACCAGGAAATCTGGCGGTCCCGATTTCTGACAGTTGCATTTCCTCTCCTTGAGTCCTCCCCCCCCTTTTTTTATTAACTCTGTTCCATGTTTAATCAAGGATCATGTAGATGGCAAAAGGAGAGACAGAGAGAGAGGAGAGAGAGAGGAAGAGAGAGGAGAGAGAGACAAGAGACAGAAGGAGGGCTTTTTTTTTTTTTTTTTTTATTGTGTTCTCCTGGATTTTCAGTGGCTTGATCCCTATAAACGTGGAGTGGTTAAAGCTCATATGTAGTATTATATTTTTAGTTGGGTGGATGGATGGAAGAGTCAGGGAGAGGCTGCGGCTGTCGCTGCCTTTTCGGATGTTGCTTAGATTAAGGCTGAGACTTGGCTGCGATTGGGACGCGACAGTGACACGGGCATCGATCGCTTCCATTGAGAGCAATGCAAAAACACAGCCCGGGTATGTAACACTCTCGGTGCCATCAACACTTGTTTTACTTTATATTTACTGGCAAAACTGACAGAGCAAGCTCAGGCTTTCTCTCTTTCTTTCTTTTCTCTCTCTTTTTTTCTAACTGAAGAATAAAAACAATTGTGTCTAGAAGTTGTTGGAAAGGATGGTTTAAATACAACAGAAAGGAGGGATTGGGATCATTTCACAATCTCTGTGACTGATTGTGTTTTAGAGTTTTTCTTCTCCACGGAGGAGCATATTAAAGAAAACGAAGGTTTTCTTTTTTCCTTCCTCTTCTTAAAAAAAAAAAAAAATCCTTAAGGGAATATTTGATAGTTTTCAACGTTTGCGGTTTCAATCAGCAGGAAGGCACACAAAAATAAAAGATGGCTAGCCAGCTGTTTTAACCTCTTGCACCTGGCTTCAGTGTGGGGCTCATAAGGTTTATACAGCTATTAAAAAAAAAAACTGTTCTAATATTTATGGCATAAACTGGGGAGAGAGTATCACTGTGTATTTATTCAGTAGCTGGTTGCTTTTGGATTTTGAAAAGTCAACTCATTTGTTTTCATTTTTATGTCAATGAAGATAGACTCAATGAAATATGGGGGAAATATCATAAATCTGAAAAGTGATATGTACCTGAGGAACAAAGAAAGGTCAGGTAAACCAGCTGTGTAAGTCAAAGCAATAGCACCCAATTGTGGGGTAGGCAGGGAGAGTGGGCTCTGGGTCTAGGAAGTGAAAGTTGCCACTTAAAGTTAAAAATGAAGGAAACACGCTCAGCTTTATTGTAATCTTTTGCAGTTTTTAGCAGATGAGCCCAGATCTGCCCATTAATTTTGAGCTAGTTGGATTATTTTAAAAGATGCTGTCCCAGCAATGGAAAACATAAAGGAGGCTGAGAAAATCGCTGTTTAATATTGCAGAATTTACTGCTTCCATTCTGACCATGAGCCTAAATTTACACAATGAAATTTGATTATCTCTAATAACAATATTAGATCCTGCCCTGGATGGATGAGAATTGAGGTGGTTTTGTTGATTGCAAGGGTTTAATGTTGCATTTCAGAATCTGATGTGGTTTGGCCTTCCTTCCATTAACTGGAAAACCCCTGAGGTTTTACAATTATTTCTTAAAGATAATACATTTAAGATTGCATTGGTAGGCTGAAGAAAAGTCATAAAGGCAAGAAGGGAAGCCCTTAATAACTCTTGAGATTCAGACATGTTCAGCAGTTAGATTGGCTCTGACTTCACCAAGGGTCGACAATGTGTCATTTCCACGAAGCCAAATTGCCCTCTGCCTATATGATATTAATGTGCAAATCAATATTTCAGGGATTAAATTTCCCTTCTTCATTTTTTATGGTTTCTACCTCAATAAGTCTCAAGTCTATTAAAAGAGGCTGGATGATTTAAAATCTTTCACTGCAGAATGGCTTGTCGTCGTAGTCTTGTTTCACAGACCATTTTAGGATTTTTGTTATAAAGACCAAGGGCATCCTAAAGAAGTTGTGAGGCAATGTAGAGCCAGGCTCCACAGCATAAAGCCCTTGTTCAATTAAGAGCTAAGAGGTGTTGGAAATATATATGTTTATGTAATATATAGAGATATACACACACATACATTCTGCTGCTTTAAAAATATTATGTTAATCACCTATTGATTTATTTCAAAATCAATTGAAGTTCCTTTCTTATTAGTGATTTGTTCAGCATTCTTGAAGACTGTGTTCATTTTCTTAAAGAGTATGCATGAATTAGCTTGGTGTGAAAGTATTTGGAAGGGATTTTCATCTAGCACTATTTTTCCCAAGAAATATTTCTAGTAACCATTGTAATAACCAAGTATTGTCATTTGCATTGTTGTCATGGCTATCATTGCATTTTGGGGCTGAGTGATTTAGCTGATATCTGTTCATAGAGGCCTTCTTCCATTCGCTTAACATTTATTTCTAACACTTAGTAGGCGCAACGTTTCTTTAACCCTCTTGGAGAAACACATTTGTAAAAGAAAATATGTGACTTGATGGGAAATAATACAAAGCAGAAATTTGGGAGGTCAAAATAAAAGATTGTGACTTTATCACATAATCTTGGGAAGGCCTACTGTCTATCATTTGGGGGTGTTTTATAGTCTAAAACCATCTGGACCAAGTTCCGCGCAGCTGCACGAATTTCATATGTGATAGAACATTTTTTCCATTCAGTGTGAAATGTTCCTTCCTAAAACACGTACACCAGACTCGCTTAATTTAGTCTGTTAAAAGAAATGCACATGAAAAAGGACAAAAGGCTCTTTAATCTCTGCAAGCTGTTTGTTTTTCTTCAAGATTCCTGTCTGTTTGGGTTTGAAAAGTCATGTTTATTGAGGAGATGATTCTGAGGTGTGACATTAAAATAATATATGATTTTTGGACTGGTGGCCACGCTCCTGCTTCATTTGCAGAACTACTTTTTATGCCTGTCAAAACACAGAGTTAATCTCTCCTTATTTACAATTAATCTCAATAAAATTAATCTTAACTATGCTTTATTCAGTGGCTTAAAATATCTAATTATATTCAATTAACTGCTGTCATAGTAATTAACATTGCTTAATTGCCTCTGCATATATTTATGTAAAGCTCATTAGGTGTTGCTGGTTCCTTTTTCCTTTTCTACTTGCTGTTTTTGCTGTTGTCAAATCATTTTCATCTCCCAACGTTCGACAATGTCAGTGACAGCAAACTCTTCCTTAACATTTTTCTTGAAATGAGTGTTATTACTTACCTATGAGAAGATACTAGTTATGAGTCTTTAAAGATGAATCCACCCCCCACCCCCCAATCCCTTTTCTCTTATCCCTGGTCCCTAGCACATTCACAAAATATTTTCTGTCATTGTTGCTAGAAATATGAGAAGCCAGGTTAAGCTTTGTGTTTATAAATGAGGAGCCTTTCTGTGTCTGCCTAGGGGCTGTACCCACAGGCAGAGTTTCTTTTTTTTTTTTTCCTCTCAAACCATTCTAAGGGTTAAAGACTTCGCCAAGGTTCAAACTGAAAAGCGCCCAGGGAAAGTGCATGTGAATATGTACAAGTTTCATGTAATTAGTGCTTAATTATATTAACATATGCAAATTGTCAACTTAGAAGCTTGTTGAGCTGGCAAAGATCAGCTAGGCACAATTGCTGTATTGTTCTGAAACAATAATGGATTTCAAGTTGGATTGTGGAAACACATAACTAGCTATCTAATTTAACTCATACCATGGTGAAATTTCATTAGTCTCCATGGAGACTGGTTTAATTGTGCTGACTAATGTTCTGGGCTGCAGAATGTCCTAAAAAGAAAGCGTTGTTTGCCTAATCCACCTTACAATGACACTTGTTTGTACATGTTTCCCTTGTGTGAGAATTTACATATGCAAATAAATAGTTTCTCTGCCCCATTTGTCATGGCTGTTCATTACCCATGAAGAGGACATTGTTACTAGGCTGTGACTGAATCTCCCAAGATGGGATAGTGTCAACCAGTCCAGCTACATTCTTTCATAATTTGTTTCTGATTAATAGACCAGAGTGAGACTCCGCGTCTTTGGGCATCTGCAAAGGAAAGGTCAGTTGTGTCACAGAAAAGAGTTTCTGCTGTAACTGAAGGACTTTTTCTTCCTATGATTCTTCTCCTTTTCCCGCTCATTGGTTCACATAATCATATTTAAAATAATGTATTCTTGTTCTAAGAATGCCTCTACTAATAATCTCTAGTTTCCTAAAGCAGAAAGATAGGAGAAGAAAGGAAATTCTGTTATTGGAATATTAATCTTGTTTTTGACAGAAAGGTAAACTGATATAATTGCTTTTCAGTTGAAGGAATGGGGGTTTATACAAGTGTGAAAGCATCGGAAAAGGATTAGCATTTTTTTGCATAATGAAAAGCTCTGTTGAATAGGGTTCTGAATGGCTGACTGAATGACCGAGATGAAAGGAAGATGAAAATGCAGGCTCCTCTTTCTTTATGCCTATGCTCTGCTCGCTCTAAAGTTATGTTTGTCCAAGACTTGAGAAAACAAGCAGGGGCTCAGATTTCAGCAACTTTCTAAGATGCCCTGAGTTTTCATCATCACTGGGAAGTAATATGTATGGCAGTAGTGCGGCTAGAGGACGATAAACAGAGGTTTGTATATAGAAGAGTTTTCAGATACATGCTAGGCTAGCCAAATATTGACTATTGGGTATCAAGAATTCCCAGCACTTTGCTGGCAAAAACAGTTATTTCAGAAGAAGCCAGTGGTACGGTGTGGATATCTCATGTAGTTAATAATGGAATATATGATGCTCCCTCCCCCATCCCCTACCCTATCGGCTATAAATAGTTGTCTCAGTTGGTAGAACACTTCACTTGGGAAAGAGTTGTGTATTCTGATTTTTTGGCAATGTTAAGTGTTTTAGGTGGCCTTTCAGCTTTTCGGGCTGGGAGGGGCTGGTGGAAGAGGATACAGAGTTATTTCCTTAGGATTTAATTCATCTTCGTGTTGCTTTGTAGGAGTATTGTGTATTTCACTTAGAGATAAGTCTTTGTGAAAGTGTCTAAGTACTCTTGGAGACATTTGCAGTAGGGTTTTCCCTTGTCACTAGTTAGGGCTGTAACTGGTTATCAGTTGATGTGATCAGGGCTCTTAATGATGTTTCTTCAACCATAATTAGGGCAGTTAAAATACCATAAGTGTTAAGACACTTTCAAAGGTGGGAATTGGTTCTTTTGTACATATGTAAATCAAATACAGTGTGGATAATTATTTATATGTATACACTTTAAACAAGCTCTTTCCGGTTTGGGGTCACCACAAATGAGCCATTGAAGGCTACCCCAGAGCAGGATTGAAAGATTCCGCCAGATATTAACCTAACTTGTTTTGTTACTAGATTGTAGAACTTCTATTTGCCTCATCACTTTAACTGTTCAGTTGCTATTCAGTACTGTTAAGATGGTTACATGGAAACTTGCGGAATCAGAAGTGTTTTCACATAAATTAAAGTGTAAGGTTGCCTCTTGAGTACAGAACATTGTAAGGGAAAAGTGTTTGATCTTTGTTATATAAAGTCACCAAAATTCTTTACTAGAGCCCTCTAGAAAAATTGTCAAGAAATTCTGGATTGTTTCAGAAACTTTTCTGGTTAACTTTATGGATATGCTTGCAAAACTCTTAAAAGAACAAAAAAATCCACATGGAAGCTATTCTTTTACATGAAGCAGGGCTTATTAAGATATTTCCATAAGAAAAATGTGCTAATTTAAAAAATAAATTCATTTATATTTTAAGACATTGTTAACCAAGCACCATGTGTTGTAACTGGCAGCTTTCCAGCCACCATGGAAGTAGATCACACATGGGTTAATAGTAGCTTATGTGATGTCTGCATTCTTAGGAAATGGGCAAAAGCCCAGGGTATTCTGATATCAAGATTTTTAGGAATCAGACAGAAAGCAGAATATATGTTTATATGTGAACAGATGGACACATGTGAGAACTAAAAGTGCACAATTTCTCTTGGCACTTGTTTTAGTTATCCCTGATGATATAACCAAGATCTTAGTGCACTCACAGTCTTTGATGGCTAAGGACAAAATGGTCTTTTAATGAGGGCTCAATGGCATTATTTTCTGGTATATGGATTGTTCCCCCTGTGATCTTGCTGGATTTGATGTTCTGTTAATTCCCTCGTTTCAGAGGTTCACAAGTTGCCCTGAAAGTTTGATACGGTTTCACGTTTGACATACAATCCTCAGTCCAGGAATGGCTGCTTCCCACTCCCCTATTCTTTTCAAGGTTTGTGAGTGAACTAAAATATTTGCCATTTTGAGGCACTTTTGAATGTACGCACACAACCTAAAAATGGCTTGACACTAAAGTCATATTTGGCAAGTAGCTTGTCTCTGGTATAATTAGCCACTTTAACATTCTAGAGATTGAAAAAATAAACAAATACAATTTAAGAATTTGGGCAGCTTGACTTAGTTAATGTGTCATAATGCCCTGATGGTCCAAGACAAGTCCTGAGTAGGTGTTTTAGTCATTTGGGTCAGGGGTTCACACACTAGCATCATATATTTAGATGATTGATCATTTCTAATGTTTGCTTGTCCTGGGGAGACGACAGTGCACAGTTGATAATTTTTGAATGGTACACATTATAGCACGTACCTCTAGGACAAAGTTTATAATTTCCATCGTGTTCTAGCTGTAAAAACAGAAAGCGTTCTGCAGGCATTTACTCGGATCTAAATCATTTTAACCAGGGAAAATCGACTTTTGGGTTAAAATATGCATTTTATAACTATCCATAAAATTCTTTTCCTTCACTGTAAAGAAGAAAGGAAATCCATAGCTTTAACAATGTTAAAATACAAAAACATATGAGCTGGTGTATGCCACCTGGTTGTACTGTTAATAACAGAACAAAACTTTCTAAGAAGGAAGTTTATAAAGAATCTTAAAATTTGCCTGACTGGAAGAATAAATTGAAGAAGCCCAATCATATCCCAAAGTACCTTTATTAAACCTGAAAGGCTTTACTAATGTAGATTTTCTAATATATAGTTCGTAGTACTTTTCCCCCATACATTTAGCAATAAAGCAATTCATACTTAAAATTTCCTGAGCCCACTAATGAATGGAGAGTGAGTCATCTCCTTTGGTTTAATAGATACAAAATAGGAGTGTGTATGCAGACACACACACCCACCCCTACCCTTTTTCCATGTTAATGTCTCTCTTTCCTCTTTAGATGTGTTTATAGGGGTAGCCTGTGTGGTGTTCCTCTGTAGACTAAATTTCTTTCATTTTCTAAGAAGTGGCCAACACGATTGCAACAGAAAAAGAGCAGGTAGGGTGGTAAGACAACTGGAAACTATCAAAGGGCTAAATCCTGGAAACTTCCTTATAGTTCTTCAGTTCAACCAGCTCATTTTAAAATATGGCATACTGAATTCTGGAGAAGTAAACATTGAGTCAGCCAGCAAGGTAGGAACATGTCAGGACAAGAACTCAGCTGTCCCAGCTCTAGGACCAATGGCCACTCAGCTATATTGGCTGCTTAGAAAAGGGTTTGTTCCGTGAATGAATACAAATGTGGTGGAAATGGGGAAGAGAAGAAAAGGAAAATGTGCAATGGTAATCCAACAGTGATGCTGTCTCCTCTGAGAGCGTGAGTTCTCTGTTACTGAAAGGAGACCAGTAGAATCTGGATGGCCTCTTACCACTGTGACCGGAAGCATGTTTTTGTGTTAAGTAGGAGGTTAGGCTAGGTACTTTGAATGGTCAAGATGAGTCTACGATTCATAAAAGTACTAATGATCTCAGTGACTTAAAATGTATTCTTAATAACGATGAACACAGTGTGAAGAAGAAAGGTTTGTATTTTGTGGAGGGAAAGTAAAGACAAAGCTGTGATGTTTTAGAGGGAGCATAGTGTAGAGAAAGAATGACACTTAGTTTAAAACCAGACATTCTTTTGATTCTGTTTACTTTGGATTCCTTTTTCCTTTTTAAATGAGTTTGTTTAACTTAAGTCTTAGATATTTGAAAATCTATTCCAATTTTTTGACAACTCAATGACCAATAGAAATCTTATTAGATCTGTAAGACACTTGGGTTAAATTCTTGTTATAGATGACCTTATCAAAGTTATTTAATCTTTTTGAGCCTCAGATTCCTCGTTTGTGTCTCAGAGCTGCTGTAGAGCTTACCTAAGGCTAAACTGTTGTGAACATATTAAAATAAGTGAATGTGGATAGGGCCCGATATCCTTCATTCCCCTCTTTATTGTCAATAGCTGGTTTTGATATAATGCTCTACTGAAGAGTACTTGATAAAGCAAATCTACATAGACCTTTTGAAGAGAGATGCCCCTGTCCCTGACAAGGGAGGGAGATAGGAATTAGTCAAGGGGGATGCCTAAGAGGTAGGACCAAAGGGTAGTCTCCTTCTTCTCATGTTTTCTCATTGACAGATACCTAGATGACATCTAGGTGGATACGCCTCCACCTCATTATTTGCTACAACATCATCACAGGTTGCTTTGTTTTTGAGGGGTTTCTAGATGATTTTAATGCATCTCTGGGATCTTTTTTATAAGAAACAAATTAGAACAGAAACAGTTTTAAAGTATTCAGACTTTAGTCTATCCATAGGAACTCAAGATTCCAGACTGTCCATTATATACAATAATAGAAGAGACCACAAAGCTTATTTCAGTATTGAAGCTGACCCTACCTGTTTGAAAGCCTTTGAATTAGAGGTTTTCGCCAAACTGGATTAGATGTCATAGCAATACCTTTTTATATACTTGATGTTATGATATTTTGATATGCCATGAAAGAAGAATAAATACTGTTTACATGGCACCCTGCTGACCAAAATTTATAACAACCTAGAGAAAAGATCCAGTTCTTAATAACCCAGTAATATTATAAAACCCTTAAATTGTGGGAATTTTTTTTTGCGGTACGCAGGCCTCTCACTGCTGTGGCCTCTCCTGTTGTGGAGCACAGGCTCTGGATGTGCAGGCTCAGCGGCCATGGCCCACAGGCTCAGCAGCTCCACAGCATGTGGGATCTTCCTGGACCGGGGCACGAACCCGTGTCCCCTGAATTGGTAGGCGGACTCTCAACCACCGCGCCACCAGGGAAGCCTTTCTTGTGGGAATTTTATAGTCAAGTTATGAGTCTCCTCTTGGCTTATCTCATGGAGGACATCTCAGTCCTTTATCTTTCTATAGGAATGCATTATTCAGAGGAGGACGACCCAGGTTCAAAGGTGATAAGATTCACGATAAGGGTTAATACATTTATAAACACAATTTTTCGATCCTCTAAACTAAAATCTATTTCTGTTATGTTTTTTTTCTTTCTGATTTTTAAATTCATAATAACTTCCCATTGTGTTACATGTAAGATACACACTTAAAATTATTCTTTATATTTTTATGGAAAATATAAGTGCATTTTGGATAGTAATTTCTTAGATTTGAGTTTGGTTTTCACTTGACATTTATAATATATATTTAGTTCACAATCTTTGCTCAAGTTTTTCTTAAAAATAAAAGTGTGTGCCTTGCCTACATTCTGGTCATTTATAAGTGACCCTGGACTTAACCATTCATTTGAAGCACATTTATTTAAGGCTAAACATTTACTGAATACTGATAGGGTAGGATATATTTCATTGGAAGAAAATAATTAACATCTTAGCATTTTTCATGATGCTTGTTTAAATTTCTCCTCAAATAAATTTCAGTCTCCATGAGGGCAGCACCCATGTCTGTTTAATCCCTGTATTCACAGTGATGGACAATATTGGCAAATCCTTGGTAAATATCCTCAATAAATACATGAATACATGAAAAAATCTGATTGTTAATTAAAAACATAAATAAAACACTTCAGTTTACTATACTACTGGAATCTGCCTCTCCTCTTGAAATCTGGTTATTGAAAAAAAATGCGACCTTAAAAACATCTGGGTCTGTCTTGGAAAATTCCATAGGGAAAACTGTCTTCCAGCACAATCTAAATGGGTTTTTGTATTAGAACCATAGCTTGTTGAAGTCGGAAGGGATATAGCACAATCCCCTGGTTTAACCCATAAGGAAACTGAAGCTCAGAGAAATTTCCAGGAAATATCACACAACTACAGGGCACAGCCAATGAGAATCTAGTGTGTGTGTGTGTGTGTGTGTGTGTGTGTGTGCGTGTGTGTGTGTGTGCGTGTGTGTGTGTGTCTCCTTCAGCAAATCATTTAACATTTTTCAACCTGGTTGGTTGAGCTCCTCCCATATCCAAAGATTCTATAATATTAATATGAGAATAATTTCTGTCATGCTGGAGATGTTTTCATTTGTGGAATTCTTCCAAGCAAAGGAAGATTTTCAGTTGGTACAATTTCTATGATGACCGTAGAGCCAGCTGACTGCTCTGGGATTGTAAAGCTAAACTGCTCGAGATAGAACAAGAACTGCCTGAAAGGTGAAAACTTGCAGGAAAAATGGGGTGGGCCACTTAGTTCTTGAAATGAAACAGGGTGCAGATTAGGAATCATTGTGGTTTGCCAGAAGTTGCTGGTCATAGAAGCCTGTTTAAGGGCTCACTGTCAACAAGGAAGTCATGGGCAGCACTTAAAGTGGCTCACCTCTGATTTATTCATAAACCTCACACGAGCACTTGGCTTTGTTCTTGCTCTAGTAAGGGGGACTGATGCCAATAAGAACAGGAATAAAGAGCTCCTTGCATGGTCCAGTAGTGAATAGCACTTTACCTCAAAGCCTGACCTCCTTTCCCGAGGTCTGTTATGCTACAGTCGACTCTGATTGGCTGAGCGTTCTCAGATGAATTGACAGAAGAGGTTATAACAGTTATCTACTCTGTAAGCTCCATAGTATATATAAGGAGAACTGTGTAACTGGAACTTGGGTTCTAACTTAACCTAAAGGTTGTGACATTCATGCTAAATGGAAAAGTTTCCCTTTCCCCTCTTTTTAAAGCTTGAAGAGTTTCACATTTAATAATGGTCAGAAAAAGATTGCTCCTTTCTAATTGAAGAAGACAATGCCCTCGGAAGGAAATGGGTTTTGACAATCCCTTTTTCCATTAAAATGAATTTAGAGAGATTTAGTAACGTAGGGAATTAAGGGTTCGAGAGTAAAATCCGTCCTACACGGGGAGGGGGGTAGAAACAAAGAAATGGGCTTGCAGATTGATTAGCCGTGTTTATCTGAGAAGCTTCATTTGTGCCACTTCACAGATTATGCTCTGCTCCAGCCGCCCCTCTGGAGGGGAAGGGGCCTTTAAGAGACAGTCAGATGGCTGGTTTGCTGGGGCAGAGGTTGAGTCGAGTTACTTAAATCCCCAGAGCAACATTTAGTTAATGCTAGTCTTTTTTTTTTTTTTTTCCCTTCCCTGATCCTGTCCACTCTGGCTTCCCTTTTCTCCTTTTGATGAAGTTAGTCTCTTACTCCTTAAAGTGCATATATTTACACAAAAATTTCCTCAAATTTTCACAACACATTAACCCAGAAGAGCCATATTAGGAGATGGTGATGAGAGTTAATGATATATCTTTAGATAAAGCCATCCTCCCGTGCAATCACATCAGAGTCATCAGCTCATTTGTCATGGCTGAAGTGAAAATGTCAGGACCAATGAGTGTATGAGTGCTGAAGGGGGCGAAAGGGCTTTTGGAGAAAGATATTTTTGTGCTGGGAGTCGGCCATGGCTTAGATTTAGCTCCAGGGAAATATTGGGATTAGCCAACACTGTGTACAAATCCTTAGCATAACAGAATTAGTTGGGAAAATGGAGAGGTGGGGGTCATGAGGATGGGCACATTTCTGGAGACATGCTCTAGGCTGCAAGCCAGAAACCATGGTAAAGAATGAGATGATTTATTAAAAGTATTTTCAGGCATGTGTTGTATGCAGTCTCATTGATTCCGGGAAGATTGAAGTTGTAGATTTGAATGACATCAAGGGAAGACCTGCCATAATGTACACTAAATATGTATACATGGCTTTTGTTTTAAATTTAGCTGTATTAAAAGAATTTTGACCCTAACATCTAAACATGTTTCAGGGAGGTAGCATTCGAGCGCACAAAGATAATATTCAGGCATAAAGCACTTTTGACAGTACCTTTAGAGTGGAAATTAATACTTAATTTAAATAACAGTAATTATGCTGGAATACTTGTTGCATTGTTGGGTTTACACAAAACCCAGAAGCTAAACTTTCTTTACACAGACTTCACTCTGAAACTTTAATTGAAAAGTAACTGATTTTCTTTAGCTCCAGAAGTTCTTATCTTTGAGAGACCAGTACTAGCAGATTTATTTCATTTTGGATCCAGTAAACTGTTCTCTTTCAGATAATGTACTCATACAGCCTTTTCTTGTTTAATTCTATTGATTTACAGTGTTAAAGTGAAATAATCTGATACCTGTTTCCTGCCCTTTGAGTATTTGTCGTCAAAGAGGCTGATTAGTTTTTTTTTTCCCCCAGCTCTTTAGCAGTTTTAAATGTATAATTATCATTGCATGTCATTTGATAGCTGCACTAATTGCTGCCAACTATTGTCTGTTTGCACTTAATGCTGAAACCTGATCAACATCCTTCTTTGGTTGATGTTTGGTGGTAAACTTTAATTAACTCTTATTGCATTGAAGAAGAGTTCAGGCTTGGTGCTAACTAATCATTTACCTTCATTATGTCCTGACAGCTCCACTTGTTCTTGGTCCTAATAGATACACCAGTCAGTAAATAAACCTGCAAACCTTATGCCTTGTAGTTGCTCCACACTGATATTTTGCTACTTAAAGTATAAGATAATTGGGCCCAGATAATAAGTTAGTTAGTTTAGTATCTCTAGTTCTGCAGACACTAATCTTAATTGCCTCTTTCATGCTGGACAACTTCATTTTAATAGAAACTGTAGATTTGAGATAACATTATTCCTTCAACATGGTTCCTATGAACATGCATCTTTTGAATCAATACAATTAACCTTGTCTCCTGTTGGAATTCTTGTCATTATTTTTCCTGAAATACTTTTCCTGTAATGATATTGAAGTTAAAGTAATCAGGTTACCAGCAGATCATGTAAAATTCAACTCAAAATTGCTGGCTGCTTGATTTTAATTTGTCTGACATCAAGTTTGTTTGAAAAGGGATAATATGTGGGTAAACCAAGGAGCTTATAATTATGGTTGACGTTTGTTTGTTTATAATGAAATTTAATTAACGTGCATACATTTAAAACACAAAAGTTAATTACTGAATCACTTATGGACAGCAGCCAAATTAACTTTCAGGCCAAACAAACAAACAAACAAACCACACACATACACAAAAAGCAAACAAGAGGCTCTTCATAATAGAAATAAAATAACCAACAAATCTGAGTGATCAAACATAAATTTGCCAACATTTCATCCAGAAGAAACATTTCATTCCACTTAGGTTCTCTATGTTAGTCTCTATGTTAGTCCACTTAGGTTTCTAATATAAAATAATTTAAAATATCTACATGGGATATAAAAAGAGACTTGCATTTGATAGACTAAGAGTCTTGGATAGTAAGAGGGCACTTGGTAGTGATTTAAGAAATTATACGTATAACTTTCATCATTAAAACTATTTTGAATTGTTTGAAATCATTGCCCTGGGAATAGGATTGTTTACTGGAATACCTGACCTGTGATTAATTTTATGAAGATAATTATGGTAGGCTTAGCCTGCAATGAATGACATTTTTCAAAAAAAAAATAATAATATACTTATACTACTATGCTTATGCTATATTGGTTATGAGATCATATTGTGGGACTCATGAAATACAAATAATTATACAATTGTTTCCTCATTTAAATATTTAGTTGTCAGTATTTCAATAATGAATTTTATATATTAATAGACAAAGAAGAAAAAAATGCATGTATATGTTAGGATATATTGTCTTCACATTGTATATGAGAAAAATGTATGTGTGAAATGGTTTTCACTAGTCTGGTAAATCCGTTCCTGAAGCCAAATATTCTATAGTTATATTTACCTTGATGAAACCAATTAAGATGAATTTTTTAAATGTTCCTATGTGACAACTTAAAAGCATTATCAACTAAACACTCTTAAACTGGGTGTATGCCAGAGAGATTAGTCAATTACGTTTTAAAGACTAGAAATCATATAAAAAACATGGCAAATATGATTTATAAATTTTAAAAATGATTAATTCAGTACATGCTTTTCCAAGGAAAACTAAAGGTTTCCATGTTTAGACTTTCTATTTCAAAGTTTTATTTACTTGAAATTTCAAATATAGTAGGGATTGAGGGAGAGGGGTCTGAGAAGGGAAAATGATTCTGTCCGTCATTGAGATGCTTTGTAAAATGAGGGTAGTTTACACAACCTTTTAGTATTTCCAGAGAGTATATTTATATGTGTTTTAATATAACACCAACTAATTGATTTGTAGATTAATATTTATTTAGGGAAAAAAATTAAAAGGATCATAGAGTCATTTAACTCTAATCCTACTTTGCATAGATGAGACAAAGGGAAGATGATTAATACTTAAGTATGGCTGGGTAATGGCATCCAGAGGTACCTTTTTCTTCTATAAAGAAAGCAAAAGCAAAAAAAAAAAAAAAAAAAAAGGTTGGTATATTCTCACAGTATTGGCAAACAACAGCTTTCTAGTAATGCTTTAGCTGATTAGGACATCCTTACCCTTTAATGAAGCAATCACTACAAAGCCCCAATGTCAGCTGGAATACTGGCAAAACAGTATCAAAGAAAGAATCAGAGAGAGGCACTGAACATAATTACAGTTCATGTCCTTTCTCACACCAATGCAAACTATTCATTTTCAATTAGAATGAATAAGAAAATTAGAAATCGGCTAGATTGGTTAAAAGGACCAAAGTTTGTTTACAGAGGATAGCTAAAGTATTAGGTCCATTTTGCTCACTGATTATGAAATTTTCCTGAAGCAAACAAATAAAATGAGTCATATTGGTGTAATTTGGTTAAGGAGAGATTATTGATTTCTCTCTAAGGAAAGTAGCTGGAGTTTGATTAAAGTTGCGAAGAAAACTGAGTAAAATTCCTATTTCCCACAACTAATCAAATTAAGAACTATCGGACCCATTGGCAAAGAGTACTTTTCCTCTTTAGTTCTCCAACACATGTGTTTAATGACATGTAATTGTCATTTAAAGTCCATGGAGGTTTAGAGACGAGAGAGAGAATGAGGGAAAATGAGGCTGGAAAGAGAGGGAGAGGAAGAGGAAGAAAAAACGAGAGGCAGAAGCATCGATTATAAGGGTCCTGTTTATGAGAAGGAAATAAATCTGCACTGAATAGCTAATTTAGGTTTTAATGAGAAAAATGAGAGGTAAACA
This sequence comes from Phocoena phocoena, assembly GCF_963924675.1. NCBI lineage: Eukaryota > Metazoa > Chordata > Mammalia > Artiodactyla > Phocoenidae > Phocoena > Phocoena phocoena. Next base: position 20,703,812 of record NC_089235.1, read on the forward strand.
GGGGAAAATGACTTCATTGACTTACACACTCATGTTTGTCTTTGTCAACTTTCCCGTTTTAAAAATGTGCTTGGTTTAGGTGCTTACTATATTTGGTTACATCCTTCTATTCAAACTTAATTACCTTCTCCCCTTTGTCGTGACATGGGTGGAAAGTTTTTGCCGTGTCAGGAGAGGTCGTCACACATTCTTTTGCAGCTCTGTTCATTAATTCCTTCTTGCAGAAGCATTTTCTCTCGTGCTGGGAAGGTAGAAGGGTGTAACAGAAGACCCCTGAAACATCAGCAGGAAGCTCTAAGCTGGTTAATGCAGTATAATTGTCTGGACATAGACTGGTCTTTGTTTGTGTGGTTCACTCCGAATCAGCTGTAATTAACTCCAGAGTGTTTCCAGATTGCCAGCAAAGAAAAATTACAGCTTTTCTGTTTTAAATTGTAAAGCTTACAAACATTAACTATGCAGATTGCTTTTACTTTGATATATTTCTATCCTGCAAGAGAAAAAAAAAGCTTATTTGCCCCGCCCCCATCTGTAAAAATGTGCTTTTGTTAAGTTACGTAATTTAGTGTCTATTGGAACATAATGGTCCCTTAATACTTTGGTTTGAAATCTTTTTACTCAATATTTTCAATCCTTTGACATCCTTGTATTTGCCTTCTTTATTGCTAACGTTTTTAATACTGCAATGGGGAAGAAGTTATGCGATCTTTAATGGGATACTAAACATATACTAAAATAAGCAAATTGCAGAGAAAGCTGAGTAAAGAAAACCACCAGCAACCAACTTAAAAGACTGAGATCAAATATGTATTCTGACGTAACTGGTACTTCTACACAGGTACTTTACCTGTGTTGTGATATACATCAAAAGCCAGATTTCACTACCCTCTCATCTTGGTCAGCACACCACACCCTTCTAAAAGCTTCTGTACAGTAGTTTGTAATTATGAATTCCAGCATGGGTAAAAATGAGGTAGCAGTGTGAGCTAGTACAGCCTAGGACACAAAAGATCTGTCAGCAAATGATGTAAAAAAAAAAAACAGTCCAGCCAAAAAATCTTTTTTTTTTTTCTTTCTTCTGAATTTAACAATAAGGAATTTAAGCTTCAATGTGGCTTTAGCAACCGAAGAAAAGAAGCTGTTGGTGTCTGCATAATACCACTTTGATGGATTTTTTTCATCAGTTCTCTGTACGTGGCAACAAATAAACAAGTATAATTATACTTGTGAAGGTCTATTCATTGCTTTGTCAGGATTAGATATATGTGCCATTTTCACACTGCGCCTCTCTTTTGTCTTTGCCTAACTCACTATGACATATTGATAGAGGATTTGGGATGGGGAAAAGGCCACAGCAGAGACAGTGATGACCTTTTGGAAACTTGATATAATTCAAGGATTTTTATTTATTTTCTATATATATACATATATATATATTTAGGATTTGTAACTTGTTATCATATTCCCTTGTAAGTGGACAACTTTTAACCCGTTTAAAATGGAATTGCAACTCAAAGTGTTATGAGTTGGCTAAAGAGCAGATGAGAATAAAAACAATAGGCAAAGGGGCACAGTGGTCTTCTTTCCCAGCACTTAGCAGAGTGGCTAACCTAGCATTCCTTTCCCATTATTCTGTCCTCTTGATCAGATCACGTTCTTTTTAATCATTTCACAAACACTGTCTCACTGTGCTACAGAGGAGGGCTGGGACAATCTCAATTAAAAAACAGAGGTAAAACTGGCCTGATTTTGGGTTCTAATGGGAACTCTGCTTTCTGAATGCAAAGGAATTCTTCTGTTGTTCAGAAAGCACCCCCTTTCATTAGCCAGCCTCCTGGTAGGTGGGTTTGGTCATTTAGCAGAGAAGAGTTTAGGCAGCAGTGACTGCAGGACGAAAGCAAGGCAGAACAAGCAATAAAAGTTCTTTTCTGCATGTTGTCCATTAGTTCCGAAAAAGGGATTTACATGATCAAAGTCACTGATCTTGTGAATTACTGAGAATACCCAAAACTGTGTACATGTATTCTAAGCAGACCAGCAGGTATGTATTGTTCTGAATTTAGCATTAAAATTATATTAGGTTTTCTCTTTGAGATTTCTTGAGGACTTTGGTGATTTTTTTTTTTAAATAGAATGTATGGCAGTAGAGAATAGAAATTGGTGAAGACTAAATAGAAAGCAGCTTAAACGGTGAAGCAACTTTTACAGTGAGTTTACTTGCTATGCAGTCATTTTGGAATGAATTCTGTGGTTTAAGTTAAATGGTTGTCTTTGTGGTCTTTTAACTGGGACTTATAAACTTTAGTGTAAATTTCCTAAGTGGGACACGTTGATAAAAGAAAGATCTTGTCTGACACTGGTGACAGTGAAATCACTTAGCATCATATTCAGTGTCACGGTACATATTGATCTAAATAACTTTAACCGCACAAACTAAAGCGATTCCATCCAAACATGCTGGTAAACACTGCCATGGTCATAGTCTATGGCTACAAATTTAAAAATCAGGTAAATCTATTACTAGCTCTATCAGTTCAGATAGTTTTGTTACTGTTGCTTTTGGAATTAAATGTAAATTTAATTGCAGAGAAGACTTACTATGTATTTGACTTAGTTTCTGATTAATGTGTAGCTTGTGAGAAGAACTTGATAGGCAATTTTGTGTAAAGTTATGTGGGAGTATTGTAACAAAATATATCCTGCCACATTGCTGTGATCTGTGATGGACACTGTAGTATAGTTTTCATAATTTTTTTTTTCACATAGCAATAATGTCATTACATTTTTGAAAGTTACTTCTGGCTCTGTTAAGATAAAATAAAAAGAGAGGATCTACTTCATATAGAGAAATATTGACGTGAGTCCATGAATGGACTCTGCAGTATTTCATATAGAGAAATATTGCAGAATCCATTCGGCATCTGGCCAAAATTATTAATTGCACATTACATATAACTCATTTGGGGAGCATTCAGCATGTGTGTAATAATTCTAGTAAGTGTTTTTGTAGGCTGAGAACTGTTGTAGGCGTGGAGGTAAAAGAGAATTCAAATAATAAAAATAGCTCAGAAGCTTCTTTACGAAGCTGTAAAGTGTTTGAGAACTTTCCTCACTCTTGTAATTAAGGTGGATTTTCTTCCACATATCTGCCGAAGTTATCATAGGAAAGAAAAAAATAACTACTTTGGGTCCTGGAACTTTACATTTTAATCTAGGATCATTAATTTAGTATTATTTACCACCTTGCTTCCACTCCAACTCTCCAGTTTCTTCCTGTCTTCCTCATATCTTTTAGTCCATCAAGGGATTCTATTTTAGACATTTTGGCTGCCTTCAGTATGTATACCTTGTACAGATTTGGTAAATGCAAAGGTAAACATTCATGTTTGTGGACTAATTAGAAAATTATTAGGTTTTCACGCTTTTGGGGGTTTATCAGATTATTTCAGAGAGTTTTAAAAGCTGCATGCATGCCGTGAGGATAATTAACCTGGAGCTCTTCAATGATTAAAATTACACACTAAGTTTTGTGATGTGTGATTTGTGAGCAATTAGAATGTCATTTTAACCATCTTAGATACCAAAACGAATTTTGATTTTATTTTCAATCTATGCAGATCTTTTGATGTATTTGAAACTGATGACTTCCTCTCTGATTTAGCTAAGATGAAATTTGATTACAGTAAAGAGAGTATGAAGAAGTTATTCTTCATACTTAATATGCCAGTGACCTTCAAAGATGTCTTTCTTATAGAAGAACTTTTGAAAAGGAATTTCTAAAATGCCTAGTAATATTGATGAGTCCAGAGTTATGTTTTTCTTCTTAGCTCTCTGCCACTGTGAAGTCTACACAATAGAATGTAGAGGTGGGAGGGGCATCCAGGGTGAGTCATCGCATGTCCATCCTCCCCAATATAATACATAATGCAGTAGAGCCAGGTCCCCAATAGAACACGTAATGCAGTATAGCCGCGTCAACCTTCCTTATTTCAGAAATTGTCAGCGTGCGAGAAAGTGTTGAAACTTTCTTTTTTGCTTTTTGCTTTGAAGTTCTGAGTCCCTTCTGTTTGGAGATTTGAAAGAAGATGGGTTACCTGTTTCATAAAATCAAGATGGTGCCTGGGTCACAGAATGAAAACAAGCACTAAAGTTTGAGAGCACTCAGCTCTCGTGTATAGTGGAATCATTCTGCAAATGGAGAGATCTGCAGGGACTCAGAGAAGCTTAAGCCCTAATTAAGCTGCTATTCCAGTAGCTGAGGTTTGCAGGTACACACACAAGTGGGCACACACATACATATTCACACACAGAAGGGGAACGCATTATTACCAACTTATGCCCAACTTTCCCCTGGTACCTTGCCATGCTACCAGAAACTGATATGGCTTTGCAGAGTGCATCTTATTCTCAACAAAGGGAGTTTATGGCCTAAGATGCTTGCCTGGAGAAAGCTAAAAAAAAAAAAAAAAGATTGAAGTATTTTCATCAGTAGTGCCTGGGTATGATTTGTTAAGCCAAAGGAGATGTTGATTGAGGCAGCGGTTGAGAGATGGGCAACTCACCAGGATTGATAACATCAAAATGGTATTTGGAATGGTGTTCATTACGTAGTGCAGTGGAAAAAAAAAAAAAAAAAGTGAATACGATTTGTCCCCTAGGATGATAGGACTGGTTGCAGTAAATATTAATTTCTGTGCTGGTGCCTATTGAGGTGACTGAAGTGTGGGGAAGAATTGTGATTGGTGCTTAATCAGAACCAGCCAGATACCTGCTGAGAGCTTTTGCACAAGGAAGATTTGTAGTAAGCTGATTTACCGGCAAAATGAAAACCAGAGAAGAGTTTGGTTCGTGCTGCCTGTGACTGTAATATTTCTCATTTTAAGGCTCCTTTATTGTTGGTCTCCCTCCCACGCGCATCCCCCCTTCTAGTCACTGCCTGATAAAGTAAAAGGTAAATTTAAAAAAATTACAAGTTATTTGTGTTGTCCTCTTGTTCCTGCTATCATCTATGAAAGCCATTTAGATTTCTATTAAAGGGGGTGTTAAAGCTTTTACGTATGTTCTCTCCGTTTTCAGAAAACAGGAATGAAAAAGAAATACGGCTTACTGATATGAATTTTAGATTTGTGATGAATGCTCATGGTGATTTCAAAAACACTTTGGATGTCTAGGCATGCCTGTGATAGCTATCTACATTATTTTGCTACATTTATACAAAGTCTGTCTGTGATAGATAGGTATGCTGGTTTTAAGTTTTTCCCCTCACCTTTTTAGATAGTATGAGTTTACAGCAGCTGTAAATTAGTGATGGGCTATTAGTGAGCTGTGTCGTTATTTAATAAAAATGGCTCCTCTCACCTTATTTTTTATCCAGGTTCCTGACAGGCTGGATGAAATGAGATCCCCATGTAGCAATTGCCATGGAAACCTGTGACTCCCCTCCTATCTCAAGGCAGGAAAATGGGCAGAGCACATCAAAGCTATGTGGAACGGCACAACTTGATAATGAGGTGCCAGAGAAAGTTGCAGGGATGGAGCCTGACAGGGAAAACAGCTCCACAGATGACAACCTGAAAACCGATGAGCGCAAAAGTGAAGTCTTGCTGGGTTTCAGCGTCGAGAATGCAGCTGCCACTCAGGTTACCTCAGCCAAGGAGATACCGTGCAACGAATGTGCTACTTCTTTTCCCAGTTTACAGAAATACATGGAACACCACTGCCCGAATGCCCGCCTTCCGGCCCTGAAGGATGACAACGAGAGCGAGATCAGCGAGTTAGAGGACAGTGACGTGGAAAATCTAACCGGGGAGATCGTTTACCAGCCTGATGGGTCAGCTTATATAATTGAGGACTCCAAAGAAAGTGGGCAGAATGCACAGACTGGGGCAAATAGCAAACTCTTTTCTACAGCGATGTTTCTGGACTCCCTGGCGTCGGCTGGAGAGAAGGGTGATCATTCTGCTTCTGCACCTCTGTCGTTCTACCCACAGATCATCAACACTTTTCATATCGCTTCATCCCTCGGGAAACCATTTACGGCCGATCAGGCTTTCCCAAATACCTCAGCACTAGCAGGAGTTGGTCCTGTGTTGCACAGTTTCCGTGTCTATGATCTCCGACACAAGAGAGAGAAAGACTATCTAACCAGTGATGGCTCAGCCAAAAACTCCTGTGTGTCCAAAGATGTCCCCAACAATGTGGACTTGTCCAAATTCGATGGTTGTGTTAGCGATGGGAAAAGGAAACCTGTTTTAATGTGTTTCTTGTGCAAGTTGTCTTTCGGTTATATCAGGTCATTCGTAACCCATGCTGTGCATGATCATCGGATGACCCTTAACGAGGAGGAACAGAAGCTCCTCGGTAACAAATGCGTCTCCGCCATAATACAGGGGATCGGCAAAGACAAAGAACCTCTTATAAGCTTTCTGGAACCAAAAAAATCCACTTCTGTTTATCCCCATTTTTCTACTACAAACCTCATAGGACCCGACCCAACCTTCCGCGGTTTATGGAGCGCTTTTCATGTTGAAAATGGTGACTCTTTGCCGGCTGACTTTGCCTTCTTGAAGGGGAGCGCGAACACCCCCGGCTCAGCAGAGCAGCCGCTGGGGATCACCCAAATGCCAAAGGCTGAAGTCACTCTGGGGGGGCTGTCTAGTTTAGTAGTGAACACCCCGATTACCTCCGTCTCCCTCAGCCACTCATCGTCTGAGTCTAGCAAGACGTCAGAGAGCAAAGACCAAGAGAACAACAACTGTGAAAGGCCAAAAGAGAGCAACACTTTGCACCCTAACGGGGGTTGCCCAGTCAAGAGCGAGCCCACCGAGGCGGGAGATGAGGACGAAGAGGATGCGTACTCCAATGAACTTGACGACGAGGAAGCATTAGGTGAACTCACCGATAGTATTGGTAACAAAGATTTCCCTCTCTTAAACCAAAGCATTTCTCCTTTATCATCCAGTGTGCTAAAATTCATTGAAAAGGGCCCCTCGTCCTCCTCGGCCACTGTTTCTGACGACCCAGAAAAGAAAAAGCAGGCCTCCGCCGTCAGGGCCGGGGGCGGTGTCGCCACCGGCTACGGCATCAGTGGCAAGGACTTGGCGGAAGCGAGTGCCAGCCAAGACGGTGCCACGGCTGCTCACGCAAGTGAGACGGCCCGGGGGGACGAAGACGGCGCAGCCGCTCTGCACCAGCACGGCTTCACCCCGAGCGCCCCCAGCACCCCGGGGCCCAGCGGCGACGGCTCACCGGGCAGTGGCATCGAGTGTCCCAAGTGCGACACGGTTTTGGGGTCCTCGAGGTCTCTTGGGGGTCATATGACTATGATGCACTCAAGGAACTCATGCAAAACCCTCAAATGTCCCAAATGTAACTGGCACTACAAGTATCAGCAGACCCTGGAGGCCCACATGAAGGAGAAACACCCCGAGCCGGGCGGCTCCTGTGTTTATTGCAAGACTGGACAGCCTCACCCCAGGCTCGCCCGGGGCGAGAGTTACACGTGTGGCTATAAACCCTTCCGCTGTGAGGTTTGTAACTACTCTACCACTACCAAAGGCAACCTCAGTATTCATATGCAGTCGGACAAGCACCTGAACAACGTGCAGAATCTCCAAAACGGCAACGGCGAGCAGGTGTTCGGCCACTCGGCCCCGACCTCCAACCCTAGCCTCGGTGGCTGCGGGACCCCCTCTCCGTCCAAACCCAAGCAGAAACCCACCTGGCGCTGCGAGGTGTGCGATTACGAAACCAACGTGGCCCGGAACCTGCGGATTCACATGACCAGTGAAAAGCACATGCACAACATGATGCTCCTGCAGCAGAACATGAAGCAGATCCAGCATAACCTGCACCTGGGCCTCGCCCCGGCCGAGGCGGAGCTGTATCAGTACTACCTAGCCCAGAACATAGGCCTGACCGGGATGAAGCTGGAAAACCCCGGCGACCCGCAGCTGATGATCAATCCCTTCCAGCTGGACCCGGCGACAGCGGCCGCCCTGGCACCGGGACTTGGTCAGTATTTACTGCTTTTCCGCACTGCTGTTAGTTTCTCATCACATTTTCATTTGGCGTGATGCCCCCAGATAAAGTGGTGAGCGCCGACAAATGGGGGACAGTTTACTAGAAGGGACTTTCTCTTTAAGCTGGATAATCCACCCATTTGTGCTTCGCCTCAAACCTGAATTCACTTCAGAGAGGCAGGAGTTAAGGGAGCAAGGACAGCAGAAGAGGAGTTGGCAAACTTCGTTTTCCTGTAACAGGTTGACGAACAAATATTAATTTTCATTAATTGCCTGTCATCGTTAGCGATACCTTACTAGGTTTATAGCTTCGATTTCGGCAATTGTGCACTCAAATATCAAACCTGAGCTCCCGAAGGGGATGCCATTATTTTTCGTGAAAATTTTTTGAAGAATAGTTTAAGGTCTGTGATTGAAGATAATTAAACGAACAGTAATACCGTTACCTTACCCCAGATATTTGGCGGTAGATTGCAAGGCACGCATACAGTATTAGCCAAATCTCATCACGCTTTTAGACGAATTGCGAAATAACAATTAGTGCTCATGTAAGTTTATCTAGGTGCTTAAATTGCAAGCACGTGACTGTGTTGTTATGGTATTGATCAACTTTCCTGCCCTCGAAAATACAAATTTCAGAATGACATCATGCCCAGTAGGAGTAATTAAAGCTATCTGATGAGGGAATTTAGAAGTTGAAAGGGATGATTGTAATTGATCCTGATTCAATCCTATTATAGCTTTTTATAGTTTAAGCTCTAGAGAAAGCACATTCCTTGTCAAGACTTTATTTTACAGATTCCTTTGTGTGCGCTGTGTTTTCCAGTCTCTATTTTTCCTCTTAATTTTTTTTTTTCCTGTAGTAAATAATGAGCTGCCACCTGAAATCCGGCTTGCCAGTGGTCAGCTAATGGGTGATGACCTGTCCCTCCTTACTGCAGGAGAGCTGTCACCTTATATCAGTGACCCAGCGCTGAAGCTATTCCAGTGTGCTGTTTGCAACAAATTCACCTCTGACAGCCTGGAGGCCCTAAGCGTGCATGTGAGCAGTGAGCGCTCCCTCCCAGAAGAGGAATGGAGGGCTGTAATTGGAGATATCTACCAGTGCAAGCTCTGTAACTACAACACTCAGCTCAAAGCCAACTTCCAGCTCCACTGCAAGACTGATAAACATATGCAGAAATATCAACTGGTGGCTCACATTAAAGAAGGGGGCAAAAGCAATGAGTGGAGGCTGAAGTGCATTGCCATTGGCAACCCTGTTCACCTAAAATGTAACGCCTGTGACTACTACACCAACAGCGTGGATAAATTACGCTTGCATACCACCAATCACAGGCACGAGGCAGCCCTGAAGCTCTACAAGGTAAGCAGTGTCATCCATTTCTGTTGGCGCAGAGTAGAGGAGGGAATTAACTGTTTTGGAGCTTGGACCACAAATCTGCAAGTTAAGGAAAAAAGAGAGGAAAAAAAAATATAGAGAAGGGCAAGAGCCACAGTTTCTGCTTCACATTGTTAAATGCAGAGCCTGTTGAAGTAGATGGAATCGGAAAATATATTTAAAGGATTTGCCATATGTCCCTTTTACACGTATCTCCGTGGGACTGATCACTCCACTGGTTGCCCTGAAATAAAATCACTTTTCTGAGTGTTTCCATATATAAAATAATACTCTTAAACCTCTTTTATTGATTGATCAAAAACAACATAGCAACCCTCTTAGCTAAGTATTAATGGCTTCAGGGAGCAGAGGACAAAAGTAGCGTTGCCCTGTGAGTGCATCATCTTTTGTTTGGTGACAAACAAGGATGATCCAAACACAATGTGTGGTCTTTGGGGTTTTCTTTTCCCTGCAAGCTCCTGGTGGTATTGAGTAAAAACACGCGCTCCCTTAGCATCAGTTGTCAGTCTCCTACTTAACTCTGTTGTTATTTTGCATGACTTTTCCCAGCTAGTAAAGTTTTCAACCCTCTCAGTGGGTGTGGCTCAGGTAAAAATGTTCATTGAATGGCAACTAGACTTTTAATATTACAGGGGAAAAAATATATATACGGATGTAATGAACACACGCAAGCGATGAACATCATTGGTTACATACCTTGTCTTGACTTTTTCTGAACCCTAATTACTGGTTAATTTATTTTCTGCAGTTTGTTTACTGGAATGGCTGGATTGTCTTGGTTCATGTACAAATGTAACAGATTCATTTCTATGATGAATAACTTGGTAACTTCTAAAAACTTCTTTTGTCCAGAGGATATTAAAATTCAGAAAATAGGGGCTTCCCTGGTGGCGCAGTGGTTGAGAGTCCGCCTGCTGATGCAGGGGACACGGGTTCGCGCCCCGGTCAGGGAAGTTCCCACATGCCATGGAGTGGCTGGGCCCGTGAGCCATGGCCGCCAAGCCTGCGCGTCCGGAGCCTGTGCTCCGCAATGGGAGAGGCCACAGCAGTGAGAGGCCCGTGTACCACACACACAAAAAAAATCAGAAAATATTGCAAACCATTAGTCATCGTAACAAGCTCTAAATATGATTACAGAATCCATTTTGCAAGTGTTATCTATTGATTTGTACTAGAAATCAGTGATAACTATACTATCAGGAGGCAACCAGTGATTATAATACCTATGGCTCTTCTAACGCTCTTTCGAACTATAAACAGACCATAAAAAGAGCAGACTGTGGCTATCTCGAGCAGGGGCAAGAATTATTTATTTGGGTTGGCCTGCCACTATTTGGGCTGTTTCTTGAAGTTCAAATCCTGGATTGATGTACTGAGCGTGAAAACCTAAAGTCGTGGTGTGAGAATTTGTAACGTTCTTCCTGTAATATCGGCTCTCTGTGGATCAATAATGAAAGCATTAGATTTGGGTTATACAGTTTGAGGGGAGTACAGGCCCTGACGTAAGATGGAAAGCTTCTAAGTTGATGGTATTGCAAATGTAATATAGTGGATTAATTGTATTATAATTCATAGCTTTTACAGCAACAGTTGACAGCCATTCAGTTGTCAACTTTTCTTCTGCTGATACCCGAACTATTAAAACTTTTAGAACACCTAGGAGAAAAAAAATAAACATTAAGTTTGTATAAATAATAGATCTCGACCCTGGGAGCTATGTAGAATATTCATGAACTGTGTTTGTATTCACACAGCCCCTCTAACACTTTAAATTAACATGTTGTGAATAGAAGATATAAATGTACAAAATTTTCTGTTTTATTAATATCATGTGGGAAGCTAAAGAAAGGTAGAGCGTTCCTGTTTATTTTCTCAGGAAAGGTTATTTAATCTAATTGACGATAATTTACACGTGTGTATGTGTGTATTAAGTTTATCCATTCATTCCATGAGTATGGATTGACTACCCTCACTGTCTATAGAGCAGTTTGCTAGGTGTCAGGGTTACCCTTGAAGTTCCTTTTCAGAGAGAGTTGGATGTTGTCTTTGAAAGTGTAACAACCAGATGAGACTGAACTTGCTTATAGAGAGGGCCTTAAAGCAGAGAGAGCTTTAGATCCCAGAACCAAAGGCTCTATGTACTCTTACCTTAAAAATGTTATGTCATATATAAATTGACTTTTCCCCCATCTTCTTTATTTGCTTATCTCTTAAATACCCAAGTGTCCTTGCGGTGTGGTGTCTAAAAATGGTCAACAAACAAATAAAAACACACTTTGAACAAGCTTACCTTGAATTAAAGGAAGATGGAAGAGATAAATATTGGAGCCATTGAAACTTGGTATTGGGCAAATGAACTATATTATTTTGCATTAGCCTTCAAGGAGCATTCATTCTTTCTAGAAGTCACTAGAAAAGTTCCTCCAGAGTAGCAATGTGTTGAGGATGCTGTTTCTAAACTGATTTACAGGAACTGAGTGAGTCAGATCCAGAGGATTTTCAAGTGCAGTAATGAGGATATTAGCAAGCTTGGTCGGCTTGTGTCGGCAAAATAAAATTGCTCCATAAGTAACATTAATTGCTTTTAAATGAGACCCTAACAAATTGGCCTAGGCCTGGAAAAAAATGATGGTTTGTAATATGGCGAAAATATTAAAATTGGACTTAAAATGGTGTCTGAGCTAATGACTAGATAATAATCACCTATATAAAATTCATTTTCATTAGGAGTTTAATTTACATCATTTTGCATCGTGAATTATTCAGACTTCAAGGGAAAGTGACAAGTAGCAGTTAAAAGACAAATACGGAGCTGGGAGTAAACAGCTCTTCTCCTCATTGACAGCATATTGATTCATAACACTCCAAATGTGGGGATCTGTCAGGGCAATTTGAATAGGCCACTTACCACTTGCATGGTCAGCCTGAAGCAGTATTACCTCAAAGATGTGTGTGTCCTTATTCCAGTTTAAGGAGGTTAAAGGTTAAAGGTTAAGGGGTAGCTTAAAAGCATCATCTGCCTAGCTGCTTAACTTTAACCTGATCAATTTAATGAAAATCTGTTTTACAGATGTTGTTTTAATGTATTTGGCAGGATTTAGGCAGCTTTAACATTAGACGTATGCTAGTAAAAATTATTTCTTTATTTGACCAGAACAACACCTTTCCTTTCATGTTTAAGGTAGAAGGCTTGTGGGTTACGGTATTTTGGCAAAGAACCCAGGGGCAGAATGTGTTGATGATTTTTCCATGTGGACTCAGAAAAAGAATACCTTTATGTCTATTGCTAGCGATGACTGCAAAAACAAACAAAGCTGTGTTCATTTTCTGGCAGTATTCTTTACCTTAGGATTTTTTTTTTTTAAAGGAATTTTGTTATTGTTAAGAAAAGCTTACTCCTTTCTTCAGGCAAACTTCTCTGAAGCAGTAAGCACTATTAAATTTTGATACTCTTTTCCTCTGGAAATTTTAAAGATGAAGCGAAATTGGGCTAGGAAATTCAAACGATAAAATGAAACTGCTGGGCTTCCCTGGTGGCGCAGTGGTTGAGAGTCCGCCTGCCGATGCAGGGGGCGTGGGCTCGTGCCCCGGTCCGGGAAGATCCCACATGCCGCGGAGCGGCTGGACCCGTGAGCCATGGCCGCTGAGCCTGCGCGTCCGGAGCCTGTGCTCCGCAACGGGAGAAGTCACAGCAGTGAGAGGCCCGCGTACCGCAGAAGAGTTAAAAAAAAAAAAAAAAGAAACCGCAGATTGACCTTAATCTTCCCTTTTAATGTCTATAAAGTGAGGTTAATAAGTACTGAATGCATAGATGGCTACAATCAGTGTTGCAAGGTAAAATGTGTGTGTGTGCATCTGTATATATGTATATAATGCCGACACAGTGTTCTCAGCTAAGCACTTTATTAGATTTGATTATGTTTTCCCAATTTCAAGCCTCTGCATCCTTTACAAATTTCTGTCGATTGATATTCACATAATGAATCCTCAATAAATATTTGTAAGATGGATAATGGACTAATGCATGAACTGAGACATACTAAAGAAACTCCTTTACTTCCAACCCTCATTAAAAAAAGAATGCACTGCAATTTGGTCTACCCCTTAAATGATCTCAATCCTTTTCTAAAGTGTCCAGTAAAAAGATTCAATGAAAACCACTTAGCACTACATGTTCCAACTGAGAAAGAACAAATAAGACTTTGGTAATATTTCAGATTTACAGTTTACCTTATTCTTGCCTTAGAATGACCGAGACTTTTCTGGCCAGCTGATTGGTCGACCAGCATCCTGTGCAGGGCATGCAAATACACTTGCCACACCTGTGCTTTAGCTGCTTTGATGATATTATATTGTATTTTTAAGTGAGGTATTCACAGCTTCGCTGGTTCAAAGTCAAAAGCTTAATTATACTAGTTTTTTTTTTTTCTTCCTGCATCTGCTAGTTGTGAAGGAGAATCATCTGTCTGAATTCCATAATGCTGTTTTCATATTTGGATTTCAAATTGGCTGAGGGCAGTGAAAGAATCTCTTGTCTCCATGGTGAGCAAAGGACGACACGTGGGATTTAGTCCTAGGTAACTTTTAGTGTAACATTCCCCCAAGGAATATTTTTGGAGTTTTCTCATTATCCATGTTATGGATGAAAGAATCCGGGTTAAGAACTAAAATCAAGGTGCCGGGGAGGGTCACAGAAGAGAATGCAAAAACCACGCTGGGCAAAGTATGTGGCAAGGAAATAAAAAATGGAATAATTAGCTTCACCTGCCTTTTTTTCTTTTTCTTTTTTTTAACTGGTAGGAAATAATAACCCAATCAGTTTGGAATTAATAAAGAATTAAAAGCATTTTCATTTCAATAGGCCTGAGCCCAACTTTGCAATTTAAAATCAAATATACCCGATATGTACCATCTCAATTATTGAACTGTCATTGTCCCAGTGCGATGGTAGAAGAGGTTAGGAGATTGCGTGGTACCCATATGCATAAAAGTCATTGTGCAAAAGGAAATTGGAATATGTGTGTGTATCTAAAAAAACAAAACAGGTTTTTCTTAATCTTATTCTAGTCATTTGTTTAGATGAAGAAAGCTGTTTTCAGAGATAAACAAAAGTTCTTCTTTTCTGTTGCTAAACATTAACGTGAAGATGGAAAATTTTGCACTTTTTGTGTTAGTTTCAGATTTCTGTTCCTTTCAAGGTTGAAATGCAGTGTGAAATTTAATTTCAGTTGCAGGATTTATTTTTTAAAAAGTGATCACAACTCAAATTATTCTGTTGTATTCTCATATAAAAAGACAAGGCAGAGGTTGAGAAAACAAGTTTCTGTAGTAGAAAAATACATGCTTGCCTAATACTTATAACTAATAAATATACAGATCAAATAGAAGTCAGCTGGTTAGCTAATAGCAACTAATAAATCACTAGTGTTTTCAGATCACAATGTAATTGGCCAGCCCTACTACTATGTCTACTTCTGTTTTTAAGCTTGACATTTACTGAAGCACAGCCATGTGTTGGAACACAGCTACTCCAGCACAAATATGGGCATTCTCACTGCATTCACATGGCGAGAAATATATACTACACTAGGAGCTGAGAACCCTGTTTGTATTCCACTAGGAAGAAATGACCAAAAATGTCTGTCTATCCAGATACATAATAGATAGATACACATATATATAGCTATATATTGATACATACCAATCCCTAGAAGGACTACTTTAGACCAGGTATTAACAACTTATTACATCCATGTCAAGATAGATAAAATGATTTTTAATGTGTGAAATTGTTAACAAACCCAGACAAAATTTAAAGAAAGCAAAGCGTGTCATTGGAATCCTCCTATTTTATTTCTGACACGTCTTTCTTTAACTAGTGCTACCATCTCCCCACACATCAGGCACATGCCGTTATTCTCTTCTCTCTTTTGCTGAAATCCTTACTGTTTTCTCATCTAGAACTTCTCTTCATGGAAGTACTCCGTGTTGTGAGATTACCCATCTAATTCCCCAAAGAAAATGAGCATTCCTTTCATTAAGGAGGAAAGAAGCCTTTTTCATAAAAGCAGAGTAGTGCATCCAAAGGTGTAAATGACTTTCAGATCTTTCCCAAGGTGCATTTGGTTTTAAAGGAACCGCTTGACCTGGATGAATTTCTAATGTGTGAGGGGGGACGGTGGTTACATCAGGGATGGGGTTGTGATAGGGCAGTGCCCCACCCTAAGAGCTTCTTGCATTTCCCTTCTTCCGGATACACACACGCACACACACACACCCCACACACACATCACACCCAACCCTCCACTTCAGAGAAGCAGTAAAAACTCTGGCACTACCATTCATTTCACTCCAGGACCATGTCAACTCAGACTTTGGGATTTATGTTACTGTTTTTGTATAACTTGTGCTCATTCTGTCTCATGTGAAGTGTAGGTATGGTTTAACCCAAATTAATAAGTCCCTATGTGTCCCCCAACCTGAGGTCATTTAAGGAATGCAGACAAAGGTGTTATATCTCATAATGAACGTGCTCTCCCTGTCTGTTTCTTTGGCTTCCACGTAAACATCCCTGTCAGTGGAGCTCGTTTAAAATCGCTGAAATGTTCAGATGGGTCCTAGGATGGCACGCGGTAAGGCGGCCAGAGTCATATGTTAAGCAGGCCTCGCGCTGCCGAAAGGGTCTTGGCCCGGCGGGGGTTGTGGGGGGGAGGAGCTGGCATGTGCATAATGACCACGGTTCTGCTTCCAGAACATCTGGCCGGCCTGCGTTCTACTGGAAATGCTTTACCAAGTTCGCTTGGAGTCTGATCCTCTGCTTAGGCTGAGTTCAATTAGACGTGGAGATTTGTTCATTATTCAGATGATTCAAGCCTTCAAAGGCACTTTTTCCCCCCAAATTATCAGTGTATTGCGGGAGAGCTTATGATGATATGATTATTCAAAAGAGGAACAACGATGGAGGCACAGCCCCCAAGAACCCATTAGGAAGATTCTGTAACCTAGGAGGAGTATGGTGATTGACGTTCTGTTTGCAGAATGCCCAAATGATTTCCCAAGTTCTACTTCTAATAAATACAGAAACATTCATTAAGCACTTCCTCTGGGCCAGGTTTTTTAATGTCTCTGTTTATGGAGGTTGTGTCCCATTAATGAGGAAGGATACAAACCATCTTCTCTAAGGTGATGCTTCCTAACTCACTCTGTTCTTCCAATGTGGCAGGGACATTAATCAAATTAAGGGTTGAATCCATATACTAGCCCTTGAAAGCTTCCATGCTTTTTTTCAACAATGGTTGGTCAAAAGGCTGAGTGTGACTCCTTTCTTGGGTCATCAGTAGATGTAGAACAATGTCACTTGTATATCTTGGCTGACTCATTGCTCTCTTGCAGTGTACAACTTTGTTAGTCAGTTTCAGACAAAGGTTATGGTGGGAATTACAGAGCAGGATAGAGCTTTTCTATTTCTTGGAACATTTATGTTGTTCTTTAAACATGAGGATGGTGCCACTGATGCATTGCCTAGAAAATGAAGAAGAGAACCACTTACTAAAGGATGCAAAATGGGGCTTCCCTGGTTTCGCAGTGGTTGAGAGTCCGCCTGCCGATGCAGGGGACGCAGGTTCGTGCCCCGGTCTGGGAAGATCCCACATGCCGTGGAGTGGCTGGGCCCGTGAGCCATGGCCGCTGAGCCTGTGCCTCCGGAGCCTGTGCTCCGCAACGGGAGAGGCCACAACAGTGAGAGGCCCGTGTACCACAAAAAAAAAAAAAAAAAAAAGAATGCAAAATGTGTCAGATTATAACTTCAGTCAATTCCCTTGTAGAACCAGGATGCTACTTTAGTTTGAGTCTTGGAAGATCTTTCTAACTTCAGTATGCAGTACTGTCGAGAATTCTGCTTAAAGGTAAATTATTGTAATGACAGTTCTGTATTATCACAAATAACACTTACATGTGGCGACATTTCATTTCACTCAGTTTTATAATATTTTATTAACACTCTAGGTTTCCTAAAGGAAAAGTACTTTTGCAGCTTTGACTATAATACGTACATATATTAAATATGTATATGTAAATATAAATGTGTATTGAGACCATATTCTCAATACTTTATTGATACAGATTTTCCTAAATACTTTCTTTCATTGGAAATATTAGGAAGCATAGAATATACACTTCTCTCTCCTTGTTGCTTAAGGGATAAATGTTAGGGTTATATTTTCTGATTACTCAGTTTTTAGGGAGTAGTGTGGAGGACGGTTAGGGTTGAAGAATTCTTTGTCCCTGGATATCTGCTGATAAAAATTAGTGGAATGCAGTGCTGAGGATGGAAAGAAATGAGCTATTGATAAGTCCAACTGTATTGCTTAATTCGAATTTGGGAGGAAAGCTTTAAAAGTTTCACATACTGATTTTCAGTCCATGATTATGTGTCTTGTGTCGAGAAGAGCCTCATTTATAGCTAGAGTTGGTAATTGACTGTCTCTGTATGATTTACAAGCTATTGGAAAGAATCTCACCAAAAATATCCCTTCTTCTGATGCCAGTCTGTTGTCAGTGACACTGTATTGATACTTGACTTATCCATTTATCAATGGCACAAATTTTTGAACAACAATCGCAAGTTAAAGCATTTTATATGCATTATCTCATTTACTTTTCCCAACAGTTATAAGTTGTTTTTCCCATTAAGACATATGAGGAAACTGAGATTCAGAGCAAAACTCCTTGTTCAAGTCCTCACAGATAGTAAGAGCACGTGCTGGGGTTCTCACTCTGGTCTCTTTTCAACCCAAGCCTTCACCTACAGTATAAAGCTTTGCTAATGAAAACATTTTGTTGTAATACTTGAGAACAGGAAGAACAGGGAGTGCAAAAGGAGGAGAAGGGCTGGGGCCCTCAGAGACAAATGACCGTTTTGTCCAGGGTTAGTTATTTTGGAGCCCACCTTTATTCCTTCAAGTTACAGATTCCCTTAAAGACACTGCAGATGCAATGTAATGTAAGAGCTGGCTGGTAGGGTTTGCACCCACGATTGCAGTCAACTGGCGTGATGAACTTACACCTCTTGCAGGCATCTTCAAGCCTGAAGGAGAGACTGCTGGTTCAAACTGTTACCTGACTCTTTCCTATCACAACAGAATTCTTTCCCTTTAAAGAAACTTTCCTTTTGCTGGCATTTTGGGGTGTTTGGTATATTAAATAGTAAAGGACTCATAGAATATTTATCACTTCGAGTGCCTGAGCTCTCAGTGTTTGCAAGTTAAGCACCTTTGGAAGCTGCCTTAATTCATTCAGGTCACCAGGGTACTTCAGCAGTAATGTACTAAATGGTACCCTGCTGACCTGAAAGATGGAATGTGCCTCCCTAAGCATTTAACTTCCTACATAGCAACAAGTAAAGCACAGTCTGCTCTCTGCCCAGGACCTAAGTCTCCTCTTCCCTCTTCCTGACATCCTTATAACTACTGGAGAAAGTCCTATTCATTTGCTACGTAACCAGCATTTTTAAAAACTTATCTTGTTTTGAATTATTATTATTATTATTTTATTTTTTTTGCGGTACGCGGGCCTCTCATTGCTGTGGCCTCTCCCGTTGCGGAGCACAAGCTCCGGACGCGCAGGCTCAGCAGCCATGGCTCACGGGCCCAGCCGCTCCGCGGCATGTGGGATCCTCCCGGACCGAGGCACAAACCCACGTCCCCTGCATCGGCAGGCAGACTCTCAACCACTGCGCCATCAGGGAAGCCCTATTATTTTTTTAACTTGTATCTTTTACTTCTTATTTCGATTCATTTTGTACCAAGCTTCCAGGAATTTTCTCTCCACCATAGGTTTCTAATGCACTCCCTTCCTCTCTCTCCTCCTCGAAATTTTGCTAATGATTCCAAGCAACCGGCCCACATCATTTTAGAACTATTGACATGGACTTCCCTTAGAGATGCTTGAGGAAAGCTTCCCTTCCTGAATCTGGCTACCGATCCTGCAAAAAATTCTCAGTCATTGACACCAATGCAGTTGACCGTACTCATTAATGAAATATTCTTTTAATAGAAAGTAAGAATA
This sequence comes from Phocoena phocoena, assembly GCF_963924675.1. Classification (NCBI taxonomy): domain Eukaryota; kingdom Metazoa; phylum Chordata; class Mammalia; order Artiodactyla; family Phocoenidae; genus Phocoena; species Phocoena phocoena. The sequence continues at coordinate 20,723,300 of NC_089235.1, forward strand.
GTCTTAGTTTTGAAGTGACCGAACTGTTAGCCGGAGAGAAGCTCCCAATACCAAAGCTGGTGTGTGTAAAGGATGCAAGGACATTTGGATAATTATGATGGGCAGTATCTTTTAAAGACTTTAAATATTTCTAACTATTTATTTGGTAGGCCTGAAAATAATACTAGCATATGTCCTTAGAGCCTGAAGTCATTCATTGTTCAGTTGTGGGAAATCAGGTAGCAAGTCTGATTGCCATCACCTCTGGAAGAGTGTCAGTTTACAAAGTATCTCCTTTAAACTCAACATATATTCAGCACTTACCAGTAGGTAACAGGGCAGGTGACACCAGACATGAGGGAAGGGGTGAATGATTCCCCAATTTACACCAAATAAATAGTGTCGTTTTTTAAAATAAGATTAGCATGCTAAAATGGAAAATATGTAAACAGCGGAATATACCTTTCAGAATTTATTTCATTTGGTGAATTGATATTACACAAACTTTGGAAGGGAGAAAATGCGCTCTTACTTACTATGAGATACTATCACCGCTTTTTAAACAGAGGCCCCTCAATGTCTTTTGAGAAAGAATTTGACTAAAAGCAAGTTGTGGTTTAATTTATTTGTTTTGGTTTATTATAATTTGTATTAGCAAATTAAGTAATTAAAAAAAGCCTATTTGGATGGAACCATCGTACCAAGTTTTTCCATCATGAGTATTTCCTGAGAAGATACTCCCCAGGCTCATAACCAAATTCCTTAAAAATAGATCCAAAGAGAATTCATAAATAACTTTTTTTTTTTCTCAGAGAAATAGAGTCTCTGGCTCTGTTAATTCCTTAAATAGTAGAAAAACTAAGATGGGTTTTATGAAGAATTCTTTAGTTTTTAGAGTATTCATTCTTAACATGGCAATAGAATTACCATCCTTTAAGTCAGAAATGCAAAAATTTCCTATTGCTTAAGAGTGTCGATATTTACTTAGATGTATGTTTCAAAATAGACTCTCAGGTATAACATTTACTTATAAGTTCCTGTAGCATGTACTAAGTCATTTTATTTCTTCCTGTAGAACTGTGGCAACCCCTTTAAAAGTAATGGCTTCATAACTTATTGGAAAAGAATTGATACAGAATTACATCGAAATTGATTTTTTTAAAGTCTGTGAATGTTTTTCTAAAAAATGAACCATTTAATTCTTTATCAGTGGGTATAGAAGAATGTGGATATATTCAGTTCTCACGTGTTTGGTGATTATAAAGTCAAAATGCCACTACTCCAGTGATGTTTTCAGCATGTATCCAAGGAGACCTACCTATACCTATTTTGCTCAAACCCTGAAACAAATTGCATGCTCACGCACGTGCGCGCATGTGTGTGTGTGTGTCTGTGTGTATGTGAGAGAGAGAAATGAGTGAGAATACAGTATACGAAGACTTATTTTAAAAAATTGTTGAAGATTATGAGTTGATCATTAACGCTTATTTATTTTGTTTTAAAGTAGAACTCAGAAATCTCTTCCTGCAAATTGTAAGTGTTCTCAGTCCCTAGAGGTAATAAACCTTTGATGATGTTGTGCAAGACTCGTCCACAAGCCCTGAAATCAGTTCTGTATGTACACATGACTAATCAAAAGTTCAGGGAACAGGTTATGATTTGGTAAAAGCGATAGGTGCTCCAGAAAGTAAATGGCCTTACCAACTGGGGGAGCACATTTAGCCTTTTTTCACCTTATAGAAGGCAGGTCCTAGTCCCACCATTGGAGCAGGTATCTTTTTACAAAGGCTTGAGCACTAAGTCTTTTGAAAAGTTCTCTTTTAAAGCAAGGAGTTTCTCAAATTAATATCTATCTAATTAGTACTCTACTCTTTTCTTTGCCTTAAAGTCACAACAGATACAAGACACTTAGACTCAAAAGTATCCCTGAAATTCAGGCAATTAGGTAATCAGAGCAAATATCTTCTTAAATTGATCAACTGTCAATGTCCATAGGGGAAAATGATGAAATAAGACAGCAATCTCAATAATTAAGCATGAAATTATTTAGGAAAATGTGAGTAAAAGTCTCAAGAAATCAGTTCTAAAATAGAAAAGGGAGGAACTAAGAGAACTAAAGTACAAAACCTACCATGTGGGCAGTGCAGCGAATGTTGAGGCCATTGTATTCTGGTTTCTTGCTGCATTTTTTTTTTTTTTTTTAATCTGCAACAGCTTTGTTGAGATATAATTCATGTACCACGAAATTCACCCGTTTAAAGCATCTAATTAAACGTTTTTTAGAATAGTCACAGAATTATGCAATCATCACCACAGTTGATTTCAGAACATTTTCAACACTCCAAAAAGAAATCCTGTGCCATTTACCCTCCCCCCCCAATAATCCCAACCTCCCCTGTCCCGGCCCTAGGCAGCTACTAATTGCCTTCTGTCTATATAGACTTCTTATACTCAACATTTCATATAAATGGAATCATACTATGCATGGTCCTTTGTGACGGGCTTCGTCCACTGAGCATGTTTTCGAGATTCATCCATATTGTAGCATGAATCAGTACTTCATACCTTTTTATTATGGAATTTCCATTGCATGGATAAACTACATTTATTTATCCTCTCATCAGTTGATGGGCATTTGAGTTGTTTCCACTTTTGGGCTATGATGAATAATGGTGCTATGAACATTTGTGGATAGGTTTTTGTGTGAACATGTGTTTTCATTCTCTTAGGTTTATACCTAGAAGTGGAATTCCCAAAAGAGCAATCACTGACATTAACTGGACTCAGTACTGCTGGTCACTTCTTATTTATACCTGATCAGCTTCTATTCCCTTTCCCTTTAACAAATATTACACATGTTTATCACTCTTCTGATGCTCTTTATTCATCTTCTGCTCCATGGCCAACAAGTACAGTGAGAAAAATTTGAACATTTATTGAGCACTTACTAGGTGGCAGGTAATCTTCTAAGTTCTTTAAATATATGAACTCATTTCATTCTAACAGCAAACCTATTAAGTAGACACTATTATTATACCCATTTTGAAGGTGAAGAAACTAAGGCGATGAAAGCTTAATTAATTTATCAAAGGTCACATAGCTGGTAACAGTGCCAGCTGAGTCAGGATTTATACTTGGATTGACTGGTTCCAGCACCCACCGTCTTAAAGAGGACACTTTGTCCCAGTGAAGATACATTGAGAAAGATGCCTGGAAAGGAAGGCCTTATTTGTGGCATGTAAGAGTATAACTGTAATAGCTGATCTTTGGGAAGAACATCCTCTGAGAGGGAAAGAAAAGAAGTAATGATGAGATGGATAGAGATTTAGAGACTTTGGGAGGGGGTAGTGAGGGCTGGCAAATTAGAAAGATCACTGATAACATTACATAGTTTTTAGTTGTTTTTTATGTCAGAATGTAAACCATTATTTGGTTTATACAGTGTTCTTTGAAAAATGTTTATGAACTGAATTCTCCATATTGAATGAAAAATCGGTATATTTTATAATTACTGAAACACATTTTGTTAGATTGGTGTGTTAGTAACACACAAAAGCTTGTTTGTCCTCATTGCACTGTGCTAGTGAATGAAACAGACACAGAGGGTACATGAAGCAGTTCCCGTCCTCTAGAAGCTCTGCAGGTTTTCGAAGAAACCATACAACGCATTTTATCTGCGCTTTATTTTCCCTTGTGAATTGTCCCTAACAGCTTTTCTGAATTCCAGAAGTTTGTAGGGACATTTTTAGTCCTCTATATAACACATTTTAGCAATGTTTACTCCTTTGTGTCATCCAGAAAGTTAATATTTAGATTTCCTGTGGCATTTACGGAAGAAATTAGATTCCTGCCTTGCAGAACTTTGATAAAGTGGCTGTTTGTTTCCACACAAGATGTCCCATTGTTGAAAAATAATGTGAAAAATAATGCACAGGAACAGTATAATTTAAATTTTCTCTCCCTCTTGCCTACCACTCTCCACCTATGTGATGTTTTGTGAGCATGATTTTTATGTTTTCAGAGTAGTAAAGATGTGGATAAAGTGAAATATTACTTGGTGCTTTTTTTTTTGCCAACTAGAAGGATTCTTTTCCTTTTTCTAGATATAAAAACAAAAATAGACTTGTTTCTAATAGCTAATCTAATTAATCAGTGGTAAATGGTCTTGAGATTTTATCTGTAGATATTTCAGGCATCATCCTATTTTATTCAAACACTTACAACTGACCTTGACGTTTTCAATTTCCAGAGACCTCCTGCTTACATGGGTAGGGTAAGGTCAGGGTTTGGGCTGACAGTGTTCCTACTGTTAGAACATAACATTGCATAATTTCTCCTTTCTGTTTTACTCTGAAAAAAGTTTTTAAGGAATAGTTACGCAAGAAAATATGATAAGCTCTCATATTGTCTCAGGCTAAAAGATTCCCTAGAGCTGCTTTCTTGAGTCTGAAACACACTGAGACTGAAAGATTGGATGACTATTTCGGCACTTACGTCCAGGAACACTGATGAACTTAATAAGCCTTGACAAGGTGGGTATCACTTTTGATGCCCTCCCATTATTAGTATATTGGGGGTGGGGTGTGGTGGGAGAGTGTGGGGTGATGTCTCAAAGAAAGGCAGTGGAAGATATGCCCATCTATCTCCCTGCAGCCCTCTGTAGCTCAAGAAAAGTTTAAAAGAGTTAGGCATTTTCTGTCTCTAGGCATCCAGCTGACTTTCTCACTCTTTATGTGGTTTTTGGCAAGCATTTCTGTGCCTTAGTTAATATATTAGTAAATGCAGAAAAAAACACTCCAGTGAGTTCTAGAGATCTTAATTAAGGTACAGAAATAGCTTTGAAAACGCATTCTGAGATGAAAGCTTTTCTTATATGTGGAAAATATTACTCGTGTCTTGTCAGCACATCTACTCCATTGGCATTGCTCTTTGTACTTGGAGATAATTTCTTCTTTTCTTATTATTGGTAAGACACTTCCCTTTTTAATTTCTGTGAGTGCACTTGGTTACACTACTATATCTAAGACTTTTCTGTCATTCCTGAAAAGCCATTCTTAACTTTCTCTCTCCAACTAGCCTTCAATCGAAATTTGCTTTGAAGAGGAATGTAGCTATATTACACTCATCAACTTAAATATGGGTAAATATAGCTCAGAGAAAATAACTATTTGTGTATCCTTTTATGTGCTTTAAATTCAATATCCATTCTTTCTTAGAAGTTTGCCCACAGAAAAGGAACTCTGTATGGCACTTTTAAATACCACTTTTCAAATATGCCAAATGTGAATTTGCAAATATGTAGTAGTAAGTGGAGCTCACACAGCTGAAAAATGAATGTTTAAAGCTTCTGTGTCTGGCATTAATTTGTTTCTGCCTTTTGGCTGCTGCCACAATTTTTTCATCTGTAAAATGGGTACTGAGTTACCATTATGATTAGAAAGTCAGCATTAACTTAACGGTCGTTGAGATCTGGTCTACACGTAATCACGTCTGTCATTCTTAGAGCTGAATTTATTCTGAGCTTTAACAAGTATTTCTTCTTAAATTGCTGAAGTAGTTGCACGTATTTATCAGGTTTCAGATTTTCCATTGTTTTGTTTAATCTGCAGATATATGTTTATGTATTTTTCTTGTAAACAGGAAGCAGGGTAATAATTGTATATAGAGAAATAGCTAAACCGCATCTCTGAATCCCCTGTTCTTTATTTACTTATTTGACTAATCATGTCACTTAATCTTTTGATAGCCCACTCTGTCGGGCCCTGTGCTGGGGAATAAGGATATGGCATCAAACAAGACAGACACAGGCCTTTTGCTCTGGTAGAGCTTACAGTTTAGTGGAGGAAACAAGCGTTAAACACAGAATCACATATGAGGCAAAGAAACAATTATTTACCTTTGTGAACAAATAATATAAATAGTTGTTTTTGATCTGGCACGTTTATTTGTGTCATTAGTACATAGGTATTTGTGTAAATCAAACTCTTCCTCTACTCTTGAAAGAAAGTGAAGAATTTGAGTGAGACCCTGTATTGAGGTATTTAGAAAAGTAGCCGGGGATGAACTGAATTGACTCCGCTAGATATCGGCTGTCCTGTAGAAAAAGGCATTTATTTACCAGTGAGATCTGATCAGAGTGCAAGCACTTTTGAACTTGTTGTGGGGTGGGGGTGGGGGGTCAGGAAACATTTTTGTGAAAAGACATTCTGGAAACGGCTGCATATCCAGTTGACGGATTTGTGCAGAATGTGTGTGGAAGGTTGAATGAACTAAAGGTGAACATGAGATTCCCTGTAGGAACTTTCAAAACATACTGATGCCAAAGCTACCACCTCTGGGGGCGGGGTGCAACCCGGGATCTCTTCATTTAAGTGGATGATACTGATCATCTGTCGGATTTGAGGATCACTGGACTAGTGGGCTGTGAAAGTCGCCGTCTATCTGAAGACTCCTGAAACGGTAGTGACTGTGGAGGGTGTACTGAGCTGGGCTGCATTAGCATCTGTACCTCCTTGTTCAGAAGTGGAAGCCGTGTCTTCCTCTGTCCCTTGTGTTCTCTCCGTTCATGGGCTAAGACTTTGCTAGAGTCTGTCAGTCCTGCGTACTCTGTCTGAGGAAGTCGTGGAAGGCATAGCCCTCTGTCTTGCTCCTGGTTTTGCCCCTAAGGACAAAAGTCTGACCTGTTTTGATATATAAAAAAAAAAATCCCATTTCAGTAGGAAAAATGACAAACCTTTATAAAGAAAACCTTTCTGCACAAAACAGCTGTTTTTTTGCTGAAAGTCTGGCACTTTAGTGAACTGTCGGGCCAAGAAACTACTCTCTCAGTCCAGATGTCGGTTAAAAAAAAAAAAAAATCTAAGGCCCCTGGATTGAATTTTGGAGGAACATCTTTGCTGGTAAATTTTTGGAATCACATGTTGCCTCATCATAATTGCAGAAATCCACTCTCCTCGTACACAAAGATATCCCCAGGCAGCAGACATATAGTCTGTTTTCTGAACAGGAATCTTACAGGTCTCAGGAGAGTCAGCTTCCACAGGCTTGCTGGGTTGTACGCTCATTTGTAGCTCTCTGTAATGATTCTGCAATTTCTCATTTTCTTGCTATTCTAGGAAGGCAGATCCTGAGGTTTGGTTTTTGGAGTTTTGCATATTCTCTTTCTTTCTCGCCATAGACGTGGATATAAGTGTATGTGTGTGGGTTGTGTGTGAGGGGTGTGTGTGTGTGTGTGTGTGTGTGTGTGTGTAGGTATAGATGTGTGTATGTAAGTTTGTATATCACTTTATCTTGTTTATGAGAGAGAACCATGTATTGTTTCATCTATAATTTGACAATTTTCTTTTAATGATATCTGTACTTTTCTTTTCTCCCAAATATAGCATCTAATACAGATGCACTGGAAGCTACAATGACTACCAGTGCTAAAAAGAAGCAAGTAAATACAGTGATCAATTTCATAAGCAACAGAAACTGTATTGTCAGAGCACACAGCCCTGAAAAAGTTATTGTATTTAACCACTTGCATGTTAAAGACTAGATCTTTGTCATAAAGAAATACCTTTTTTTTTTGTAGATCAACTTGAAATAATCAATCAGTTCTGTGCTGACCCCTGATCTACTGTAAAATGCCAATGCCAAACTGTATCTGAGTCCCACTGGCCATATAGCCTGTGTCCCACAAAAGACCCAGATAAAACAATCCCTCTTCCCACCAACTGAAAGAGCAAGCTAATGAAATAACTGAGTTATTTGCTTAAAAAAAAAAATCAAACCAGGGCTTCCCTGGTGGCGCAGTGGTTGAGAGTCTGCCTGCAGATGCAGGGGACATGGGTTCGTGCCCCGGTCCGGGAAGATCCCACATGCTGCGGAGCAGCTAGGCCCATGAGCCATGGCCGCTGAGCCTGCGCTTCCGGAGCCTGTGCTCTGCAACGGGAGAGGCCACAACAATGAGAGGCCCGCGTACCGCCAAAAAAAAAAAAAAAAAAAAAAAATCAAACCAATCATTTCAAGCTCTTTCTATTAATTTGACTGGCTAGATCAGTTACTTGAGTCCAGCTGATGCATGTAGATCAGTGCAGAATAGAAGTTTCCTGCCCTGCCTGGGCTGAGCCTTCTGCATTTAGTTATCTAAGGATGATGTTCCGTGAGCACACATAAGTGTATATAAACCTTTGGAGGTTTGTGCTCAAGTAAAAAACATAGGACAGTGTTACATGTTTGTGTGACCTAGAGCGGTTTGCTCTACGATGATGGACATCTCATCTGCTTGTGCCAGTATGAATGCAAGGATATTTCATAGTCATAATCTGTTAATACCAGTTAGCAGTGTCACAAATTAAAGCATTAGTGGATTTGTGTTGCTTGAGGAAGCAACTGATATAAAATGCCGGGAGGCTGGAGGAGTGGGGTAGTTGATTGTAACATAATTCTACATACCATGGGGTCTCCGTGCCGGTGGTGTGAAGCCTCGGAGTACACCTTCACAGGGAGATCAAATGAATAGTTCAGTGGACAAAGGATATATCATTAAGATGCATTAGTCCAGATACATCCTCAAGGGAAAAAATTCTGGTGACTAGAAGATAACAAAAAACAAAAGAAGATATCCTTTTATTCACAGAAAAAGAAAGGTTTCACTATGTAAAAAAACCCAAACAAACCAAAAAACTGTTCATTGTACATACAAAAAATTCTTCCCAACATTTGAAGAAGTGCATTTTCTTTTTTTAAACTGAAGTATAGTTGATTTACAATGTTGTGTTAATTTCTGCTGTATAGCAAAGTGATTGTTATACATATGTATACATTCTTTTTTATGTTCTTTTCCATTATGGTTTATCACAGGCTATGGAAGATAGTGTCCTGTGCTATACAGTAGGACCCTGTTTCTTCTCCATCCTGTATGTAATAGTTTGCATCTGCTAATCCCAAACCCCCAGTCCATCCCTCCCCCACCCACCCTCCCCCAGAAGAAGTACGTTTTCTACATTTGCATCGTTTTGGACCTCTACTCACTTAAATAAAAACTTAATGATGGTTTTCAAAATATATTTTTACAGGAAATGTTAATACTCCTGTGACAGAGATTTTGACCAAATCATTAATGTTGATACTATCATGAAGGACACATAACTCTCTTATCAAGAGAGCTGTCACCTGGGAATATGGAAACAATTGCGTAAATTATGGAAGGAATATTAGATTAAATTTCCTCTTTAACTTTAGTAGTGGTTTGAAAGAGTAATGCATTTATTACTGTAGCACATTTTGTATTTGCCTAGGCATCTAAATGATTTTTCATATTTCTCCCTTTTTAGCCTAGATTATGGATATATTCTGAGAGAAAGTTAGAGGGACTAACAATTACAGAGAATGAGAACCCGTGGTTAAAATTATATGCACATTGAACTACAATGAGGGTATTAAAAGTATTTCATCCCATTTGTAAAATATCTTCCGTGACTATGAAAGGGCAGTATTTTTCCAATTATATCTGCTTTAGCCTGCAACTGGATTACCTTATAAGAACTCTTATAAAGCAAAGAGTCCCAAAATAATTGAAAGTGGAAGGACAGATAAGCTGGGCATATAAAGGCCCTGAGCAAACTTCCCTCAATAGCATTCGCAGGACAGGAAAAAAAAAAAAAAGTTTCTCTTAACTCCTGCTTAGGCCCAGGTGACCACTTTAAGCCTTAGCATCTGGTTGCTTCTTATTGACAAGGAGTGCCTACTGCATGTGTCTAGAAGATTGCATTTTGACTCTCCCCAATATTAATAACCAGATTCGATCTGAGGCCTGTCCAAGGTCAGGTGGACGGGCCAGGTGAGCATGTTTGTCTGTCTGCAGGAACTGTGACATCTACTCAGAGTGACAGGTGTTAACCTTCAGGCCACCAAAAGGAGCCTCTTCCTGCTGGGAACAAAGAGCCCCAGGGGCTGTGGCTGCCTACTCCTCCTAACACCCACCCCCGTGCTCGTAATATTTTCCCACGTGATACACTGTTGAAGGAATGCATTTCAGAAGAGGTAAATGATTAAAATCAGCTCAATAAAAGCAATAATATCTATTTGCATTCTTGTTCAGAACTTTGATTCAGATTTGACAGTGTTTTATGTGGATTGATTTTGCACGGCTTTTCCTTTTTTAGGTGAACGATGCAGCCATGCTAGAGCGTGATATGGTTATTCCTGAAATGCCCCTCGGTTTTGCAAGTAAATTAGTACAGAAGCTCTAGAGTATGGGGTAAGACATATTTTAGAAACCAGATAAACAACTCTGGAAGCTCCAGAATTTGTAGTATTCTACTATGAAACATATCAAATAAACTCTTTTGGAAAAAAAAAAAATTCTTGCCTCTTTCTGGGTAAAAATTCCTAAGAAGCTATTTGATTCCTAATTGATTTTCTACATCAGTTGTTCATTGAATAGATAAGTAGTGCCTGTGATATTTGATTACAGAGCAAGGCACCCATTTAACCTTCTGTTCTTTCCAGGCCAGGATTTCAAATACAATAGAATGTTCCTCCCCAAGGCTCAGGAGGATTAGACAGCTAGCAGTAATCCCTGATAGGCTGAAATAGACCTGATAGAACTTCACCTCACTTGTTTAGGATTACCGACATGAATTCAGCTCACCCAGCAGCATTAACCCTTTGCGGACTTGGGCTGGGCTACACTATCAGTAAAAGCAGTAAATAAGCAGAAACCTATTAATAAATTCTAAGCAGTTACATCTTACTTCTTGACCAAAGCATAATAATATTTGTTTTTTGTTTTGCTGTACGCGGGCCTCTCATTGTTGTGGCCTCTCCCGTTGCGGAGCACAGGCTCCGGACGCGCAGGCTCAGCGGCCATGGCTCACGGGCCCAGCCGCTCCGCGGCATGTGGGATCCTCCCGGACCGGGGCACGAACCCTTGTCTCCTGCATCGGCAGGCGGACTCTCAAGCACTGCGCCACCAGGGAAGCCTAGCATAATAATAATTTTAAAGTTAGGACAGATGTGTGCTCTACACTGATCTGCCAAAATTTTCTGTCTTAAATATGTCTCGAGATTTATATTACTTTATCTTCTTAAATATAATTTTGTTTCAGAAACTTTATGAAAAGTTCTGGATCGTGGAATAGCTTTCCCACCACGGTCATGCTAAAATCATCTTGTGGAAGCGAAGGATAAATGACTTCATATAAAGTAGGCCCTTGATGTTCTAGGTTAACTGCAACCAAAGCAAGTAGGAAAATCCCCAAACCTCATTTTAGCCAATGGTTTCCAGTCTCTTCCTTTTCCTTCCATAGAGCAAATTCCATAGGTTTGAGTTGAATTCTCTCTCTTTCCCCTCTGGGGGATATGAAAATGAACTGAGAAATGGCCAAGAGGCAGGAAATCAGTGGGTGAAAAAGAACTTAGTTAAAAGGTATAGTTAATCCATAGATTGGAAAGTCAGCCCATGTTAATCAAAGAGACGCAAGGAAGGGCATACACTCTTTCAACGCTGGCAGCAGTACTGGCCTTTATCATGGTTTTTAAATAATTTACATTGAAATCTGCTCCTGACACTATTAGGCCATCAAAATAAGTCCCACGCAAAGTCACAGGTTTGAAATGGGTGATTAGTGACAACGAATCTGGGAGAGTCCCCCCAATCGTTATGAAAGTGATTACCCTGAATCATCCAGGTCTTTTTGTGTTGACTCTTTAAAAATTCATATTCACAACTACTTCTATTAATTATTGAAATAAGTGATTCTGGTTTGGATGATTAGAACATTCCCTACCATGTTCATAGGTTTTAGAGTAATGTAAGTTTTATTTGAGAGACTTAACCGCCTAATAATGTTGTGATGGTGACTATGACCTCATTGCCTATGGTAATATTTCAAGGTCAGAGATAATTTAATGCTAAAGCACTGCTCCTTCCCCCTCCTTTCCTGAAATTTCTTTTGTTAGTGGTTCTTAAAGGGTTTAATTAGAGCAAACATTTGTTTTTATTAAAACATTTTAGTAGAACAAATACAATCACAATAAAAGGACAACTATGAAGAATTTTTGGAAGCATTTGCATTTGCTGTCCTTTTCCACATTCCCTGCCCTACAGATTTACTGCAGTGGTAATGATAGCCAACATCAAGATTACAAGAGGAGAAATATGGTGCGTACCTTGTGCTTTGAAGCTTAGCTTTTTGTAAGAACTAAAAAATAAATCCAGTGAGTAAATGGATGAGATTAAGGCTGAAGCAATGACCCTGCTCTAATAATAACATTTTGTTTTTGTTTGGTAGAGAGTGAAGAGGTGCCGTGAAGTGGGGAGTTGTGACTTTAAATGATTCTGGCAAGTCTTTAATTAATCCTTCATTTTAGTTACTTTTTTATACAAAATATCTAGTTGTCCTGGTTTTAAAGAACAAAAGATGATTTCTGTTGTTCCATTTAGGTGACATATTATTCCAATTAATTGGAAAAGTGCTCCCATGGGATGGATGACTCGAGGATGGGGCCTCTTAGACTTGGTCTCTTACTGTGGTCCTGGATTTGCCATTTTCTCCTGACATGCTTTTACATATGCTGTTGCTGAGATTCCAGTTCTTTGTTGTATGTTATAAAATTCTATTGCATCAGCATGAACAAAACAGAAATATTATAGACGTGAACCTTTCACCCCAAAAGACATATAACAGATTGAAAAGCTCCAGACCAGGGTAACAAGAATGCTTGCAGGCAGCATGGATGGGTTTACAGATGACTAAAAGCTGGTATTAATAAATCTCAAAAGGAGAAGAATAGGAGCAGAATTTACTGAAGTCTATGAAATAATAAAGAGATGTGAAGCTAGGCCATGTGCCTCTTTGTACTGTGTGTCAGAAAGAAACTGGAAATCCTTCCGTGTCACTGGGAGCAAACACATTTCAAAGTGACAAAGGAGAACTTGGTGTTTGTTTTTCTATTTGTTAATAAAAAGTAATTTACCTCTGGAATAATTGAGTTAGAAGATTCTGGAAAAACTAACTCATCTTGGAATCGTAAGGATAAAGGAGACCTTGAGGAGACTTCTCCCTGGCAGACAGGCAATATTAAAACCATCTCCCAACGAAGTCCATCTGTATTATTTTTAAAGAGAAGGAACTGGTTTGGTTGCGGCCAATGGAATGCTTTGTGACCACATGAACAAAGAGATGATAACTGAAGAGTTTAAAACTCTGAAGCAAAATTGATTCTGCAAACTTTGTTCACATAATATGCTGTTGCAAAAATTCTTAAGTTTTCTAAAAGAGTTTTGCCTCAATAGGGTACTTTTAAAGATACCCTGGGGTATGCAAACTTAGTTAACACATGGTCCCTGACTTGGGGATGGTAAGAGATACCCACAAACTACTACTACACCATATATAAAGCTCCTACGTTTTGTGTCAGCACAGAATACCAAAAATTCTATGTACCAAGGAATATTTGATGTCTACTGTATTATTCAGTCCTCCCGACAGCCCAGCGAGGTACAGGCAGTTACCATTGCAGTTGTATGGATGAGAAGATGAGATCTAGCAAGGTCAAGTGTCTTACCCAGGGTCATACAGATAGTTGAGGAGCTGGGGTGTGAATACAGATTTGTCTGCCTGGAGGCTGTGCTCTTAATCATTGTTCTTCACTACTTAGCTTCTCTGAAGGCTGACATTATCAGTTGGGTCCAGGGACCCCTGGGGCATCCATTGGTGAGCTTCCGAAAACGAAAGGTGTGGGGGATCAATCTTCTGGATGTATAAAAGTATCTGCATTTTCCCATCAAGGAATGTTTCCATACCTCTTATAAGATTCTCCAACCCTATAAATGTAAGAGCAAGCATCCTAGAAAGTGGACACAGAGAGCTACAAAGTGGTGAGACTTTTTATTAGTCCAGGAGAGTATGGCTAACTGGGTAAAACAGGAAAAGGATAGTGTTTGGTTGGAATCTTACAGGATCTGGATAGGTGGTTGTCAAGTCTGGAAGTACAGAGAAGGGGAAGAAGCCCATTATCTGAGTCAGAAAAGAGGTGATTGTCTGCTCCCCAAGTTACAACCGACTCAGTATCATTGTAGACATTTACCTTCTTAGCAATGGCAGACTGTGATCCAGACGTTAGTAACAGTGGTACATGCCCAGGGAATCCATGTTTTTTGTTTGTTTGTTTTTTGTTTTTGGCTGTGCCGCATGGAATGCGGGATATCTTGGTTCCCCGACCCAGGGCTCAAACCCATGCCCCTGTAGTGGAAGCCTGGAGCCCTAATCACTGGACTGCCAGGGAAGTCCCTGCCCAGGGAATCCATGGGTTTGAGTGTACATGGGAGCTGCTCTAACTTCTCTCCCATTCAGTCACTGATCTGTAGATGTCAGCAGACATTTCATTTCAAGCATAACTGAAGGAATGCTGAGTTTCCAAAGTAAGTCAATCTGTTGTCTCATATTTTCAGGATCAGTAATGTAGAACAATGCTCTCTCAAGCTATAACAAAAATAGTATAACTGTATATTTCTGAATCAAAGGAATGAATGCTGGTCACACAGGAATTACTAATTTTAGCTAGCATCCTTCAAAGTGACTATGAGAACCAATTTTTACTTAATGTGATAACTGTAGGTACCACACTTATGATCAGAGTTTTTGTAAGGAGTAAAATATATGGTAATAGTTTCTAATAAGTCCTCAGGTGCTATTTTTTTCCATAAAAATTTTGTTATGACTTGAATTCCTTTATCAAAGTATTATTATGTATGTCATCAGTATAAATGGGTTAATACAGGCATTTTCTGGTAAAGTAACTTTTTTCAAAACTGTTTTACATTTTAGAAGGGCAGTCTGTTTTATGGGATATTTAAGTGTATCTGTGTTAAAGGAGTGTTCATTGATAAATTATTCATATTCATAATATTTTATAAGTTCAAAAAGTTGTTAAAAATGAATGAAACGGCTACTGTCAATGTCACGTATATTTTGAGTGAAAACCATTTTTACCTAAAATTAAACATTCCTTTGGAGTTCTTGCAAAGCCAAGGCCTCGCTATTGGCCATAACTATACCGTAAAACTAAAGAAGTAAAACACAACGGTAGTGCCTTAGTTTATTTTCAGGATCAAAATGCAAAATAAAACGCAGGAAAATATGAAAAGCAATATTTTTCAAACATGATTTGCTCTCATAAAACAGTTGCAAAAATAAGGAAGGGCTTTTCAAAATGTGCTTTTGCCTCAGTATCCCTTTGGAGAATTCTCCATCGGTTTGTTTCTGAGGCTGCATTTCTAATAATGGAGCTGTCATTTTCTTCATTCTTGCCTTTCAGAACAAGGGTGGGGGAAGATTAAAATAATCTTCAAAGCAGACACCATTACACTGAGTGGACCCTGGCATGCAAGCCGCTTTTCTAAAGCAGCACATGATCGTTAAATATCCACTCAAAGCAGAGTATTTAGACAGAGCTTCATCCAGACTGTGGAGAGGCCTGGAATCATATATCCTTCTCTATGTCTAGCTCATGAAATAATCTAATACAATTGCCTTTTGTTTTTTAATTGCAGAAAGGAATCTGGATGTCCAATGATTGTCAGGGGGAAAAAAATAGCGTTGTACAAAGCTTTAAATTAAAATGAAAGTGAAACAGTGTTAAGACCAGCAGAAAAGGATAGAGGTCTAGTCCATTTTTCTTGTGGGGAGTAAGCTCTCATATAGCTCGACTGGGCTGAGATACACTAGTGTCCAGAGAAGCTCACACTCCCCCAGTCTGTGCCCTGTGTGCACAGTGATCAATGGAGGCCCAGAGCCTGGAGGCGAGGGCGGGCAGGTGATGGGCAGTAAGGATAATACCTTTCATTTAAAAGAGAAAAAAAATTTTAATAACAAATGTTAAAGAACTGTTTTAAAACGTGTCCTCATTTCAGTTTTGAGTCAATGCTACTTGTCAGTGCCATAAATAGCAGTAAAAAGAAAAAATAGTCATTAATTTTAGTAAATATTCCTTTTGCACTATATTAAGGTGTATTCATATGCTGAACTCTCATTTTAAGAGCATGCCCAGATTGGATTTTCTTTTTCATAAATGGCCCTGATAAAAGTCAATCTTCCAAGTGTTTTACAGTATCATGGTCCCCAAACCTCAGTAGGGAAAGGCCCAGCTAATATGACACATGCTAATAAGAGACTGATTTTCCGTTTTTTGTTTTTTTTTTTTTGCGGTACGCGGGCCTCTCACTGCTGCGGCCTCTCCCGTTGCGGAGCACAGGCTCCGGACACGCAGGCTCAGTGGCCATGGCCCACGGGCACAGCCGCTCCGCGGCATGCGGGATCCTCCCGGACAGGGGCACGAACCCGTGTCCCCCGCATCGGCAGGCGGACTCTCAACCACTGCACCACCAGGGAAGCCCTGATTTTCCATTTTTAATGTCTTATGCTGATGCCAGATGATGTATCCGGCTAACCACTTTAAACTTTTCAGTAAAGGTTTGATAATAGATGTCATTATTGAATGTCCTCACTCATGCTCCTTTGAAACAAATGATCACCTATTAGAGGATAGAGACAAAACACATTTACTTGAATGAAATGTTTAATAAGGTACATCAGGATTTGTTTTTATTGGTATTGTTCTATGAATATTTTATGTGCTAATTTAGGGTTTAGGAGTACTTAGTCATCCAAGCTTTCCAGTCTGAAAAAGGCATGTACCTTAAACGCCAGCCTTTAATGTTTAGAACATATTTATAAAACATACTTGTCCTCTTCTTAAAATTGAAAACATCTGTTACAGATTTTCTGTTAAAAAGTTATGGACGAGAGACCCTGGTGATGAGGCAGTCTGCCATTTTGAATGGGAATTAAGCTGACAGTGCATTCTGCACCAGTGAGGCCGTGAAAACAAACAAACAAAAAAGGCAGATGGTTCATTTAGTTTAGTAATTGTAATTTGTTGTTCATTAAAAGTAATTCCCACACAGGCATTCTTTATTCTGATACAGTATATGGAAAATTTTACTCTGGAAACCTGACCTAATAATTTTTTTCTTTAGCATAATTTGCAATGACGTCTGATAGGCAGTTGATTAGAGCAGAATGATTTCTTTAGAATGAAAATTAATTATAATTTTTGCAGCTTTCATTAGTCTGCTTTTGTAACTACCCTGGCTAAACAGCAGGGGTTTAGCCCTGAAATGCTGAGTATCACTGGATCATTTGCAGTTTAGTCTCCCTTTTAAGATGATTGGACCTTTTCATTGCAGTTTCTACATCTCCATCAAATGAGGCTTCTCCATAAAAAATTTCAGTGCACTTTGAAATATACTTGAATATACGTTTACAGTAGCAAAGTTAGTATCATACTAATCTAACATCATACTGTGTAGTCTTTTAAACATATTCATGAATAGAGGCATATTTTCATCTTCAGTGTTATATAATATGTTACAGGGATATTTCCTGAATTTATACCAATTCTTACAGATGCATACAAATAGCAGAGATTTTAACAGTGGGGATTCCATTCTTTAGAGACATGTGAAATTGTTTGAAATACAATTTAAAGGAAGGAACATGATGTTGACACTGGATTGATGATGGAACAGATTTATAGAGGAACCAAGTTTGTTCCAGTGTTAAAATCTGATTGATGTACGTAAAGTGACTTCAGAAAATTATCTTCTAAAAGAAATGTATGTCTGACAAAATCAGTAGGTATATCCTAGGAAGGAATTTGATCCTTTGTAAGTGTATACTATTTCTGCTGTGCCATTATGATATTTTTGTTATACACATCCACGTTGATATTAATGTAATTTTTCCAAAAGAAGATAAGAATTGTGGTGGGTTCTGAACCACCAGGTGAATTTATGCATTGGATTTATTTCACTTTGAAAATTCATTGCACTGGACTTCAGATTTTAGAAAGTGTTACAGGAATATCCAAGAAATAAACACTTCTCTATCAATTGTTTTTTAACCATGGACCAAAAAAGCCCATCTTTTCTCCCTTCATGAAAAAGCATTAGAATTCAATAGAACTAGTGATATTTTGTTAGATATATAGCATTTTAATGAAATTTTTGGTAGATATTTTTGCATTCACAACTTCTTATATCCAGAGTTCTAAATTTTTGTAATTAACTATCCAGGAAATGGTTTTCACACTGTAAAGAAAGTCTTCTGTTTTATAACACAATTCCTGTTTCTGTGGAATATGAACAAGACAGTGTTTATTGTAGTCAGAAAAATTGTTGGCATGATTCTGCATAAGTGAAGAATCTCTGGATTGTCTCAAAGTGTTAGCTGCCCATTTGCAGACAAACAAGCTTTTAGTGTGCAATTTAGGTCAATGGATCGAGGGGAGAAGATGTGTTTAGGCGACAGATTTTAAATCACCATAATATAAATATGCTTCCCTTTTCATCCGGAATTTGCTTTCTTTCAAGGTAATTTAGTGCAGCAGACATGCACTTATGCCTATCTTTGTAATTTTAGGGATTAGGATAGTGAGGATTAAATGCTGACCCTTAATCTTCAATATCAACTTTAAGAGCGAAATATAATATGCAAATGGAACACATTCATTTTGTGTTTATATATTTTAATCTCTGTAATTTAGTCTTAAGAAGATGGAAACTCATCTTTGCCTTATTTATTTTGAATCCTAAAGCAAGATGCCATTAAAATCTTTATCCTTCTGTCTTAGTGGATAAATGTTTATCCTTTAGGGATTAGAATATAATTTTTTTAAAAAATGACTTTAACCTAACAACACTTTTCTATCAAGGGAAGTGACATGTGTGTCTGATGTAAAAGTGTAGTTAGACTTACTTATGTTAAATACATGGCTATGTTGCAAAGACCAGCTCTGAGAAAAGTACACATGATATACTTTTGTTTTAAATTTATTTTTAAAAAAGTCAGAAAATTGAATTTTTATTAATAAAATCAGTTAGTGGAGTTCAGATCAAGTTTACTTTGTTCTTAATAAACTTTTCCTCTGTGGTTTGAATTTCAGTGTATGGCCAGGAGTGTCTTCTAAATAAAACATTTATTAGGGTGAAATATTAAGTTGATATAAAAATCTGGGCCATATTTTTTTAGACAAATAAACATTAGAGCTATATTAAGTAGCAGATCAAAAAGAGAAATACAGTGTGAAAAACAGAAACAAAGACTCCTTTTATGCCTCTGGCCTTACTGGAAGAATGGGGTTAGAACAGTCTGCTGAGCTTGGCTCGGTGGTTTCCTCATCTAGGTAGTTTCCAGTCTATAGACAGAGGTCTTCCAGATCTCTGGATATGTAACATGAACGTCTACCATATACAATTGATTTTTGAGCAGCTTGTGATGGATTAATGGCTGCATATGTTGCCAAAAATGCAGATAATTTCAGATCGCAAGTTGTCCTTCAAGTTTTTCAAAATAGGAAGGTAAAAACCTCTTGATTACTTGTAGGCGTAACCCTGAACCTGTTCTCAGGCATCCAGAAGCAGCATTATGTCGTCACAGGTAAAAGGAACGTGGAATGCCAGATGACACACTGCAAACATGTACGTTTAACCTAGACTTTTTTTTTTTTCTCAGAAGTTTATTACTGCCAGTAAATACACAGTTGCTTTCATGAACAAAATCACTCTTAGAGTTTAAACACTTGTTTACTGAATCCTAAAAATGGACTTACTGATGGAACCAACATCGGTGATGGTTTCCCCTCCTAGAATCACAAACTTTTACTCGCTAAGTAGTAAATCTGTCTCTGGACCTACATCTCCCTGACTACTACAAGTAAATTTATTCTTTCTCAGATACTTAATGCAGTTTTATCTTTTCTTGGTTATAACTGTCATACGGTTTTCTTTTTTTTAAATTCTGACTGTAAGAATAAATGATAAGGCCTTTAGAAAGCTTGTGCATTTCCGTCGTCACTATCTTGTCATAAAAAAGGGACATAATACATTTCATTCTAACAGATTATTTTACTAATGACTAAATAAACAATTACATATATGGACTAACACTACCATGATATTTAGCATCTTTCAAGAGTTTATGTACTTTGCCCAGTTGCTTATTAGGCAGTGTAGCATAGCAATTACAGATTTGGAGTCAGAGAGACATGGATCCAAGTCTCCGTTGTGCCACTGATTTGCTGTGTGACATGGGACAAGTTACTTAACCTCTCTAAACCTTCAGGTTCTTCATTTATAATGTGGGATTCTTATAGTCCTATATTATAAGGTTTTGTGAGGATTAAATACAATAATGAATGCTATCTGCTTTGCCTAGTGACTGGAACATAGTGAGAGATAAAAAATAATAATTATTTTTATAAATTTACCTATTATGCTATTATATTGAAACAAGCTAATTGTAGTTGCGTTTGGCAGAGGCTGTTTGTGAAAAGCTGTTATAGTCACCGTGAATTTGTAAGAATCCACCGCAACTTGTTGTCAGTGGCATTAGCCAATCAGAAATGGTATTTTTTTAAATTTGATTTCTTCCATGCTCTATGAAACTAAATTCATATTTTTACACGTGAAGTTGTTAGATAAAAAATCTAGAGACCTCCATTTGAAAATCAGAACAGAGATGCTTCTGGAAGGGGACAATGTGACATGGCTTCTTAGATTAAGAGATGAAATATTGTAGTTTTCTAGAATTTAGCAATTTGGTTACATGTAAAGATCGTGTTACATATTAATGAACTAAGGGATTGCAAATGAAAGAAAGGTTTTGCAAAAATGGCACTCAAGATTATTTTTTGTGTCACATTTGTCAGAAGTTTGGTTTTTCTTGTGGATAGGTAGAGAGGAACCACCTCCTAGAGACATTCTCTTAAGACATCCAGCCAGCCTTGCCCCTGGTCCCTAGATGCCTGTTAGGATGCTGAGGTTCATGAGTGTGTTTGCTGCTGGTTCTCCACATGGCTTGTGCTGATCTAACTAGGTCAGTTAAGTAACGTATATTCACTTGCTTAGAGACACTGGACAGGGGATGGGTGAAGATTTGGTAGCCACTTCTGAAAGTTTGCTGATCATTGAGCAAGTTTGGGATGTCTAAGTTACAGTGGCCATCTCCAGGATCTTTTTAACTTCAGAAGTATGCCTTCCAAAGTTTAGTCACTCAGGCTTCCCTGGTGGCGCAGTGGTTGAGAGTCCGCCTGCCGATGCAGGGGACGCAGCTTCGTGCCCCGGTCCGGGAAGATCCCACATGCCGCAGAGCAGCTGGGCCCGTGAGCCATAGCCGCTGAGCCTGCGCGTTCGGAGCCTGTGCTCCGCAACGGGAGAGGCCACAACAGTGAGAGGCCCACGTACAGCAGAAAAAAAAATTTAGTCACTGAACCAAAGCCACTGATTGGCTTTAATTTCTAATACAGTCTATCCATATTTCTTACATAAAAATCCAAGGGGATTAGCAGATCAGATTGGTCTTTATTTTTTTCTTTTCTTATAACCAAATTCTTATAGAACCACATAAGGCAATTCACTCAGAAGCCATGATTTAGGAAGTTCTTCATCTGTCTGAACCTTTAGAGCAGCAGAGACTAAGGTACATGGCTCTCAAGACCATATCACTCTGTCATAGGCAATAGGATTATGACACTTGGAGTCTTCTCCAGGAACTAACTGTCCTATCAGATTTGATCACAGTCCTTTTTTTTTCTGTTTTAGGTCCATGTTAAATTTCTGTTTTAGGTCCATGTTAAATTTCAAAACTTTCGAAACTGTTGTCCTTAAGCATTAATTTTTGTCTCTTTCTATTCATTTTGCTCCTTAAGAATAGCAAGAAAAGAACTATAAACTGTGATAAACTTTCTTCTAGGAGATCATACTACGACAGCCTTATAGTTACTTTGGAATATTCCCTAGGAGTCAAAAAAATAAAACTTTTTCAATGTACCCACTTCTTAAGTGTGCCTAAAAGTCCATGCTTTAAAAAATCCAATAATAACCTATTGAAGTGAGGAAATTTGGTGGGGCAGGCTAGGGGACAGGGAATTCTTTCCACTCGGGTTATCTGGAAAGGCATCATGGCGATTATTCTTGAACTGGGCCTTAGAAGTTTTGTAGTGTTGACACATGCCAAGATGGGCATAACCAGGGAAGAATAATGCCAGCTATCATGGGAACTTGAGTAATTCCGTTTTCTTATAGGCATTCTTGCTCATCGTGATTGAATGAAATGCTCAGGAGAGAAGCAAAGTACAAGTCAAAATTTAATATTATGAGTTTATTGTCATTCACAAGTGATATGAATATAGTGTCTTTTATATTTATAGGTCCTGACCTTTGTTTGAGAAGGGATTCAGGTTCTAAAATTATTAAATGCGATTTTCTTCTCCTTCCTCTTGAAATAAAATAGTTTAATAAGTTTCGAACTAAAATTGCTAAAGCTACATGGATTACAACAATGAAAAAGTTAGATCTCAAAAATAAGGTGAGATTCCATTAATTTTGAAATGTGACGGTGGTGGAAGAGAATTGCTGAATGTGAGGTAAGTAGTTTGAAATTTACCCTGTATTTGTTTGGTGAGTCTCTTTTTTTTAGTTTTGGGCAGGAGAGTGTTAT
Organism: Phocoena phocoena; assembly: GCF_963924675.1. Lineage (NCBI taxonomy): Eukaryota > Metazoa > Chordata > Mammalia > Artiodactyla > Phocoenidae > Phocoena > Phocoena phocoena. Next base: position 20,745,829 of record NC_089235.1, read on the forward strand.
CTAGAAGGTGAATATGTGTGTGGGAGAGCTTCATCTAAAGGGCTCTGATGGAAAGGATCCTGTTTGGTTTGGCTTTGTATTCCTGTGTCTGGCACATAGAACATGCTTACTAATGTTAGAGAAATAAAAGAGGAAGTAAGTAAAAAGGAGAGAGGAAGAAAGGAAAGGAAAGAGGGAAGGAAGGCAGAGAGGGAAAGAGGAAGGGAAAGAAGTGGGTAGGGTGGATTGGCTGGGGAATAGATTAGTATCGAGGATACAAAACCCTTATTACTCTAGGGAAACAAAGTAAGTCATTACTTTTTTTTTTTTTTTTTTTGTGGTATGCAAGCCTCTCACTGTTGTGGCCTCTCCCATTGTGGAGCACAGGCTCCAGACGTGCAGGCTCAGCGGCCATGGCTCACGGGCCCAGCTGCTCTGCGGCATGTGGGATCTTCCCAGACCAGGGCACGGACCCGTGTCTCCTGCATCGGCAGGTGGACTCTCAACCACTGCGCCACCAGGGAAGCCCAGCCATTACTTTTTATTCAAGTGAAATAGACATAGAATCTTGAAGAATAAAATAGGAGGAGGGGAAATATTTAAAAGATTTTTCCTAAATAGAATTGACAAAACTTGAAAATTGCTTATGGGAGTGGTAAAGGTAAAGAAAGGAGAAGAGTTACAAGTGACTAAGTTGTTTTTAAAACATCATGGTAGAGGGCGATTGTGTCAGAAGTAGATAATAGAAATGGGGAATTTACTTGAGAGGAAAGGAGTGCTGAGTACAATTTTTTAGCACACCTGTGTTTGAGTTTCTTACAGGACATCAAAGGGAAGAAGTAATACAGTAGAGATTAGGGACTGCTAATGTAGGTTTGAAAATCATATTCATAGGTAGAATAATGAGGGTAGATGAGATTTCCAAGAGAGGAGTGTACAGTAAAACCAAACGTGCATGGAATTCCAGAAGTGGAATATAAATCACCCTCTAGGGAAGTTGGACCATGAAGGGATGCCAAAGAGTGGTGGCTGTGTTTCCATGAATGAGATCTATGTGTTTAAAGTCTGTGAAATTCACCAACTTTAAAACTGTGGCTCCATTGGGGGAGAAATAAGAATAAACAGAGAAATCCTAACTTGAAACCCCTACTTCTCAATATCAACTCAGGCAAAAGGTGTAAAGACCACATTTCAGTGGCCAAGAGCCAGGTCAGGTCCAGAGATTCTATAATATTTCTTTTTACTCTCTATCATTATTCCCAAGTGTAAAATCTCATGAACTAAACAGACAGCTGGAATGAGTTATTCCATCCGTATTTACGTGGGCGAAGATTCAGGAGAGATAAATGTGTCTTTTGGGTAGAAAACAAGGCAAGTTTGTGTTTAGGGGTAAGAACAATGAGAAGTACCCTGGTAGTGGCATTCTGGAAAGTGTAAACAATCTGGAAGGGCCTTGCAGCATAAACAGAAATGAAGACACTTAAAAATAATTAGAAAGTTTTTATTTTGAGAGTATCCCATTCCATATATCAGCCATTCTAAAAGCCAGTTATTTCAGATAGACATATTCTGGGGACAAGAGTAGGCAAGGCTTTCTTTTATTTCTCCTATTTCAGAAATGACCATGTTCTCAGCCTCAGCTCTAATGAAGACAAGAGCAGAATAGTTTCTGAAAAACTCCAGCCAGCAATTTTTTTTTGGTCATGCTGTCCAGCCTTCATCCAATGACAGTGAAGTTATTGATAGAATCTCAGAAATGTTATTTTCTTCAGTTATATTATTATGTGGGAACGGATGCTTGATTGATTTGGGCACAATATACAATTAAAGGTTCTTCCACAGAAGTAGGCCCAACATATTTGTCTTAAAGGGCGTAAATGAGAACGTGCAAGAGGAATAAGCAGAGAATAAAGATTGTGTGTTTGGGGAGCTGGTAGAAAAAGGGGCAGGCGTTGGGATGGTATTGGTATGGTCATTGGGTGAGGTGAACGAGCCACACCAAATCCTAACCATGACCCTCTTGGAGTTATGGCTTCCTGCCTGGTTTGACTGAATATACTGTGCTTTCATTTTTTCCTCCTTTAGCCTATTGTCCAGGAGGGACCCACCCCTTAAGCTTAATTTCTGACTCCTGCTCTGTTCTTCTCCTCACTGACTGTACCAAGGAAATGAAATTTCAGAAGGCCTGAGAGCTGCCCTCAATATTACCCTTAAACATGATAATATCTGTTCATTTAATGCATAACCCGTTAACTCAAAATGACACCAGTACACAAGGAAAAAGTGAGGGGAGTGGAAGGGATAATTTTAGACTTTGTGCCACTGTGAGTATTCCTTCAGCAAATGCATGTTAATCGCAGAATCAAAATAAACACACTTAACTGAACAGTATTGTGGATCAATAAAATCACTGACTGAGTACCACTGGTGCTCACTTGAGGTAAACAAGTGATTTAATAGTCTCCTCTTCCTTCGGGCCTCTTTGGTGTGGCCATCAATAGCGTCCTGATAAATCGGAACTGGCAGTGACCAAAAGGCCCTCGTCAAGCAGCCCAGCTTGACCTCCCGAGGTATATTATCGCCTGACATCTTACAGGCCATTTCCTTTTCCCATTCTGTGTGTCTGACAATTCTTGCAGCTTAGCTTGTGAGAAAACACACACACACACACACACACACACACACACACCTTTTTTAAAGAAGGTTATTTCTTTAAGGACTTGAGTAAGAATCGTCTTTTCCATACGTTTACTTTATTCTCATTCAACAGTTTATATCTTTGCATTTCCTGCTTGTATGTGCACGGCAGCAGGACCAGAAACAGGAGACGTGTAGGACAGGAAGGAAGTTGAAAGAAAGTAAAATGTGGAGTTTGCCGCTGGCAGTCATAGATTTTAGGCCTTCAGATTGAATCTTGGAGACTGGGTGGAGATTTGCACCCGTGACGGGGTTCTGTCCTCCTCTGAACTTCTGGAGGGAGAACCTGCTAAGTTAACTTGGCAAAAATCTATGTTGCGTGTCCAAACGTCGTGCTGCATACTGCACGGCAGACGCATGCTAGGTAGATTTCCCATCATTCCGATCTCTGGCCCATCCCTGGTGTCTGCTAAGACGTTTCTACTTTTCATGAACATGACTGCCACCCATGATAGCCATTTTAAGTCATGTGTGTTTGGGAACACGTAAAATTCAGTGGCGACCACCTGAATTAATTCATGGTTTCATGTGGAAACTCTAAACCTCTTTAAAATTCCCAACTATGGGTCCTGGGGAAAGAATCTGTCCAGGACAGGTGAGACCTGATGAAGGAGCTTAAGTCATAGTTCATTTTAACTGTTTATCTGGAACATATTTACAAAGTAGAGTTGAGTAAGAAATGTTAAAAAAAAGAAGACGTCTCTGTAGGCATTAGAAATATGACATTGGCTACTAATGCTCACACTGTTTACATAGCCGTATGCAAATGCTTTCAGTAATGAACTGGTAAATCTAGAGACTCTTACTATATTAGTGTCTTCTAAAGGCAAGGCCTATTATGATGCGTCAGTGTCATTCTGGAATGCTAGATAGGCAGGTCAGCTCTGTAGTTCATCCAGTCAAACTCCATTACTATTTGTTGGATGAAAGATTCAGGCCTTTTTTAAAAAAGGTGGTGGCTGAATATAGTTTAACCCCTTCATTGTTTAAGGAGTATAAATGTGAGTACCCATGCCCTCCCTGTGGCTTATCTGGCCAGATCTTGGCCATTAAAAAAACAATGGTGATGACAACAAAATCAAATTATGCTATACTTTCTATAAGCATTTTTTTTTTTTTTTTTTGCTGTTGGAAAAGCATCAACTAAAAGTGTGTAGTCATTCCTAATGATGTATGTGCTACCCTAGGCTTACTCTGGGGATGCACAAGACTCGCTCTATGTCCTCTGCTTTCCTAAAGAGCTTTTAAAACCTGGATACTCAGGCTCCACTCTGGACTTTCTATGTCTAGATAAGAGCCTGGAAATCTGATTTTGGGAAAATGCTCTTTCTGATACCACGTCAGTCTAAGAATTCTTGCTCTCTCTACTCTGGAGTGTTAGCTGTCCCCACATCATGACATGAACTTTCAGCTGTGGTGTTCCTACACAGGCTGTCCTTTCAGTCTGAAATGCTCTTTCATCCTCCCCTAAGAAACATATATTCATCCTTTAAGGCCCAGGTTTAGAGTCAGCTCTGCTGGGGCACTAAATCTACTGTCATTCCCATGCTACTTGACCATAGATTGGAGTGTTCTGTGACCCTCCTTCCTTGGAAACACTTGACTTTGGATGAGATTGGGGAAAATGAACATTAGTTGAGAGGCTATGTTTTCTCTCCTTGCTCATAGTAAGGTCCACAATTTGCAAATGTATGTACAGATACCCATAAAATGAAATTTTTAGTTATGTAGGTATAGTTTTTATTTTCCTTTCTTGGGTGATTGATTACAAATGGTAGACTTGTCCTGACATACTGAATAGTGGCATTTTGTATGGTAGAACTGTACTTCTTTTTTTTTTTTTCATTTTAAGCCCCTAAAACAAAAGGGATGGTTGAAAATCCAATTAGTTTCTGAATTTTCCTGTATAAAATTTTCTAGGAGATAGATATACAGTTTATTTTTTTTTTCCTAAAGGTGGTAACTTCAGTGTACATTTTGGAGTCTATAGCAGAGACAAGGTTAAAGACAATTAGAGATAATTAGAGCATTTGATAATAATACTTCAGTAATATGCATGGACAACCTTCTGAATTTGATGAAATGTGTGGTGTATAGATAAGAGGAAATTTTCTTAATGATTAAAATAGTTTTTTGCAGCTTTGGGACAACATATTATTCAAAGAACATTGAAGTATATAGGGTAAATTTTTTTTTAATAAAAAAAGGTCCATTTCATATAGTGGCCTGGTCTGAAAGTTAAAGCGAGCAGGAGTCTTTGAAAATACGCCAAGTATAGCATTGCTAGTGTTCAGCGTTACATTTATTTCTTTAGGCTCGATGGTGATTTCTGGTAACATGTCTTTGTAAGGTGTCACTTCTCGTAGAAATTTTTAACCTGCCTGCGATCAATCCAAGTAATGTTATTTGACGTATAAATTACTTTAAAAAGTAGACCTCTTTTTCCTGCTTTTATGATAGAAATTCTAAGCAGAGAATTAAAGCAAGATCCACCCCAATCATCATTTTCAAAATTTCATTCCTTTGATATGAAAGTTTTCATTCACTTTTCACTTAAAAAGGAAAAAGTAAGCTCTGGACCATTCTGTTTTGAATAAGACATCCTCAGTATTTTTCTGTTCAAACTATGTAAAATAAATACCAGTTTTTTAAATTATTTTCTTATGTGCCTAGAAATAACATTTTCTGGTCACATGCTAGAGAGTGAAAGGATCTTTACATGTGATAATGTAAAGTTTAAGAGGGAAGCGAAGACTAAACAACCATTCAGGAGACTAGAAGAATCCGGTGTAAAAGAGGGAGGCAATTGTTCCACCTCTTTGGCTCAATCATTTCACCCCCACTGGTGGTCTCACTGCTTGAGAGCCATCTCACTAAATGGCCATGAACTTGACCAATGGACTTTCAGTTAACTATGGTTGGACTCTGTTTACACAACCATGGTGCTTTCACCTAATTATGACATGGTATGCAACAAAACCCTTGATTTTTACTTTTTCTTTTTCAGAAAGTCTTGTCGAAACTTCACACACGCACTAAATTCGGTACTTGTAGAGTTTCCATTACTTTTGTAATTCACTGTATTTTCCAAGGAAAACTGATTACTATATTATGGTAACTTCAGAAACCAAGAGTAACAATTTTTTCAGCATTTGGTAAATTCCTTTCAAGGAATTGGTTCTCAAGAGATATTTGCAGGAAGACTATATATTATACTTGTAAACATCACAAAGGGAAACACAGTGTTTTGATTTCCAAATATCCATCATGCCCCTCTGTTTTAGTTTTTATGTTTTCAGTACTTAGATGATACTTAACACAGTAATAGGAACTGAAAGAAAGAATGAATAAAATTCCTTCCATAACTTTCAAACATCACTTTTATTCAAGATTCCATCATTGGTTTTATTGTAATTTTTAAACATTTTTATAATCCTATTTACTCACATGACATTAGTAGTCTATAAATCCTTCTCTGTTACCTAAGTGCTCTCTTGAAGTCTAGATTCCATTTCCATATGGATGTCTGTAAGGTTCTCAAACCTATATATCTACACTGACGTACTTTTTCGCTTTTTACCTACTCAACCAACTACTCCTACTGGCTTACGTTTTGTTAGCAGAATGTCTATTCTCCCACTCGCTGAACTCTGAAATGTTCTTTTTACTCCTATCATGTATTTCCACCCAATCAACTGCCAAACTTTGTAATTTTGTGTTTAGCGTCTTTTCTTAGTTGTGTGTTTTTTTTTAACTTACCTTATTACCTCAAACTTAGACCATAGTAAAAGCCTCCAAATCAGCCTTTCAACTTAACTGTTCCCTTTTTCTCCTGCCTGCTTTATACAATCGTTACTACCATATTTAAAGTTTTAATCCACTCCTTCATTCACGTAAGCATTTTGCTTAGAAATCCCAGTTTTCCCCTATTTCAACTCATGTAAAGCTAAATTAATTTATGTTGTCTGGAATTATTATTAATTATTGATTAATAAAATAATACTTCACATTTGTATTATGATTTAAAGCTGACAGATTGCTGTCTTCTTCTGTTATAATCCAGGTGAAAAAACTTAGTAAAATGAACAGTATTTAAGGAAGACTTTGGAATGAACTGCTAAATTCAAGAGATCCAGGCTTTCTTTAAAATTAATGCCGTGTGTACTCAATTCAATTCTGGACCATTGTGTTCCATGACATTCAGTTGAGACTTTTTACCATCTCTATGTGATATGCCATTTTCTGTTACTTATGATTTTCTTCAATTTAATGTAAATATTTCATAAAATGCTAGTTTGAAGTCTTCTGACCTCAATTGTCTAGCAGAAAGTTGATCTTTTCTATAAACTGATCTTGCCTAGTTGATTGTCTCTCAATTTCCAGATGAGTAGTATCATTCTGTGTAGGACCAAGTGACTTGTCCAAGATCAAAAGCTCTTAGGTTTCCTTGAAAGAATAACATCTATCAATCATCATTCATTTAGGGCCACTTTTCTTGCTAAGATGTTTTAGGTGGCATTCTGTGTCCATTTTAAGAGTTAGTTGACTAGCTACCTATTCATCTATAAGAAAGAAAATGGAAAGTCATGATTCTTTAGGAACTTGTTAGAACTTCCTGGGCTAGATGTTTCTTCAACCAAAAGTTTTAGAACTAAGAGCAGAGAGAAGCTGATTTCGAATTGTTATAATCCTGTAATATAGATAAATGAAACAAAGTACATTATGATATAAATGCATTATGCTATGCAATTATTTTCCATTTTTACCCAGTACGTGTTGTTTATCTTATTATAGGTGTTGTGAGGATAGAATAGGATTTACTGAGCTCAGTTAATTGGTAATTCAGTACAAATAATGTAAGATTTTGCAGTGTTTTAAGATGCTTTGATCGATTGTTTAATTATATTGTACTAAAAATTATATATTCTTCCTCTACAGAGTCAGTAGCAAACACGTTCTATTTCTGAGCTATGTTGCATATCTGGAAGCTTGATAATTGCTGTTCGTATTTTCTTACCAAACTGATAATGTGTTATTAATTCAGATTATAAAAAAATAACCTTCTAAATCCCTATGTTTTGTCCCAGGTTTAAAATTCTATGAGAACCAGACCACACATTCTTCTGCTCTTAGGCTGTGTTGTTTCCAGAGATGCTAACCTGTTAGTGATTAACCAAGATTAGGGTCTTGGATGCTTGTCGTTATCAGAAAGCTTCCCCTGAGGATGCCTACAGTTCAAGGAGAATTTTTCTGCATTTATATCTAGGAGTGATGTTCTAAAACCGTATTGACTTTATATAAAGACTGATATTTGTTTTGTGAATGCTTAACAATGCTGTTGTATGATTAGAGTGAAAAATTTGACACCTAAGGGACACGGCCTGGACTTAAGATACCAGACTGTGTTCTTTTCAACCTTAATAGAGTAAGAAGTAAATTAGTATGTTTACAGTAAAAGAAGTTGTATGCTATCTCGTATCCTCAAAATAACTCTGCAAAGAAGCAGGACGCATAGTATGTATGAAAGAAATTCAGTTGCTAGCCATGTTCACTCTTGCCTTTCTGTTTCCAAAATGCATCTTTACAATATTCTCCACGCTTTAATTTCCTGCTGTATTTCCTAATTACATTGTAAATTCTGTGAAATATTTTGATTTGTTTTCCCATTACATATAATACTTAATGTCTTTGTCAAATGTAGAAATAAATGAATGAAAACAATTCAGTGACAGAGCTGAGGTTCAAACTCAGACCTGAATCTAAATGTTGCCTTTCCCCTCCTTTACTATAAGCACTCATCTAAACCTTTCTAAACTATTTTGAAAATAAATGATAAAAATAACAAAATAAGGCATAATCATTCAGAGAGTGAAATGTTTACTGTCTTTTTAAGCCATTTTTCTCATACTTTTTTTATAATACAGAAGCTGATAAGACCAAACTTGTAATAAGAATAGGGTAGAGGCTTCCCTGGTGGCGCAGTGGTTGAGAGTCCGCCTGCCGATGCCGGGGACACGGGTTCGTGCCCCGGTCTGGGAGGATCCCACATGCCGCGGAGCGGCTGGGCCTGTGAGCCATGGCTGCTGAGCCTGCGCGTCCGAAGCCTGTGCTCCGCAACGGGAAAGGCCCAACAGTGAGGGACTCGCGTACCGCAAAAAAAAAAAAAAAAAAAAAAAAGAATAGGGTAAACAGTTTGTACTGATTAGTAGGAATATGCGCTTGTCTCCCCACATCACCCAATCTTCTACAGGAAGCTTAAATATGGAATTTCTCGTTTCCTCTTTGCAATGCTTCTTGGAGGCCCTTGGAATTCACAGCAAATCCGTTCCTCTGACTCACATGCAATGGGGGTCATGTGTTCCCTCATCTCTGTTCACTACCTGGTTAAATCTTTCAGTCCATCACCTCTTGCTGAGTGGGTATCTCAGCCTAACTAATGTCTATGTTAATATTTACACACACACACACACAAACCCGACTTATATCTAGTAGTTTATATTTCCATGAAAAATAAGATGACGTTTGAGAATAAGCCTAACTAAGAATGGAAGTATATTAGACATAAAAGCCAAGGAAGAATAGAATCAAATGGTAGTCTCCACTGTCTCCCTTGGGTTTATATGGTAGACATCAGTAATTAATAAAGCCACTCAGGATCCTTCTTGACACAGTGTTCTTGGCAATGCTTACCAGTTGATTAGAAGGGGCAGGCAACGCAAGAGGGAGGAGATATGGGGATATATGTATATGCATAGCTGATTCACTTTGTTATAAAGCAGAAACTAACACACCATTGTAAAGCAATTATACTCCAATAAAGATGTTTTTTTAAAAAAAAAAGAAGGGGCAGGCAAATTGAAACCTATTTGCCATCTTTATTTCCATCTCTGGTACAGGTTCAGTTAAACCATAGCAAAACTATTTGCTTTCTCACCTCACCTTTATCAGAAGTTCTGGAACTAATTGTGGGGGAAATGAGTGGGAAAGAAGGTAAGATAAAACTATAGTTTGCCACCTGCTGTTAGGTAAGCACTTAGGCCACAAATTCATGTCTTTGGTGTTTTTGTTGGTTTATACATGATATTATTCTCTGTATGCTTCATTCTGGTCAGAATATTGACTTAGGAAAGAAAGTCTCAATTTATTTGCATTTGTAACATACTGCTCCAGCTCTGATGATGAGCATTTAGAGAAGTGAGTTCATCAAGAGTAGTCTTTACAAGCAATGGGCAGCCTAAGGTGGTCGTGAACAGCATGCATGGACCACCCTGGTGCTGAGAACAGATTATTATTGCTAGAAAGAAACTAATTCTTAAGGAAAGATGCTCAAACTGATCCCAGCCTCCCCTGCAGTCCTTTCTGGACATTCAGAGTCAATTTGGGGAAAGTTCTGTGAAGCTTAGTTTTTTGTTTTGTTTTGTTTTCTTTTGCGGTAAGCGGGCCTCTCACTGTTGTGGCCTCTCCCGCCGCGGAGCACAGGCTCCGGAAGCGCAGGCCCAGCGACCATGGCTCACGGGCCCAGCCGCTCCGCGGCATGTGAGATCTTCCCGGACCAGGGCACGGACCCGTGTCCTCTGCATCGGCAGGCGGACTCTCAACCACTGCGCCACCAGGGAAGCCCAAGCTTAGAGTTTTGACAGTGTTATTCATAATTTTCAATTACCTTCACGAAGACAAGAAAAAGGAAAATGTCATTTCATTCATAAATATTTAATCATATTTAGTATGGCTCTAAATTATGGCTTTAAAAAATTTGGCAATGACTTAAAAGAATGGAAAACACTTGCATGTAGCAGTTTGTGTATACTTCATCTTTTGCTGTTTAAAAATATGTGGTTCTAGACAATTCTGGCAGAAACAGTTTTTTACCTAATTTTAGCTGCAAACCCTAGGCAGTGTAATCGAAGAAGGTGAAGCCTCTACAGTAACATAGTTAGTTCTTCGTGTCCTAAATTGACATGGTTGATCTACCACCATTAGTGCTTCTCCATTTAGCATTTTCATAGCCACTTGAAAAGGTTTCCGGGTTTATTTTTGTTTTTGTGTTGTTTTATGAGGTATGTGTAAGCATGCACACATGTGCGTGTGAGTACATAGGTGCACACATGTACATTCTTTGGGGTTGCAAATAGGGACTATAGTTTCCATTAAAAATGATACTGGTCTTTCCTTCTGTATGGATTTATAAACTACATGTGTATCCCCAGATCAACAACATAGAATAATCACACTCCGGGCCTTCTTTGGAATTAAGTTGGACCAGAAGTTTCTTTTATCTTTTATCGTGTGCTCCCAGAAATCTTTACTAAACCTTTACTGGTTTACATTTTGGAATTATACCCTCTGCCTTTAGTGCAAGATCCAAACTTATGAAACCTCCCAGACTATTTGCTTTAGTAGTGCTCTAGGCATATAACCAATTAGATAACTCTGTGTTCCCTACCTCCACTGTCAATTCACTTATTTTTAAAAATATGTATATTATATTAATAATACTTATTTCAAAAAATAATAAGAAACAGACAGCCAAAAGGAAAAAATCAGATACAGTATTAATAATTTCAAAATGTGCCTTTTCTTTTCTCTGTCATGTCCTGTATTTCTCCACCTGTGTCTTTTTACCTTTCCATCTCTCTTTCTGTTTCTTTGTCTTTCTTCATTTTTGTCTGTCTGATTTGTTTCTTCTTCCTCTTTATGTCTCTGGATCTTCAATCCTTTGTCCTAGTCGCTCTGTTTCTGTCCTAGGACATTTTCGAATCAGAAAATAATAATAATAAGTAAAATTATCCTTCTATAAGTTGGTGGTTAAGGCTTTGAAATCATACTGACATGGTATTGATTCTTGGCTCTTCTCATTGTATCTTTGAAAAATCCTTTCACCTACATAAATCTTTTACTTTTGCATCAGTAGAATGTGATTCCTCTAAGGATTAAATCAGATAAAGTGTTATTTACAGTACTTGGCATTTAGGAAATGTGAACAGTTATTCTTAGGAACATACTTTTTTGTGTTTCTTTATATACTTTCCTAATTATTTTATGATATATTTCTAGGAAGAGAATTGCTTCATTATATGGCATGTATTTTTAAACACATATTTCCAAATTGCCCACCAGGTGGTTGGGTCTATTAATATTGCACAAGCAATTTTTGAGAATGTTCATATCCTGGCCAATGTTGTGGGCTATTATTCTTTTAAATGTTTCCTAATAGTAAATAAAGGTATTTTCATTACTTTACTTTTATTAATAGTGAGGCCAAACTTTCTTTAAATTCTTTAGTGAATTGTATGCTCATATACTTTGCACACTTTTTCATTGAGGTGTTCAGTTTTTCTCTTATTCATATACTAGAGCTCTTTATATATTAAGAATACTAGCTCTTTGTTATATGTGACATAAATATTTTCCCAGTTTTTTTGCTTGCTTGTAACTTAATTATGAAGTGTTTTTACTCAGGGATGTTTTAGTTGTTATCTATACAAATCATCAGTCTTTTATCATTTCTACCTTTTTAGATCTAAGTGTAGGGAAATATTTTTCTTTTCCTGAGAAACTCATATTGCTTTACCCTTTTTGACTCTTCAGTCAAGTCTTCATTAGAATAGGTTATGAAAAGCAGGGTGCCATAGATAGTATAAAAGCTTGGTTAAACATTATTATACTGAATATATGTTACAAAATGGACTACCTGCAAACTTGTTTATTAAAAGTTAAACCTAGTACTTGTGTATTTATTTGGCATTCTATGGATGCTGTCTGAAAGTCTGAACATTCTGTTAAGTAACCCAAAACATTATAGAAATTGCTTGCTGGAAATTATGTAGAAATAGTCTGTTGTTTTTTGTTATTAGTTGTGTTTGCTTTTAAGCATCAGGACAGAGCCTTTGAACCTTTGGTCTTAGAGAAAGTGTCATTTGTTGCATAGATAAAGTAGACTCTAGAGAGTCTGCATGGTTAAGCTTAGCATTATTAATGATCTCACTTTTGTGAGCTAGTGGTGGGACACAACTCATTCTCTTCCCTCTGTCACTTGACCTCACAGTACCATCACAGCCTTCAGAGGCCACACCCTAATCTTATTTCCATCAATTTACTTCCTGTGAGTTCAGTGTCATTATCTGGATTAAGTTAGGCCACTAGAAGATGCATCAAAGTCAACTCCTTTCAAAGAAGAATTTTACTTTCTTGGTGCAGGTTCGTTGAGGTGGGGCTCTCTCAGTATGCAGTGGTGGCATTGTCTCTTCAAGGCCAACGTGGAAGGACTTTGTCATGTCATTTTCTTCTTTCACTTATTTTATTTGGCTTAATGAACAGTATGAAGATCCAAGAGAAATGAATTATTTTTGTTCTTCATTTAAATCATAAATTATTATTGTATAGTGTAATTTGTATAGTATCTCCCCGGCCCAATTATTAAATAATTTCACTTTTCAAAATGTAAAACATTAAATATTTCCACCTCTGTTCAACCTATGTTTTCCTACTAGGTTGCATGTCAGATTTCAGGAGCAAGAAACAGAAGGACTAGACTGGGGTTGGGATGGGTGGGTAGAGGCTCATAGGTTGCAGAAGCGACAATGTGGCTTTTGTTGATTATTAGTGAAATTTTTAAAGATAGATACCTTATAAAATATTTTGTCTTAATTTGGGTTCATTTTAATTTCATGCATGCATATCGCATGTAACATCTATTACATTTTTTCAAACAAATTGCTCACATTTCAAACCATTTCCTCTATGCTATCACCACCGCCACCCTCTTGCTACATCAAGATTGGAGTACATGTTACTGTGAATGTCATTTTTGCTTCCCAGGAAGCTCAGACCCAGCTTTACTGTTCAACTATAGCAGCTTCATAGATCCTTACTTGCATGCATATTTCTGATCTCCTTTTCTTTTTTTTCACTCCACAAATGTGCTTTCTTGTATCCTTTGTGAAAAGAAGCAGGGTATAAATTGCCAAATTTTAAAAAATGGTTATTATGTCTATTATATACCCCCAAATTAATATCATATTTTCCTCTGCATTTACTTAATTGACCACAGCTTGGCTTATTTTTCCAATAATGAGGAAGGAATTTACCATGAGATATCCATATTTAATCAGTACACATTGTGGCCAACTCTTAACCCAGTAACATGAATAGCTGTCAAGCAGGGGTTTCCAAGCAGTAATTTATTCTTCCTGCAAACCTTATTCAATGACATTACACACAAGAGGCACCCGGCTGGGCACCAACCATACAACTGTGTACACAACCACCTCTGTTCTCTCAGTCAAAAGTGGAAACCAGACCAAAAAAAATTGCAATACAGCATGGCAAGTGCTATGAGAGAGGTATGTGAAAGTACTGGGGTGTGGGGAGTGGGTGTCAGGGAACAGAGTTAGTAAATGTGCAGCAGTGAGAGGTGGACATAGTCAGGGACTCGGAACCAGTTCAGTGAGGCTGATGAGACACCATTTGAGAGGGCAAATCTCTAGAAGTGGATTCACCAGGGCCTTAGTGAGGGGCTTTATTCTGAGCACAACCATTAGAGTCTTTTAAGAAGAGGTATGCGTGATGTGCAATGCGGGGTGTGGGGGGGTGAGGTAGTCAGATTTGCATTCAGGGAGAATACAGAAAAATATCACTGCAGGACAGTGGATCACTACATTGATATATGAGCTCTCTACAGAAGGAGATCAGAGGTCTTTAAGCACTTCCCTGTTTCTAAATCTATGATGCTTTTGTTTGCTCTTTACCACCATCTGGTGAAACTAGCAGATCAATCATGGTGGTTTTACAAATTGGACATGAACTTTAGGGCTCTTTGACGCGTTTAGGGGCATGAAAGGCTTGCACCTAGGTCCGTCTCACTCTACACCCATGACCTCCCATGCCCTAACCTCTCTCCCTTGTTTGTGGGTGAGGAAGGTGGTTTAGAGAGGGCAGTGTTTTGCTAAAGCTCATATAGTTAACTGAGAAGAGCCGGGGCTAGAACACCCATCTCCTGATTCACAGGAAAGGCACGATGCCTGTGTCTCCTTATCAGAACAGACAGGATGTGAGGCGCCCAGGAGAGAAGGGAGATTAAAGGCGAGGTGCCAGGGGTGGAACACTGAGTTGCACAGCGAAGGGTTCCCCAGTGAGGCAGCCCCGAGCCAGCAGGTGACAGGGGACCAGTGACTTCTGACTGCTGTTCATTCTAGATTCTGACACAGATATTTTCATTCATGAGCTTTATTATCATAGTCAAGCGACATAGTTTGCCTGTGAAACATCATTCATTCATCTAAAACAAATATATTCAGCTCTTATTAAGTTCCAGGGACTATGTTGAATGCTGAGGATGCAAAGGAGGGAACATAGTCCCTTCATTCACGGAGCTCTGATGGAAGAAAAAGGCATGTAAACAAGTAAATGACAGCACAACATGGGGAGTGGAGAAACAGGTAGGAAAAATGCTCTCTGGGAGCACAGAGGACAGAGATGGTCATGGAGCCTTCAGGGGGACTCAAGTTTGGGTCTCAGTCTTTAAAGGTGCCTGAGAAATTACCAAGTAGAAGGGAGGAAGATATTCCCAAATAGGAAAACATGGTGCAAATTGCGTAAATGATTTATAAATTAAAAAAAAAAGAAGACAAATGGGATTTTTACTGTGTCTTAATATCAAGCATAAGATATAAGAGGGACATAAGATGTCCCTCTCATCTGTAATTAGGTTTTTAGGTAAATATCATTTTAAAGAGTTTAATCATTTTTATGACTTCTGAGCCCAACAGAGCTGGTATGAGGCCTGTGGCAACTTTTTTGGTTTTGCTGGCAAACAACCTCTTTTCCCAAACGTGAGCCATCCAGGCTTCAATGTGAAATACATCTGGGCATGTATTTATCTTTTTTTTCTGAAGATTAATTTAAAAATTAATTTTTCATTGGTATAGTGCTGATTCGTGAATTAAATATTTTCCACAAAATAAAATTATTTCAAAAATGGCATTGTTTTTACTGTTTCTACTTAGGTATTTATATTTTGAAAATTAAAAAAGTCCAATTTTGATGAAACAATGTGAAACTCTCAAACCTTAAATGTCATTATCTTTTTTGTTTATCTGATTTTGTGTTTCAGCCCACTGCAGATGTTATTTCTATATTTTTAAGGCAAATTACTGTATTTGAGAGAAATGTTGAACTAGGTAACATATAACTTTATAAGTAAAGGTGAAAAAAATCTGTTCCCCCATTTGCTATTTTACTTAACCTGCTCTTGGTCTTAATAGCTACTTGTTTTGGTTACCATTTACCTAGGTCATTTATTAAGTGAAATTCCTCCCAGGTGGGATGGGCTGACTCTTGGTTGGTTAC
Source organism: Phocoena phocoena (assembly GCF_963924675.1). Lineage (NCBI taxonomy): Eukaryota > Metazoa > Chordata > Mammalia > Artiodactyla > Phocoenidae > Phocoena > Phocoena phocoena. The sequence goes on from NC_089235.1 coordinate 20,761,852, forward strand.
TTTTGTGATACTGCAGTGATCTGTGTTGTCCTTTGCGCTAGTAAAGTCTTGGTGATGAACCATTAAATAAAATGATCTGCCCCCAGGCCAGGGAGCTGGTTGATTGCCCAGCAGTAATCCTGTACAATTAACTATCAAAGATTTGAGCACTCCAGTATTCTAAGAGAGGGAACTGCAGACACTTGGAAAAGCAGAAATGATGATTGAACATCTGGCTAAGTTTTGGTTTGGAGATGCGTTTGGATAGTTAAATTCATTATTATAACATTTAGATATTTCAACCTTTATCTTGAGTTCTAATTTGGTTGATTTTATTCAGTTCCAAGATAAAAAGTCAAAGAACTTGTTCAGTCTTTACCAAGGATAGAAATGCTTCCTTTATAATATAGACCTCAAACCTCTTGTGGAATGAAATAGGATATAAATAAAGTAAAAAATACTCTCCATGAGAGACAGCTTGAAGCTATCATATTAAGGCGGGAAAATGATGTAAGTGATCGATTCTTTAGTTCTTAAGATACGTTGTCTGAAGGTTATGTTGTTAAGCCATTTTTAGTTACAGAAACCATAAATATTCATTTAGTACCTTGAAAATATTCTTTTGGCAATTCAAGCAATCACCTAGTCCACTAATAAGAATCTAAAGATCATACGTTTTTAGGCTGTGCTCTACAATACATATTGAGTTCATTACATAAGGAAGAACTGCCTTCTCATTTTGACTTATTTTTATTGTTTCTCCTAAGAGCTTTTTCCTTTTTTAAAAAATTTCTAAAGATGCACCTAACGTTCAGTACAATAGGTAGATATACATACTCAGAGATCAATATCTCAGCACCTTACCCAGTGAAACAGTATGTCAGGGCTTCAAACTTTTGAGTGGATACAAATTCATTTATCCATTCTTTCATTAACATTCCTTTATCGTTGAGCACCTACCATGTGCTGACAACAGTTTCGGAACTAAGGCTACAGGGTTAGACAGATGCTGACTTGCCTTCGTGGGGCTTACAGCTTGAAAGTGGAGATAAACACTTTAAAATCACATATCTGATAAATTAAGGTATGTGCTGTGAAAGAGACATGTAAACAGAGAACTTTAATCCCTTAGTCCTGGGAGCTAGGGAAAGCTTTTCTGAACCAGGACGATCACGGACAGTTCAAATTCAGCCTGGCTTTCAGTAGGAAGCCTGGGTTGACTTCCTAGGTTTAAGCAGGGGTAGTATTGTCCTAGGGGTGTTCTGAAAATCTGTGGTGTTGTTGGTGATCACAGTAATAGATTTCTAAAGGCATTTCATAGTTGTGGGCCAGGTCCACTGGACCACTGCAATGTGCGAGAGCTTCTGCTTTATTTCTGAGAGCTGAGAGTCAGCTTTTCAAAGCGTCTTTTACCTCGCCTGTTAGAACTGGGGTTGCCACTGTACTTTTTACCATTTTGAGAAACTGCATCACTAATAAGAAGCCTCCTTGTGAAATGTGAGTTGGCCGTGCAAGACACTTTTAACCAGGTGACTTTGTGCTTGTGAATCCACAGTGACGCTATTGCTACCTATGGCTGCAAGCATATACCTCTTTCATTATACATGTGGCCATGCCTCAGCCTCTCCAAAGTGAAATATGTGTTGTTTTATTTTACATTCCTTTTGTTCTCTCTGTCTTTATACATGTAGGTCATTATATTGAGTTGTTTAATTTCTGTGTGTAGATAGATAACGTTATATGTGATTTTATTTCAGTATAGTAAAGGGGACATTGTAAAAAAGAGAATCTTGAATCTGAAGAGATGAAAACTACTCTTTTCAACAATACATGTGTTTTAAAATATAAGCAAAAGTGCTTTAGTATTCAGACTGAAAAAATCATTTGATTCTTGAACTTTGGAATGTTTCACAGATAAAGCCTGTTGAGTTTTAAATAAGACTCAGAAGCAAATGTCTCCTTTTTGACTGTTTTCTGGCCTGAGTTTTAGAGCCATCTCTTTGACTCCACACACAGAATGATGCTGAGGGAAACATGTTACAATAGATCACTTGGGAATATTTGCAGTGGGTTGTCTTGTTTGGGCTATTTAGTACTAATATGACTGGGTAGAATACTCTAAAATTGAAAGGTCATTTGGAGAAAAATTACTTACAAATAAAATCAAGATTTTTAGAATGCTTTCTTGGAGTGGGCCTACCCCTCTGGAGGACAGCCAGTAGTTCAATGAAAACACATTGAGATGCTTTACAAGAGTACTTTGTTTTAATAGATACCATCGTGAATGAGTAAGACACCATCCCACTAGTGCTACAAAGAAAGTATGACTAGTTTCTGGTCCAGAACACCCAATTACATTCTTAGTATTTATAGAGATAGCCTCCTGGAGATTATAGGAAGTACGAAGTCAGGAGAAAAGAAGCAGATTTACCTAGAGGACAGTAATTATGTCTGCATTAGACATAGGAACTTGTAGTTGACAAAACAAATATTGAAGAATACAATTGAGGATACTAGGAATATTAGGAATATATGTAATAGTAAAAGTCAGAAAATCAGATTTATAAAAATAAATTAATGTCTTCCTTGACTTTCCTATTGACTTTTTGTGAACATCAAATGAGATAATATGTAAACAATATTTTGTAAGTTCTAAGCATTAGGTGGTTTTTGTTCACAGTCTTTCAAATATACATAATACTAGAATGTGCTAACAGGAATTTATCAGGTGCAAGCCAGCAAGTCTGAAACATGATGAAACCAGATGTATTCATTTTTCTCAGGGATTCTATAATCACAAATTTTGATTCATCAATTCTTACACTATTTATTTGTGGAGGTTCAAATAAATATAGACAGAACCAATTTACATTTACCACCCCTGGTCTCATCTTTTTTGTTATCTTTTCCAAGAAGTGTAGAGTCTTCCTCCAAGATGATGCCACTTTGTAGTCATCTTTTATGCTATGTCTAAAAACACATTTTCATTAGAGTTTTGATTCTCTCAAATAAACGCAGTTTTTTTTTGTTTGTTTGTTTTTGTGGTACGCGGGCCTCTCGCTGTTGTGGCCTCTCCCGTTGTGGAGCACAGGCTCTGGACGCGCAGGCTCATCGGCCATGGCTCACGGGCCCAGCCACTCTGCAGCATGTGGGATCTTCCCGGACCGGAGCACGAACCCTTATCCCCTGCATTGGCAGGCGGACTCCCAACCACTGCGCCACCAGGGAAGCCCTGAAATAGAGGCAGTTATAAGCCTTCTACTTCTTCAACAGAATTAAAGCAATTACCACTTCCAAATAAGGTCTATGTAATAATGAACATGAAAGAAGAGATGTTTGAAGGGCAAAGGGATATTATTCTTTGTTTTATTTAATGTATTTTTAATTACAGTATAGTTTATTTACAATGTTGTGTTTAGTTTCAGGTATACAGCAAAGTGATTAAGTTATATATATATGTATATATATATATATATATACTCTTTTTCAGATTATTTTTCCCTCATAGATTATTACAGAACATTCAGTATAGTTCCCAGTGCTATATAGTAGGTCCCTGTTGGTTACTTATTTTGTATATAGTGGTGTGTATATGTTAATCCCAACTTCCTCAAAGGGATATTATTCTTTCTCTGGAAATAATATCACACAAGATCTGTCCTTGAAACTTTTCTGCTTAAGAGGTGCTGGAACAAAGGGTTTCTCATGGCTCTTCTTTCTATCTCTCATCTTTATTAAACCTTATTTTTCTCATGGTTTTTTTTCCCTGCACCTAGATGTTGAGGATGGGCAGCCATTCTCATTATTTCCTCTTTCTTCTGTGCCTTCCTTTCTTATCAGGACCTAGGTTTTCCTACCTTTAATGTGGAGGTCCTTCTGCCGCTCTGCTCTGTCTAGTCCCACCCCCCATGAATAGGCAATTCCCAACCTATGGTTCAGAGTTTCTGGTGCCTGAGACCCTTCAGCAATGAGAACCTTGGATGGGAGAGGTGGGTGTCTGCAGAACCATTAACATTTGATGAATAAAATCAAGAACGTGATTTATTGGTACATACAATAATTGTTGTAAATAAACGTGTTTCCAGGAGAAACTCATAAATATCATAGTTGATTGTTATTGAGGAAATGAAGTAAAAATCAAAATTTACTTTGGTTCTATCTAAGAAATACAGACTATAAGCACTTATACAAACTGCTTAAAAGGTATGTCCAAGTACAAATGATAAGAGTAACAATCATGCATGTTATAAACTTTCTGGTTTAAAAGTGTTAATAAGGATGGTTTATCATTTAAAGATCCATCTTAGCATATGGGTCACATTAATTTTTACATGTTTTATTGTAGCACCTAAACTTTATATTCATATGTTTGTAATCATCATCATTTATTTCTTTAATTATACGGTTGATCTCAACAACATTAACAAAATGAAGGGAGTATTGGGGCATTGAGAGTGCAATAGGGGTTCTCTCATTGTATTGGTCAGATCTTATATAGAGAGTTTAGGATTACATATTTTTTTAAAAAGCTATATAGAGAAATGTAAAAGGGACAAAGCTCATTAAAACACTTTACACAGTTTCTCAAAGGAAATTGTCAATATCACTGATACTAATCTAGAAAGGGGATGATTAAGGAGTATTTAGTAACTTTAGTCCAAGAAGTGGAGAAATTTTTGTTTATTTGTTTATGCTAGCCAGTTCTCTAGTTCTATAGACCAACTGGGTTTACTGTGAAATTAAGTAGAGATTATTTTCACCTTGAGATCTTCTCAGCTGTAAGTGGATAATTAAGCATTAGAACAAGCTTACCAAGGAAAGCCATGAAATCTCTATCCTTGTGGATTTTTGAAATCTTGGATGATGTAAGCAAAGACTTGAGCTGGTCAAAGGCTTGAATATAGAAGAGATGCCATTTTGCTGTTTCTTTTACTGCCCATTCATATTCATATGTAGAGATGGAGATTGTTCCAAAAAGACGGAATCTCTAAACGTCCAGCTCTGTCCATTCCCACTCCAGCTGGTCCTTTCGGAGGCAATGTCAGTTTGCCTCTATTTCTGACCATTAGTTTCAGGTTGCCATTCTTTTTTTAACTAATATCCATATTATTAAATTTTTTGACTATGTTATTGGAAGCAAAAGTCATTTCTTCCCTGCTGTGGGTTAAGCAGTACCTCACTATTGTTCCAGCTTTCTGGAATTCTTCACAATAGGTTCCAGACCTAGGTTAATTAACAACTCTGTTAACACCTCCTGGAGCTCAAGTGGTTCAAATACAGCCTGCTGAGACATTATTTCTTAAAAGGTGAAGACTAATGACCCAACTTTTAGTCACCATCTCAGAGGCCAGTTTTCAATCTCATAAAAATTTTAAGTCAAGGAAGCTCAACATAGAAAGTCACAAGCTGTCATAAAATACCATTCCGGATACAGTGGGTTGGAATTGCCTGGGCACTTGGTAACCTAAAATACAAGTTAACAGTAATTCCACCTCATTTAGTTGTGTTTGAGGTACTTGATAGTTATTCTTAATAGACCATAAAAATTATACCTTAAGACACTACTTAAATACAATAATAAATCCTTGTACAAAGTTGTCCCAGAAACTGCAATTTAAAAAATCATTATAAATGTTAACTAAACCACACATTTGTGGGTATGAAGACTTCTTGAGTATATAAAATTGCAGATGAGCCAAAATTCTTAAAAAGAATCAATTTCAGAGCGTAGTTTGGTGTATGCCCCTTTTTTGGTAATTTGGGTAATAAATATTTAAAGGTAGTTTTACTCAAATATTAATATTTTATAAGTATATGTTGTTATATCTTGAATGAAATGAACTTTTCTTCTCTAATAAACAACCATAATCCCAGCAGAAATCACCTCTAAGTGACATGGGACCAAAACTGGATGACAGTTTGATATGTAGCATGATATCAGTGTTCCTATATCATTACTGAATATCCATGAGGATAAAAGGAATTAAAATGCCAGAATATAGACTGCCACAAAAAGGGCAACAGAACAGATTATTCCCTATCTGCTGCATTGCTAGGCACAGTACTATTAGGTACTGCATACCTGTTATTTTATTTAATGTTCAAAATCAGCCCATGTAGCAGTTATTATAGCTCTTAATAAAAAGAAGAGAAAAATGAGGCTTAGTGGTTAAATAATTTACTTAAGATCATACTTCTATTAATTAAAGAAGCAGCATCCAAATTTTAATCTATCCCACTTCAAAACTCCATGCTTTCATCTATATCATAACACATATATGGCATGACCACAGTTAAAGAGCTAAGAGAAATCAGGGAAAGCTTTCTAATGTGTCTTATATCCCTCAGTGATAGAAGAAATGGCTAGAACATAAAGAGTGTTAAAAGTATTAGACACAAATAAGGTGGAACTTTGAAAAATGATTAATTACGTGATAATAGTACTGCCGTATTTTCTAGAAATCTTGTGGAGCAAGTGTTAAAAAGGACAGGTTGAAAACTGGTCATGTAGGCCAGTTGATGTCAAAAGTTTTATTCAAGTAATTGGGATTTTTATTAAGAAGCATCGTGATGTCTTAATTCTGGTTCTAGCAAATATTTTTGTGTTTCTTTTCTCCCAATTTTAATGTGATTTGGTGGTGGGAGGTTGCTGAGAGCTTAATCAAATCAACATTTTGTGTGGCCGTCTTATGACTTAACAAATTATTCAAAAGTTACTGCAACTTGGATATTTAAAGTGATGTATAGCATAACATATAAGCACATGTAACTTAAGTATATGAATGACCTTTCTTTGAGGAAATATCCAATTTTAGTTATTGCTTGAAAAGTAAAAACACTATTATTTCTGTGGCCAGGGGCTGTGGAAAATATTGAATCCTGTATTATTGATTATCAAAAATGAATATCTCATGGGATTTGTAGGCCTTACAAGGATCTATGGATTTAAGATCAGAAGAGCAAATTTTCTAGTTATTTTCCCCTTTTCTCTTTTTGGTTCAGAATGGAGGTTAGCCGGTAAAATAATGCTCAGCAAAATATTTTGAGAGCAATTTATTTGAATATTGATTTATTGAAACATTTTATAATAATTCTTTAAAAGTTCTTTTAGAATGTACAAAAAGGTGTTTTTACTGCTTTTCAATTACTAGTGAAAGGAATAATTTATTATCTCAAGAAAATGGAACTTTTCCTTTCTCAGGAATGAGTCTGCAGCGTTCTGTTGGTCAGCATAGTTTGGGACCCATGCTAGCTTTTCTATTAATATAGTTTTCTTTCCCTTTCTAATATTCAGTTACTCCCAGTCAAAACCCAGCAGAAAGACAGACTCTTCAGAGAATCAGAGTTCCCTTGTTTCATTCACTGTCTCTGTCTCTCTCATAAAGGGGTGTCTCTGTGTGTGTGTCTGTCTGCCTGTCTGTCTATCTGTCTCAACATGACGCAATAAATATGACACAGGCATAGGAATCAGCGTGTCCTAAGCTTGCATCTCAGTTTTATTACCAGATAGGTGACAGAGGTGTCTTCATTTCACAGGAGCTCAGTTTCCTTATCAGTAAAATGGAGATTAAATGAGGTAACGTAAAAGCATCTTATTACATCCCCTTATATTTAGTCAGTGTACTTTAGTTCCAATTCCTTCCATTTTCTTAACTCATATTAACATTATGTTGATATTTCTGGGTTGGGACAAATTCTTTAGGTAAACCTTTGTGTTTTCTTCAGTTTTGCCCTAATGACTAGGAAACATGGCTTGGGTTCTCCTGGCCGGCTGGCCTTCTTCATCCCCAGATCTCACGTGCTCTTGTTCTCCCAGCACGTCTTTGAATGCTGCTCAGTAAAATCAGCATTCGTGGGTACATAAGCCTTCTTAGAGACCTACTGCAAATAGAATGGGGAGAGAAAGAGAGACAGCATCTATCAGATACCGCACACAGCGGTCTGTGTGTTATTGTCTGACAATCTTATTAAAAATATGTGAGACAGGGCTTCCCTGGTGGCGCAGTGGTTAAGAATCCGCCTGCCAATGCAGGGGACATAGGTTCGAGCCCTGGTCCTGGACGACCCCAAACGCCATAGAGCAGCTAAGCCCACGTGCCGCAACTACTGAAGCCCACGCACCTAGAGCCCATGCTCCGCAACAAGAGAAGCCACCGCAGTGAGAAGCCCGCGCACCGCAACGAAGAGTAGACCCCTCTTGCCGCAACTAGAGAAAGCCCGCGCACAGCAACAAAGACCCAACTCAGCCAAAAATAAATAAATAAGTATATGTGAGACAGATAGCATTAGCCATACTTTACAAAAGAAATTGAGCTTTCAAGGGATTAACTTCTAAAAGACAAATAGCTATTAAGAGGTAGAGCAAAAATTGAACTTTGTGCTTTCTGTAAATCTTTGTTCTTCCAAAATACAATATTGCTATTAAAAGAGAACTACTTTTCTAAATGGAAGCACGTGGTTCGTTATTGAATCCATTTTGTAGAGATGGATTGGACAGCCTGTAGTAAACACATAGTTGGAGTAAATAAGGCATGTGTGTAAGTAAGTGCAATGAAAGAGAAAATATGTTAAACACCATGAGGGATTCAGATAAAATAATGTTTTGTTTAAAGGGAGACAAGGATATTTCTGGTTGTAGTGGTTGAGAAGGTCTTTTTTGTTGAGGTGACATTTGTTTTTGTTTATTTAATTTTTACCGAAATATAGTTGATTTACAATGTTGTGTTAGTTTCAGGTATACAGTAAAGTGAATCAGTTAAACATATATATATATATATATATATATATATATATATATATGTATATATATATTTTTTTACATTCTCTTCCAATAACCTATAAAGGTTATTACAAGATATTGAGTGTAGTTCTCTGTGCTATACAAGTAGGTCCTATTTGGTTATCTATTTTATATGTAGTAGTGTGTATACTTTAATCCCAAACTCCTAATTTATCATTCTCCCCTACACTTTGGTAACCATAAGTTTGTTTTCTATGTCTGTGAGTCTATTTCTGGTTTTTAAATAAGTTCATCTATATCCTCTTTTTAGATTCTGCGTATAAGGCATATCATATGATTTTTTTTGTCTGACTTACTTCACTTAGTATGATAATCTCTAGGTCCATCCACGTTGCTGCAGATGGCATCATTTCTTATTTTTTAATGACTGAATAATATCCCATTGTGTATGTATGTATATATATATACCACATCTCCTTTATCCATTCATCTGTTGATGGACACTTAGGTTGCTTCCATGTCTTGCTATTGTAAATAGTGCTGCTATGAACACTGGGGTACATGTATCTTTTCAAATTACGGTTATCTCTGGATATGTGCCCAGGAGTGAGATTGCTGGATCATATGGTAGCTCTATTTTTAGTTTTTTAAGGAACCTCCATACTGTACTCCATAGTGGCTGTATCGTTGAGGTGACATTTGGATTTGGCTTTAAATAATGGGTGGAATTTGGATATGTAAGCACAGGAAAGTGGAAAGGATAGGAAGTGGGGAGACTATGAACAAAGGCAAATAGATAAGGGAGTAAGTTGGAGGTATTTAATAAAAAAGGTGAGCAGTTCGGTTTTTCTTGCATGTAAGAGCAAGGAATGGAATAATCAAGAAGGGAATGTGAAATTTTGAATGATATGTTAAGGATTTGGGAATTCAGTAAACACTAGGGTAGGGTGCCATTGATGGATTTTGATTATAGGATTGGCATACTATGATATAAGAATAATATTAATGGTAATAAAGAGTAATAATGCAGGCCATGATGCTAAGCGCTCACCTTGTGAGTATAGTCAGGCTATTTAGGGGATGATGACAGTAGTTCCCATGAAGTAAATAGCTTTGGTAGGGACAATGGGAGCAGAAAGTTAAGGATGAAGACTGTATTAGAACAGATAAATACTTAACAACTTACTAGATGCCCAAGGCAGGGGAAAGGAAGGTTTCTGAAGTGACACACACATTTCTGTTTTGTATTATAATCAGAAACACAGAGGACACAAAGGAGGAGCAGAAACAGGTTTAAAAGGAAGAATAATGAACTCACGTGTGGATTGTAGCATTTGAAGAAAAGGTGGAGATAGATTTTGGGTTGTTAGAGGCGTGATGTGAGCTTAGGAAGAAAGGTCACTGTTAGGTATCTTGATTTGTGAGTGATCTGCATCAAGGAGATAAATTAATCTTTGTGAGAAAATGAAATAATATAGGAGAGATTTGCTGTTGAAAGACAGAGAGAGCACAGTAAAAAAATCTATGTTGTATTAAGACAAAGAAGAAGAGATAGCAAAAAAGACAAAACAGAAACAACCAGAAAGATAAGAGCTTAGAGAGCTTTCCACTGAAGTCAAAAGAAGAGATATCAAGAAAGAAAAGGTGGCCGGCAATGTCAAGTATTGCAAGGAAACCCAGGGTGATGGATAATGAGAGTGATCTCTCTAAAAATCCTTACTTTTGAACATGGAGAATGAACCTGCTTTTATATTTGTGACATCATCTCATGCCTTGTGTACTTTTCTCTATATGAGAGGCTTTCCGTTGAATCATCTTGACTTGACTCTACTTTTGGAGTCAAAGGGTCTCTTGATGTCATTCTCTTTGCAAATTATCATATACATCAGCACATGGAGCCAAAAATCTTAAAAAATATTATTTAAATAACAGCAAATAAACCAAAAAAGTTTAATATTTTACATTGATCACATTTTCCCCTATCATCTTATTAGGTATTCTATGACTTTTATTTTTTCGTTTTTTTAACTACTTCTTAACAGTATACACATTTTTGGAATCAAAACCGTGATCAGGGCTTCCCTGTTGGCGCAGTGGTTGAGAGTCTGCCTGCCGATGCAGGGGACACGGGTTCGTGCCCCGGTCAGGGAAGATCCCATATGCTGCAGAGTGGCTGGGCCCGTGAACCATGGCCACTGAGCCTGCGCGACCGGAGCCTGTACTCCGCAACGGGAGAGGCCACAACAGTGAGAGGCCCGCGTACTGCAAAAACAAAAACAAAAACAAAACTGTGATCAGAAACCTGTGGGTGGGGATTTCAGCCTCCTGCTGCCATCTCAGCACTGTGAGCTGAAGCTTACTTCCTCAAAATTGAGGCTGGGTAGGCAAAATAAAGACCATGGCTTTTATTTTACTTATTTATTTATTTTTAATCACACTTCTGCCAGGCAAAATGGAAATTTCTAGCTTTTTCACAAGTCTTGTTAAAGCTTTCTTGGACCTGAGTTGACACAGGTTCTATTAAAAATATCACTGTTATAAAACAAATACATTTTGCTGTAAATAATCATCTCTATCTAGACATCCCACAGGTGTCTCAAATGTAGGATGTCTAAAATACAGCACATCCCTTTCTCCATCCTGGTCATGATATTGCATCTCCCATCTCTGTCCATGGCAGATTCCTCCATTCACTTGCCGTAGCTAGAAAGAAAGCAGGGAGCTATATTTAATCTTCTTTCTACTGCTCCTCACTCTATTCATCCGGTCAAGAAGTACTTTCATATATTTTGTCCTGATTAACTCTTCAGTCTGTCGGGCACTCCCCTCTTGCCTGCCACTAGTTCTGCCTCCCTATTACTCTTTCTGACCATATTATATAGCATATTGCTATGTGCTGGACATTATTCAGGTACTGGAGATCAAACAATGAATATGAAAGAGTCATTCCATGCCATCGTGAAGCTTTAGTCTGGTGGAGAAAACAGACGCCTATCAACCAATGATATTAATATTTAATTGTCAACGGGATAAATGTTTCAAAGAAAAAATACAGAGTACAACAGGTGAAGAAATAAGGGCAGGTTTCTTAAGAAAAAGAAAAGACTGTTAAGCTGAAAAACCATGACTTAGAGGATGAATGGGAGTAAGACAAAGTGGAGAAGGAAAGCATTCAAGGCTGAAGGAATTCTGGAAGCTCTACCCTTGGAATGAACCTTACTTGGAAGATCTGAAATCAGGATAGTTGGAGTAAAGTGAGCAAGTGCAGAAGATGAATGAACCAAAGCTACAGTTGGGTTGAAGCCAAATCATGCAGGGCCCTTAGGTATGAGGACCATGTACTTAATTTTCAAAGCTGAAATATTTTTTAAATGAAGGGGCAATTGGTATTAAACTGGAAGTGATCTGGAAAGGCCTGGCCATACGGTCACCTTAGAGTCACGTTAATGATTTTAAGTTTTATCCTAAGAGAAAAGGAAAACTATTGAAGGGTATTAACTCGGGGCGTGAATTTATCATATTAGCTTCTCAAATAGCGTTTTCTTCTACCACCCCTACCTTCTCTGCCTACTTTTTCCTGTTTCATTTTCTTTCACAGCCCCTATCAAAACCTGAATTTATGTATTTATTTTTTTAATTTCTTTTTTGCTTCTTGACTTTAGGCTCTGTGAGGGCAGGGACTTTGTTTTATTCACTGCTGCAATTCCAGTACCTAGGATAGTGCACGGCATATAACAAATGTTTTATAAATTGTTGAATGCATGAATCAGACTCAGATTGCTTTTTCAAGGCACTTGTGGTTATTGTCTGAATTGAATAGAAGGAATAATAGTTGATGGCCTGAGAGGTGGTAACAGGTAGGAAAGTTGACAGATGGAGAAATAAGAGGTATATTTAAGAAGGAGTGATAATTTAGAGGTAGATGGTAAGGAAGAAGAAGCATCAAAGGTGACTTCCAGATTTCTGGAATGAACCCCTGAATTAATTTGAGGTGCCACTAATGGAAATGCTTGGGGAGGGAATATGGTGTCATGGTAAAGACTGCAGGGGTTCAGACTACTGTCTCTGTCATCGACACTATGACTTTGGGCAAACTGCTTAATTTCTGCATACCTCAATTTCGGCATCTCTACAATGGAGGATAAGATTAGTACCTACTCTGTAGGCCATATTGTGGGGATTGAATCAAAGAATGTTCAGAAGGCATTTAGAATAGTGCCTAGTGTATAAAAAAGGACTCAGTAGAAGTTAGTGTGGGAAAGAGTAGGGGACAAGTAAAAAGGGAGAATCAGTTCAGTGTTGTAGTTTTTGAATTTTGGTTGCCCTGAGACATCCAAGGAGATATACCAAGATGGCGTTTGTAGGAAATGAATTTAGATCCCAGAGGAGAGATCAGGGTCAGAGATAGAAATTGGGAGTCACCTGAATATGATACTAAACTCTGGAAGACACAAACACGTAATGGGTAGGGGAGATTGAGAAGTATCAAGAGAATTAGGGCAAAAGCCAGGAGCCAAGAGGAGGAACAGTGATGAGCTATGCCAATACTTGTTGTTGGCCTTTGTTTTAAGGGCCATATAGCCAGACTGCTCTTCCAGTCTGCTGTGGCCGCAGTGGTCTTTATGAAACATGAAGACTAAACCCATCTCATTCCCACTTCACATCTTTCAGTGACTCCCCAAGCCACTCAGTTCTGAGTCCAGTCTCAGCCTACCATGCAAGGTACTTCACATTCTGTCCAAATGTGCCTCTCAGGACACTTCCTAGTGCATCAGATATGCCACACTTTCTGTTACCTGTAGGCATGATACATGCTGTTCTATCCGTTTTGGCTGCCCTTCCACCTGCTGTCCACAAGGCTAACTGTGGGTGGACCTGCCAGAGGGGCCTTTCATCTACTCCTGTGGAATCTCCTGTTTTTCCCCAGGGAGTGACCTTACAGCACCAGGTTTTTTGGGTTCATTTTGTTTCTCTGAGGCCACAAGTTCACTGAGGGGCTACTGGGCCTCCTATGGATCTCCAGTACCTTGTGCAACGCTTGCCGTGGTACACGCACTAAATGTGGAATTAAAAATGGTTAAAAAGTGTATCTCACTAACTTTCCAAACTCCACATAACCATTTAACATTTACTCAGACAATCCAGAAAAAGTTTAATATAGGAAAGATCCATATTTAGAAATACTCTATCCATACTATAGTCAGATATATTCAGATAAACTAGAGGTGGGCTAAATTGGTTCATAGAGTTATTAGATGATGTTAAATGTCACAGAATTATTATCTAAATCTGTAAATAATATACTTTTTCTATAATCATATTTAGTAAGTTGGTTGAGTTCTGAGTTTAATGATTTATATGTCATACATATTTTTGTTTACATTGACTCAATTCTTAAGTGCTTACTTAATTCTAGTACTTTTACAAGTGGTTTGGAGGTGAAAAACAGTCTTCTAACTCTTGGTCTCCTCTGGGTTGATACAAAAGATATGTAAACAAAGGGTGGGAGAATGGAGCCTTCATATTCTGTAACTGTTTAACCCTGGAAGATGAGTTTCATTTTAATATTTGGCTTTGAAATAATCTATGTAGGACTATTACTACACTACATTTTAGAAAACTTGGATTTTTTTAAATGAACTAAGTAGCTAATTTGATTATCTAATTTATTTCATCTATACTTTAAATTTATATCTTTTGCTATGGATTAGAAATGACATTTAGAACTTTTATTGAGGACTAGAGGAAAATTATACCCCTTTTTTTCCAGGCACATCATTTCAGGCTTAATAAGTAAAAGAGTATACTGGCAAAAAAATTAAAAAAATATACAGTTTTATCTGGGAGACATGACAGCATCAGCTATTCAGTCAAATCAGGAATTTTCCTATCCCTTCCAAAGCGACCCATTTTTGGACCCGAATGAATGAGAGCACTGGTTGTTTTGGCTTTCCCTACCCTAGAGTCTAGTCCAAATTCTGGGCTCAGAAGTTTCTCATCTGAGAATCATCAGATAATAATGAGTCATTATCATTATAGTGATGAGTGCTATTATGGCATTCGGGGCCCTGGGTCTGAAATGGCACATATTTGGTGGTAATGCGTTTGTTATTGTTAATCATGGCAGGTGACGATGAGATTACTGGAAAAAAATATTTTGAAGTGGTATCATATGTTCATCAGGAAGAAATGGGTGATTCTGGTAATTGAATTTGCCCAGGTTTGTAAATCTTTTTCCATCCATTTCATTCAGATTTAAAAATAGATGTTATTAAGTTCAAAGACTAATTCTAGCCATATTAGCTGACAGAAATACATCTGTCTTGATTCACATTTACTCTATTTTATGTTTCCTGATTTTTGAGAGAATGAGTTATTCAGCTTCATTCTCACTTCTGAATATTAAATAAACTGTTTTGCTTTTGCTATTTTTTTCTGTGAAATGGAAGAATAAGAAATTATGTATGATATTTCTAAGGGACACATGCAAAATATATACTGTAAGGGAGATAACTTCAAATTATTTCAAAATAGTATACTTTCCCATAAATATCAGAATTTTAATTCATGATTTTTAAAAAAGAAATATGATTTTCCTGACTTTTACATACATAATTAGATATATATGACACATATTCAGGTCTGTGTAATATTTTAGAACTTTGAAAATTTTTTACATGACAGTTAATTCTAAAGGATTTGTACTGGTCTAGATACTTGGTCCAAATAGCTAAAAATTTATTTTAGAGGTATATGAAGCATACTAACAAGCTATCTAAAACTTTTGCTCTTTTACATCTACAAAATATTATCAGTGATAGTGGCAGCCGATTTTATCTAGAAACAATAAAATTATTGGCCTGATTGAAAAGATAGCAGGCAAAATTGGATATTTCCAGCTAGAGTTCTGTGTTATAGGGTAAAGTAAATAATTTTAAAATTGATTAGCATTGCCTAAAAGGCAGAGTCACAGGCTGTGAGAATATGAATAGGTGGCTTGAATAGATAATGATGTGAAAAATGTGAGGATGTTTATATTTAAATGCAAGAATCCAGCGGCTAGATGAATTTGTTATTAATACTGTTCCCTAAACCACTAATGAGAAATGCTTTTTTTTTTTTTTTTTTAAAGATTTAAGATTGTGTAAATGCTTTGTACCTAACACTGATGGAAGTAATTGGTAAACTGCTTAATCAAGTCCCACTTGGAAGTGAATGGGAACTGCAGGGTGGAAAATGTAGGCTGGGTAAGGAACCCAACAAGTCAGCAGAGCTCTCTTTACAGAAAGAAACAAAGATAGCAGTAATTAATGACCCTGACTCTGTGCCAAAAAAGCTTTCTTCTGACAACTCCAACTTAATTAAAACTTAAGACATTTCAATGGCCTCAGAAAGCCCCTGATGGGGTGAACTCTTGCAGACGCGTGAGAAAATTTTGTAAATTAAAGGAAAAGATGTGTGTTACCACTAGTGCCATGACTCTAATCCCTGACAGTCAAAGAATCTATTTAGCCCAAGCCTTTTCTTTTAACTGGCTCACACCTGCAGGCTTCCTGGCACTTCCTCTGTACCAGAGAAGGCCGTTTTTGTGTTTTACGGAAGATCAGATAATAGGAGTCTTGCTGTTCCTTTTGTTTTTGTGCATTGTTCATTAGCCTGTGAGTGTTGCAGGCACCCTTGATATGCTTGGCTTGATCCGGAGTAGAGCATTGCCTGAAAGCTTTAGGTGGTGCAACACGGGGTAAAGATGGGTTGGCGGAAAAAGTAAGGTTTGTTTTTTTTTTTTCTGTTTTTTTTTTTTTTTTTAA